>NC_028637.1:65354647-65361485 GCF_001406875.1 Solanum pennellii | reverse complement strand
AAAGTCACACTCATTCATACCTATTTCCATAAGCTTGCCCTTATTTTAACTGCCTTAAGTTCGCTATACAACCCTTAGGATCACGATAGGGCTTTCTTAGCTTGTAACATAGGCTCAGGGTCAGGTAGGGTATATTGAGGTATACTTTAGTGACTTTTTGCCCTCCTTGACATATCGGCTAAACCTTCCCTCTTTCTATCATTTTGTCTCGCCCAGTTTCTCATATTCTTTCACCTTGCTATTTTCTCTTCTTTCTTCATTTGTGCAAGTGACTCTCTTCTTTTCTTGTTTGTAATTCTTGTGTATTTTTCTTTTTCTTTACTTTTCTTTCAACTAATTCTTGAGTCACTTTACTTTTGTTCTTTCTCTCTCTTTGTTCTTTCAACCCCACTTTCCAGAGCATTCCTCATAATAGCCACCCTCAACTCATGGCTTTGCCATGAGTCAAGGTACACAATACCCAAAGTTGGGTCAGGGCCAAAACGAAGGTTGTTTACTGCATTAGCCACCCTCAACTTATGCTTTTGGCATAAGCTGAGGTGCACATGTCCAAGGAGGGACCAGGGCCAACACATTGTTCCCAGAAAAGATCAGTTGGGGTAAAAAAGAAAGGTCTAATTTAAGCTCAGATTATTTGGATCAAAGAAGGATAAATTTCATTTGGTTTCTTTCATTTAGGCTAGGAATGGGTTTTGTTGAATAAGGGCCTATGATCCTTTCCTAATTGTCTATTACAGCTTACTTTCAGCAGGACTAACCAGGCAAGTTCTAGCTCAGTACCAATAGTGGACTATTCAAATTTTCCTCACACTCACTTGACATCTCATCACTATACCAGATTGTCAGACACCTAGTTCGAATTTAAGACTTAGGGTAATGCAATGGTGTAACTCTATTTCATGCTTAGAGCCACACAATTATCAGTTACTATGCCTAGTCATGCATTATTTTCCAGTTTATCAGGATATCATTTTAGCCATCATGCTCCAGAATTAAACTATGTACAAAAGATATAAACATGCCGGTTCAACAGAAAAAGTAATCAGTCTTTTGGGGAAAAAGAACACAGGCAAGAAAACCCCAAAAGAGGATAGTGAATTGGGCTACTCAGACTTCACCCTAACACTCACTATCCATTTACCCCACCCCCAACAAAAAAGCATGCAATTGTCCCCAATGCATAAAAATGTAAATACTAGAGTGGTAGGTGAAGAGTACCTGTGGCGCAAAGCGCCGTCGATCAGCAAGATGGTGGGTCCGGTTTCTCGGAATCCACGTCCTCTGCAATCTGGACACCCTCAGTGGTGTCCTCAGCAACAACCGCACCATCAGTAGTGCCTCCAGCTATATCTACAGTGCGGGAGCTAGACGCCCCAGCTGCTAACTCTGACGCTCTCATCTGGTGCGCCGCCTCCTCAGCAAGTGAGGCTCTCCGCGCAGCCTCCATCTCTCGGCGCTCCTTCTTCCTTGCTCGCGCCTCGTCCTCTGCTCGACCCCTACGCCTCTTGGCACTCTCTCGAGGGGGAGGTGGTGGAATGTCAGAAGTAGCAAAAAGGGCCGCCAACACCGTGTCCTCAGCAGGCTCGACAGGAGGGGCCTCAGACTCCGGCACCCTAGCCTCTAAGATCGTGTCGATGTCTGTACGAAGACTGTCGACTGCGGCCTGAAGAGTCGCCATATCCACCGGGGGGGCTGGTCGGGCTAGCACTCTCAACTCGAAGGCGTCCAGGCGCTGGTTAACCTCAGCGATCTTCCGCTCTGTAAACTGCACCATTTTCCTCTCTAGGCGCTCTTCGGACTCAGCAATCGACTTCTGCATCCACGGCTGGATATGATGCAGAAGAGTGGCCATTTGTGCCTCTAGTTTTTGGACCCTTGCAAGCGGGACCAGTGTCGGTAGAGGGGCTGTGCGAGAGGAGCTCGGGGCTGTGCTACTACCCGGGATAGACTCGACCGGGGTAGTGTCAGTGGACGCCTGTGTAGCTGTGCGGGCCTGGGCTACCGTATCAGCAAGATCATCAGCAAGTGGGGGCAGCTCTGGACGGGGCCCTCTGCGTGGGACCAACTCATTGGCCTCGTCTCTGATGAGGCCGACGTCAACGGTGCCCTGGGGGTCTTCAGCTGATCTACGTGCCATATGGGCACACCTGCGGACCTGCAAAGGGCAAAGATCATGCACGGGAAGGGGTAGGTGGTAGTGACCTTGAATGCCCTCTCGTGCATGACTGCCTGGAGAAGCCATGCGAAGTCCACCTCGAATCCGGCTATCATCGCCGCCATCAACACTGCTCGATCCCAGGTAACGATGTTGTCAGCAGCTGTGGGGGAGAGGCAGTGACGGACAAGCAGCCACAAGAACTTTGCTGTGAACGTGAGGTTGGCCTTCTTGATGGCCCCCTTCGGTTCAGTCACCCAATCGGCACCCTCTCCATCTACTGACAGGTGCAGGGCCATCCACCTCTTGGTGGTCTCTCTCAGTGCTGGCTCGCGCAAGAACTGGCCATCCTTAACTATCTGCCAGCGGTAGTCGAACTCGGCAGTGAGGGGGGTCCGAGAAGCATCAATACTCTCGCCGTATAGAAACCGGTGAATGGCTGGGAAGGAAATGTCAACGTGTACGCCCCGGACTCGGACCTGCTCCAGTGGGGCCTGTTTAGCGGGGGCAGCCCGCCTATCGATCTGTGATCGGAGAGTCGCTACGTAGGATGCGTAGAACTCCCGGACCATTTCTTCGCTGTATCGTCCCAACGGACGTGCTGTCCACTCCAAGCGATGCCTGGTGAAGAGATTGTGGATTTCAGGCATCGTTGGGAGGCTCTCTGTGAGTACCCGCCGCTCCAAAGTAAGTGTCCGAGTCATTACTCCTTTATCATTCAGGAACTTGGCGTCGGAGTAGACATGGAATTGCCCGTCGACACACCACCGGTTGGGCTGGTCAGTGGCTGGTGTGGGTACCGGAACTGGTGAGCCTGATGTAGATTCTGAACTGTCAGCCTCATCAGACGAGGCCGACGCTGCAGCTGTGGCGGGTGCGGGAACCTCAGCAGAGCCGGAGGCTTACTCGGACCATTATACTCCTAAGGAGCCAGACGCTCCTTCCTCATTTGTGGCTGACCCAGAGGGTGTGCCGGTCAGTGTGCGCTCCTCATCAGACTGGGAGGCAGTGACTACGCCGGACGCCACCTTTTTGGGTGTGGCTCTGGGAGCACGCGCAGCACGGGAAGGGGCGGAAGTGCCTGGGGGCACGTACTCAGGGTCACGCTCATCATCAGAGCCGATGACCATGCGGGCAGACGGGGTGACAGACTTTGATCGCCCGCGTGCATAGATGCGGTCTTTCTTGGGTGCCATAGTAGATAGTACTTGTAAAGGATTGATATTAGTATGATTAGTGGCAAACAAGACAGGCAAAACCATACGAAATAAAACATTGAAAATAGTGTGTCATTGCTATTGAAACTGTATCACACGACGGGCCTGGTGACGGCTCGTCGTGGCTATGACGGACCGTCATGAGGTCCGTCGTATTTTACTTAGTCTATGTATATATAAAGAACCCTGAAGGAGAGTCTCTGACTAGCATGACGGTATATGCATGACGGACCGTCACAGGTACGATGGTCCGTCGTAGGTGTCCGTCGTAGGACACTTAAAAAAATATGGAGACCCTTAGCAGAGGGGTCTCTGACCATCATGACGGTCGTGCAGGACGGACCGTCGTGGCTATGACGGTCCGTCACATGTGTCCGTTGAAGGACACATAGAAAAAGTGAGAGACCCTTAGAAACAGGGTCTCTGACAACCAAAACGGTTGTGCAGGACGGACCGTCGTGAAGACGACGGTCCGTCGCATGTGTCCGTTGGGAAACACTTGGGAAAAAAAGGAGAGACCCTTAGAAATAGGGTCTCTGACAACCGGAACGGTTGTGCAGGATGGACCGTCGTGAAGACGACGGTCCGTCGCATGTGTCCGTTGGGAAACACTTGGGAAAAAAAGGAGAGACCCTTAGAAATAGGGTCTCTGACAACCGGAACGGTTGTGCAGGATGGACCGTCGTGAAGACGACGGTCCGTCGCATGTGTCCGTTGGGAAACACTTGGGAAAAAAAGGAGAGACCCTTAGAAATAGGGTCTCTGACAACCGGAACGGTTGTGCAGGATGGACCGTCGTGAAGACGACGGTCCGTCGCATGTGTCCGTTGGGAAACACTTGGGAAAAAAAGGAGAGACCCTTAGAAATAGGGTCTCTGACAACCGGAACGGTTGTGCAGGATGGACCGTCGTGAAGACGACGGTCCGTCGCATGTGTCCGTTGGGAAACACTTGGGAAAAAAAGGAGAGACCCTTAGAAATAGGGTCTCTGACAACCGGAACGGTTGTGCAGGATGGACCGTCGTGAAGACGACGGTCCGTCGCATGTGTCCGTTGGGAAACACTTGGGAAAAAAAGGAGAGACCCTTAGAAATAGGGTCTCTGACAACCGGAACGGTTGTGCAGGATGGACCGTCGTGAAGACGACGGTCCGTCGCATGTGTCCGTTGGGAAACACTTGGGAAAAAAAGGAGAGACCCTTAGAAATAGGGTCTCTGACAACCGGAACGGTTGTGCAGGATGGACCGTCGTGAAGACGACGGTCCGTCGCATGTGTCCGTTGGGAAACACTTGGGAAAAAAAGGAGAGACCCTTAGAAATAGGGTCTCTGACAACCGGAACGGTTGTGCAGGATGGACCGTCGTGAAGACGACGGTCCGTCGCATGTGTCCGTTGGGAAACACTTGGGAAAAAAAGGAGAGACCCTTAGAAATAGGGTCTCTGACAACCGGAACGGTTGTGCAGGATGGACCGTCGTGAAGACGACGGTCCGTCGCATGTGTCCGTTGGGAAACACTTGGGAAAAAAAGGAGAGACCCTTAGAAATAGGGTCTCTGACAACCGGAACGGTTGTGCAGGATGGACCGTCGTGAAGACGACGGTCCGTCGCATGTGTCCGTTGGGAAACACTTGGGAAAAAAAGGAGAGACCCTTAGAAATAGGGTCTCTGACAACCGGAACGGTTGTGCAGGATGGACCGTCGTGAAGACGACGGTCCGTCGCATGTGTCCGTTGGGAAACACTTGGGAAAAAAAGGAGAGACCCTTAGAAATAGGGTCTCTGACAACCGGAACGGTTGTGCAGGATGGACCGTCGTGAAGACGACGGTCCGTCGCATGTGTCCGTTGGGAAACACTTGGGAAAAAAAGGAGAGACCCTTAGAAATAGGGTCTCTGACAACCGGAACGGTTGTGCAGGATGGACCGTCGTGAAGACGACGGTCCGTCGCATGTGTCCGTTGGGAAACACTTGGGAAAAAAAGGAGAGACCCTTAGAAATAGGGTCTCTGACAACCGGAACGGTTGTGCAGGATGGACCGTCGTGAAGACGACGGTCCGTCGCATGTGTCCGTTGGGAAACACTTGGGAAAAAAAGGAGAGACCCTTAGAAATAGGGTCTCTGACAACCGGAACGGTTGTGCAGGATGGACCGTCGTGAAGACGACGGTCCGTCGCATGTGTCCGTTGGGAAACACTTGGGAAAAAAAGGAGAGACCCTTAGAAATAGGGTCTCTGACAACCGGAACGGTTGTGCAGGATGGACCGTCGTGAAGACGACGGTCCGTCGCATGTGTCCGTTGGGAAACACTTGGGAAAAAAAGGAGAGACCCTTAGAAATAGGGTCTCTGACAACCGGAACGGTTGTGCAGGATGGACCGTCGTGAAGACGACGGTCCGTCGCATGTGTCCGTTGGGAAACACTTGGGAAAAAAAGGAGAGACCCTTAGAAATAGGGTCTCTGACAACCGGAACGGTTGTGCAGGATGGACCGTCGTGAAGACGACGGTCCGTCACATGTGTCCTTTGGGACAGGGTGCTAGGGCTTTTGGAACGGACCCTAGGACGGTCCGTCGTGGGTACGACGGTCCGTCATCGGGGTCTCGTTCTGAATAACAGTGACAGAACTGGGGTACCCTATGCATCCCCAATGAACCCACATGGTCTTGTAGTGTTCTGGACCTACATTTGTCTATCCCAACTACCTAGGAAACTAGCAATGTAAAAGCACCTATGTCTAGGGTTGTCAACATGGCAAATTCGAACATTTTGAACCTAGATTTAGACATAATCATATAAACGAAACAACATATGACAAAGAACTAAGCTAATACTAACTAATAAATAAAAATGCAAGATAAATGAGTAGAAATTCGAGACACATACCTTAGAAATGGAGAAAACAACTGGATAAGTACTCGGTGGCTAGGCAAACACCCACAGCAGCAACTCCGACTAGTAGATTAACACTTTTAGGGCGTTGGAGACTTTTGGGGGGCAATGATCGGTAGGAGGAAATGTGGAAGTTGAAAAGAGAGGGGAGATGAGAGGAATAATGAATGAATGGGGTGAAATGAGGGGATGGGGGGTTTAAACGGTCTGATTTTGAAAAAGGGTCCAGCCGGGTCGGGTCGGGTATAACTCATTAATCACGCAACGGTTCCCCGACGACGGTCCGTCGCAGTTGTGACGACCCGTCGTTGGTTCCGTCGTGTGTGCCCTAATTTCAAAATAGTAGAAAAACGTACCTGGTACGATGGACGCATACGACGGTCTGTCGCAGGCGCAACGGTCCGTCGCTCTATCCGTCAGTGACTGCTGCAGAGGAATTTTCTGTAGAATTTCCTGGTGATGTGCCTGCAAATTTAAAAACCCATTAGTAGAAAAATGCTACCATTACTAAAAAGACTATAAGTATTGGGTTGCCTCCCAACAAGCGCCTGATTTAATGTCGCGGCACGACTGGGGAC
>NC_028637.1:65352484-65353543 GCF_001406875.1 Solanum pennellii | reverse complement strand
GGAAAGATGAATGACTCCACTTTTACTAGCATATCGTGAAGTATCCCTATAGGCCGTTTCACTGTCCGATCAGCCATCAGTAGCCGCATCGCAGTGGGTTTTGGATCCCCCAAACCCAACTTCTTGTAAATTGAGAGGGGCATGAGATTTATGCTTGCCCCCAGATCACATAATGCTTTCGCAAAATGTAACGACCCAACTGTACAAGGAATAGTGAACGCACCGGGATCTTCTTTCTTTTGTACGAGGGATCTTGTAGCAATAGCACTACAATGCTGCAGTCTATCATCATCCTCAAAAGTGACCGATCTTTTCTTGGTGACCAGATCTTTCATAAATTTGGCATAACCGGGCATTTGTTCTAGAGCTTCTACCAAAGGGACATTGATAGAAAGCTGCTTCAACATTGTTATGAAACGCCCGTATTTACCATCCTCGGTTTTCTTCACTAATCTCTGAGGGAAGGGTGGTGGTTGCCTAGGCATGGGAATTACCTTGATGGGTACTTTTGCATCTTTTCCATTACTTTCCTCTGCTTCACCACTACCCTTTACCACCTTATCATTATCCTTTCTCACATTTTCCTCAGTAGATGGCATAGGTGGGTCAATGGTTTGCTTACCACCCCGAGTAGTGATTGTCATACAGTGTGCATCATTCTTTGGATTTTGGACAGTGTTGCTAGGAAGAGTGCCCGGTTGCCGTGTGTTCACTGTCGCAGATAATTGGGCCACTTGCAATTCGATCTGTTTAATCGAAATTGCATGTGTATCAACTTTTTGCCCAATACTAGCTAAATCACACCTCAACTCTTTAATGTGTTCATCACTAATGTCGAACCTCCTCATCATTTTGTGCAACATATCCTCAACTAGCGCGATACTATCTCCACCATCCCTAGGAGTAATTTCACGATTCTGGGGAGGGACATAGGGTCCATTCCTGTCGTTTCTATTAGCATAGTTACCCCTTTTAAAGTTGTTGTCGCGATTGTAGTTTCCATCTCGGACATAATGACCCTCACGGTTGTAGTTACCATAGTTCCGACCTTGGTTCCCT
>NC_028637.1:65314928-65349948 GCF_001406875.1 Solanum pennellii | reverse complement strand
CACGACGGACCGTCACAAGCTTCGTAATCCCACACTTGGTCAGACTTCCCCATCTTCCTTCAGCAGCTGCACTACGCTGCCACCTAGAGACCGTCACAAGCACGACGGACCGTCATAAGCTCCGTAGGTGGTCTCTTCTGCATTTCTTCGCTCAAAATCTCCGCATTCAGCTTTGGACAGATTTCCTGCAAAACAAAGAGAAACTTATATAAAAATTAACACAAAAAGGCTTTTCGGACACACTAAACTTAAGGAAAAAGTATTAATTATACCGTGAAACCACGGTATATCAGTAGATATTTTTCAATAAGACATCAATCCTAAGATTTCTTTAACTTCATGCTATGATACCAAGTTTTCCACGACCGGGGAGCACCCCCTAGCCGTAACCGACGTCGTCGTCCTCGGAGAGAACTAAGACTAGCCTCTTAGAATTCGTCATTACATATCATAGGCTAAAAATGCAGAAAAATTAAAACTTTTCATATATATATCAATACAGTGAGGTTTACATAGACCTCTCACATACTACATATGGAGTTTACATAGACTCCTCACATAGGAAGCTTACATAGGCTTTTTTTTGGACAAATAATCTATGCATAAGAAATAGTCTAATACTTCGTGTCATATTGAACCATCTAAATGAGTAAAAATCTTGGACATAGCCAACACAAAGTTAACATGCCAATATAGGCTTACATCAATATCCAAATTATAAAGGGATGAATAATGTCTTTATGACAATACAACTTTAAAGCTAGGAAGTGGAACAAGGTAACATCCCAGAACATGATGACCTACCAATACTTAGGGAATACGATCCAAGTCTTCTTCAAATGGTCTTCTAAGAACTCAATGACCTGAACCTACATAATTGTAGAAATATAGAAATATGGTTTGGTACACCACTTGTACTAAGTATGGAAACATATGCACATAATCATTGAAATCATGATAAAAGGGACATCTGTTACAAACCATGCCAAGTTACTTTGAAATCCTTATGCAAAATCAAGAACACATATAGGAAAATAATCGTATATTCCTTAAGACAAGGCCATATACAACACAAGACCAACATCATTAGGTAAAGTAAAGTCAACATGTGTATTAGAATATTAGAACTCATAACCAAAACAACTCCAACATCATGTTATAACAAAAAAGCATGTACAAGAGTTCATAACATTAAAACATATGTAAGACCCTTACTCATAACCCCTTACCAAGCTTACATGTGCAATGACCAAGTGAAGCCCCATAACCCCACTCAACCAAGCAAACCAACCAAAGGATCACAAGTAATGTCTACCTTCATATAACATAGCATCATGGGTAGTCATCATCATATTTAGCAATATAGACCAACAACATTTTCATAAGGAAACAAACGTCATATAGGATAATCAATATCTAAAGTCAACATATGCATATCATTTACATTATAAGAACATAAGAACATCCTTCTAGGACTTTCCTCAAGGCCGACTAGAGCAATGTATAGGTAAAGTCCCATACCCCTACCTAGACTAAGTCAAACCCCTTGAATCACCCTAGTTAGAGTTCACTTTATTCCTTCATTTTACTTTCGGGGACAGTTGCCTTAACCGACACAGACCACATGATCTAATGTGAAATGCGGTGTCATGAAACCCTACACCAAAAGAAGGGGGACTACTTGCCAAGGTAGTACCAAAACATGAACATAGCTTCTAGGTGGATCCACTAGCTAGTATTCCTATGGGGGTAACATAGTTCAAGAACAAGGAGATATGGTATAGACCCTATTTATACCATTAGCATTGTAATCTCAATCTCATGGGCATGTAGAAAACCTACCTTCCCTACTTTGAAGAGCCACTCCTCAGTACTAGTTCACTCAGGGCTAAGCTAGAGTCCTTTTTTGAAATGTCTTTGAGCCTTTATTAATCATCATAACTTAGTATAGGTCGTAGGAGAATAACCCCCTTGTATATCATAATCATTAGCTCATTAGGAATTGCTTGAGAACTTTCTTTCAATACAACCCTCATATGTGAGATTAACACATTATCATCATCATGTCACAGTAAGGAACATAAGTGATTCACAATCAATCTTACATATTCATACCTTAATCATATTCTCACAATCCATATAATCATGACATTTCAATTACATTCATCATACCATATTCTATATAATCTAATCACAATCAACACTTCAGTTGAATACCATCATCAAGTATAAGTCATCACAATTGAAGTAAGGATTCAAGATCATAGGTCTTACTAATTCACCTTTACAAGCCTTCTTCCATGGTCTTACCATCAACCAACCATATTCATCCATTAATAGGCTTAATAACATCAGATAATAGTAATTAACACAAGAACGAAGTCAATTTCATCATCACTAACCAATTCTTCATCAATTCATAACCTAGGGTTAGGGAAATAGGGTCAATTCATGATCTCTTCCATAGAACTAGGTATAACATCAAGAACTACCCTAATTGAGAAATAATAAATCATAATTCATCCATAATAATCAACATAAATCAATAACAATACAATTTGAAACATCAATTTTTAATTAAGACTAAAACCCATGTTTTTCTCAACTTTTGGAAATTAATTTGAAAGAACCCTTTAGGGAAAGAAATCACAAATATTAAAGTTCCCATACCTTGTTAATCCTTTAAGATTAATGGAGAGAAAGTGAAGTTCTTGCGATCCTAATCCGTTTGACCTTGGTCTTTTATGGAGTCTTCTTTGGGGAGAGAGAAAGTAGACAGAAGGAAGAGAGTTTGCGTTTTGGGAATTGAAGAGTGTTAGGTTAGCTTAATGAGTGTTAGGAATTTTATAGTCTCTTAACTAACTAAACTAAGCATCCCTTAACCCCTAATTAAACCCCTAACTAATTTTCTAATTAATTTACTTCATTAAAAATTGGACAATTCATAACAGACCTGATCTCCGAGACCCCGACCTACGGTCCGTAGGTCCGTCGACGCCCACCTGCACCTACCGTAATGCATGTCCGTCGTTGGAGACAAAGAGCCTATTTTTTAGGCCTCTTTAAAATGATTAAGGCTCCACCTACAGAGGCCATTGATGCCTCGTTGATTCGACAATGGCTCGTTAACTGGTCTCGTAGGTAGCCACTGTCATTTGACAGCTTTTGGCCATTTTTGGAAGGGTCCTCCTCAAGGACCCCTAAAGTGGTCCTTGGGGAATCTTACCTGGAGGTTTCGACCCTAAACACACTCTAATACATGTTTAACCTTTCTACCAAATTTCATTAAATTCTGACTTTTAAACCCCCATGAAACATGTCAAGGCACACTAGCACCTATTTCACTAGTCTCCGGACGTCATGGATGTTCCTTGACGTTTTTACTATAAAAATTCCTAAATGGTTTATATACATTATTTTAGGCCTTAAAATGGATTTACACACCTTAGTTAAACATGTGAGTCTCTAGATTAGGTCATGAACTTTCGGTGTGTTACCTACCTTTCACCTTTGGAAATTTCCGCAGCTCTTTATTCCCTCAAATTCCTAAGTTCTCTCCAAGCTTTACTCCAAATCCTCCAATTATGATCAAGGAAGAAGAAGATAGGGTTCTTAATGTTCAAGTCTTATTTCTTCATTATTGCTTAAGGATCAAGGTATGTATGAAGTTCATTAATGGGTTTCATTCTCCCATTGAGTCCCCAAATATACTTCAATTCAAATGGTTAGGTTTTTATTAAATTCCTAATTGGTTCTATTGATATGGATTCAATTATTTGATTTTGATCATATTATGACTAATTAGTTTCAATTATATGTTTTCCAATTAAAATCACGTGAACTCATTCATTAATCATGATTTTACTATGAACCCTAATTTACATGAATTTATGAAGAAGCTTTAATCAATGAATATGTTTATGAACTTATGCATGATTTATGTACAGTATGATTTATTGTCTACGTTGCTTTTAGATAATCATCAATGAATTGTAAAAGGTTTTCTCACATATTTAAGGTATAATGGTTTGGTGAAAGTTTTTCTCAGTTAGACTTGATTCATGATTTAATGATCTACTCTATGGTGATTTTAGGTTGGATTAGTAATTGATTTATACTTTTTCATGGATGATAATATATTTATGAATATGTCTATTCTATTGGGATTTAACTTGGCATTGAGAGAACATTGAGGTGGAGGCTTAAATAGGATAGTCTTTAGTAGCAACTTCTAGTTTCAAACTGCGTGCCACCGTAGGTTTGTCATAAATTTTCTAGTGGATCTACATATAGCCTATGATATGATAGAGTTCTACCTTGACAAGTAGACTCTCTCTTCTCTATATCGGAGTTACATCGGTTTCCATGTTATAACTCGCATGATCTACTGTCGGTGAAAACTAATATCCCACAAAATGAACTAATTTACTTACAAATGTTTCATGAAGATTTTCTTTTGATTTAAGATGCATTGACCATCTTCATGATTTACGATCCTTCTTAAACGATTTTACTATGCTTAGTTTGGTCATGCATATCATGTTTTCCATTATGTCCCGATATGATTATGTTTGATGATTTATTGCACTCCTCTCATACTTTGGACATTCCATGTACTTATGCATATTTGTTTCTACGTTGTTTCACCAATATTGTTTCACTAATGTAGGTGTGTTGTTTCCTCTCCCTCTGCTTGTGGTTGGTTGGTGATCTTTGGAGTTCATAGAGTTGGTGAGTCCTCATGTTTCGAGGACAAATACATTTTTTACTTGCTTTCCTTATGTTTTAGTTTACAGATATTGTATGTGGTGTACGGGCTACATGCCGACCAGTCTTTTGATGTAATAGATGGCTTGTCAAGACTTTGATGTACTTTTGCTTATATGTCAAACTCTTTACTTCTTATGAGGTTTCTTCATGTTCTCTATGATGTTGCATGTATATATATGTCAAGTGGCTTGTGTAGGGCCTCTGAGTCTTATATACCACGTCACGTCTACGGTGTACTTTGGACTGTGACAGTAAACAAATATGAATATTGTGAAAACTCTCAAATTAGTAGATTGATTTATTTTATAAGGTATGTAGACTGATTGTTGAACCTATCAAGTTTAGGGAAAAGGTAAGGATGACAATTTAGATCTATCTCTCACCCTCATAGTTACCCTAACTTTACATATTACAAATTAAAAACTTACTCTACGAGTTTATTAGTGCTACAGTTACTTGTTCTACTACTCTGCTCCATTTGTCACTGTCACCTAGTTTTTCAGGCCAAGGAAGTGTGGGGCACCTGTGGATTGCAACCACTGATTTCCTTGAATAAATGGAGTTGTTGTATATTGAAGTGCTTCATTCCTGTCCGTGATGACTTTGAATCCCTTCCATTTGACCCTATTGTTAGTATTGGCTCCTGGACCACGATTTGCGTACTCAGCATATACGCATGTGTCAAGGGCGAAATTTCCATCCCAGGGCATCCAACCTGCAGGTTGTATGAAATCTGCCAAAGTTGATTCCATGACAACAGTTCTTGCATACATCTTCCATGGCCTTCCTAAGAAGGTAGGAATCTTGAAACGCAGAGGTTCTAGTAGTTGCTCGGGAACAATGCGACAATTTTGGATTACTAACCCTGTGGTTGCCCGAATGTTCGTTCTTCCTTGAGCTGTCACTGTATTTTGTTGTTTTTCCATTGGCTTCCTTGCAATAATTAAGCAGTTTTGGAGGATAGCTGATGAGTCACCAAAGATGAAATCAACTGTGCCTGACACCACACAATTGCGGTAAAATTGTCTATGTGTTTGAACATACAAGGTGTCTTGATATCCATCCATTCTACAATTGTAAAAGGCAGACATATCAGATTGAACACGGAGGGCTACCGCCTGGTGCCCCTCCGGTCCTGCTGTGTTTTGGAAACCCATGGACTTGCCTATAAATCCATTTCCAATGGCACCTGAAAATATTTGATGTTATTAAAGTTCTCTAGATGCTTGTAAGTAGACAGGGAGAGAAAAAGGGGATTTGAAAGACTTACTGAAGGAAGCACTCTGATAAGTAGACACACCAGCAAGTGCGGATTTGTGTCCTGTAACTATCGTCTTTCGCGGTCCATCTCCATACATAAATATGTTAACTTGATCTTTTGTGACAGTTATGTATTCATCATAAATTCCGGCCTTCACATATATAGTATACCTTCCTTTTAGGTTCTTAGGGTACGCAGCCAGAGCTGCTGCAATTGTGTTAAATTGTCCAGATCCATCCTTAGCTACCACAGCGTTTGGTGCTGGGTTGCCGTTATTGCTAAAAGCCAACAATTTTCTATCACTAGCAGAAAGCCATGCAGGATATCCTCCGCTCTTTGTATTGCTGGCTTGCTGCTCGTCATTGTCTTCATTTTCTAACAATCGCCGAGATGCTGCTGTTTCTGCTGATTTATTATCAGTCTTCTTCCCAATGGGAATATTAAATTTAGAAAGAATTTCAGTCATTGCATCGACCATTGCAAGAACATTGTCCGTGAGTTGTGTTGCATTTAAGAGAGAGGTAAAAATGGTTTTCTGAAGTTCTGGTTGAGTGAAACCATCTATGCAGGTTTGTTGGTAAGAGAAAACAGCACTGAGCCAGTTTTTGAGTTCTGTTTCCCTTTCAGCGATTGTGTGGAGGCTGCTATCACCCACAGAAGAGAACGATGCTTGAAGCTCATCAATCGCGTATTCCAATAATTCCTTGCAATCATCAGTGGCCATCTTTTGCAAGGGGTCATGAGCTTCTGCTTTGCCAATATACGTGGACCTGTCTATTCCGATTCTAACTTCCTGAATGGCCACCTCAATGGCTTTTAGGAGGAATTCCTTTGGGGTGGCGCTTTGGTTGTTAGCCATAGAGCTAAGGCTATTAACACATGATTTCTTAAAATCAGTTTGTGAACAAACAGAAGCAATGGATTTGGATGTGGTAGAAAGCACTTTGTCATCCTTTTCATCATTGTCCGAAGAGTCTTCTGTACGATTATTGCTTGCAATAATAGCAATAACTACTCCAACAACCAGGATAATCGATATACCAAATGCAAAAATCTTCCCGCCTTTCATTATTTATATTTCTAAGATTAAATGTGTAGAGAGGATATTGAAAAGAGAGACAAAAATGGAAATTAGTTTGGACTATGGAGGTCTCTTTGAGTCACCTTCTTTTTTGTGTTACGAAAAATGCATGAATTTCCTTGAAAATAGGAAAGGCAAACAAACATTTTGTGGGTAACGAGGGGGAGGTGTACAAAAATTCATATATTATTTGAGCCTTCCAATCACTTGCCCTTCATTTTTAAACACTTAAATTGCCAACTTCTTTTATACCATAAGCAACATGTTAATTGCTTATATATAATGACTTTTACTACTAGTTAATATATTTTGTGTCCAAGGATACACGACAAAAGTATTACTCCATTCGTCCCATATTAGGTAGACACTTTCTATTTCATATGGTATTAAGAAATTATTCATAGGTGAAAATCATTTATACCATTCAAACTTAACATTAAAAATCAAACTCCTCAACTTTGAAAAATAATCACCCCTTCCCCTATCCTAATTGACCTTTTTAAAGGCCTGTTCTTCTTTTTTATATACTTTTTTTAAAATCATAATATTTTTATATTTTGATCTTCATTACAAATTTTCTATTAAAAATATTAGTTTCGTCCAAAAAAAGAGAAAACATTGGTTGAGTATATAATATAATATCGTTCTATAATGAAACAAATTAACAAAATTAAAAACTAATGTTATTAATTTTAACAGAATCTATAATGTGATGCAAGTAACAAATAATATTTAATAGAAATAAAGATAAATTTCATAGATTAATGAAAAGTTAATTTTTAGTTATGTGTTCCAATCTACAATGTTGTAAAATGATTTATTTTTAAAAAAAACGAAGGGAGAGAACTAATCAAATAAAAAAGAACAACAAATTTATATTATAGTGAATGTCTATTATGTGTACATGTTATCATCAGGAATATCTAATCAATTGAGTTTTGGGCAATCAATATGAGGAGGGAGCATATATATTAAGGTCCATTTGATCATGCGATATAGAAATGATATGATGTCATAATATGAAATCATGAGATGAAGTACAAATTTTGTTTCGAGATGCGATATGAAATTT
The DNA here is from genome assembly GCF_001406875.1 of Solanum pennellii. Classification (NCBI taxonomy): domain Eukaryota; kingdom Viridiplantae; phylum Streptophyta; class Magnoliopsida; order Solanales; family Solanaceae; genus Solanum; species Solanum pennellii. The sequence goes on along the minus strand of NC_028637.1, from coordinate 65,341,764 downwards.
TTCTCTTGTATATTTTCTCATAAACATAAGAATCTCACAAATTATAAAACTATCAAAACAGTCCCAATTGTTTTTTTTTAATTTTATTAAATAAATAAAAGAAATTAAATCGCATAATAAATGATGATAAAGTTATTTATTCTCCACTTAAGTAAATGTTTCATCTAACTTTAATTGATCAAACTTTAGTTCAATAAAAAAATTGAACATAAATTGTAGTATTCTAGCCTTTAATATAGGGTGTGCTTGGTATGAAGAAAATGTTTTTCATGAAAAATATTTTCTAAGAAAATGTTTTCTGGAAAACAAGTAGATTCTGGACTTATTTTCTCATGTTTGGTTGGTGAGTTAAAATATTTTTTGAAAATGATTTTTAGTCTTTGATTTATGAATGAAAAATGTTTTTTTAGAGATATCTTTTATTTTTACTAGAGTAGAAAATAATTTTTGAAATTGAAAATATTTTTAAAAACAAAATTAATTTTTTGGGGGTTGTGGTTAGATTTTGGGGGGGGGGGTTAGGGGTAAGTGTGGCAGCGGAACCGGTACCTACCGGTTTCCGGTCCGGTCCGTCCCGGTACGGTTCAATACCGGTTAGTACCGGTTAGGACCCGAAATTTCCGGTTCCGGAACAGGAACCGGGACGGAATGAGGTAAATTCCGGAATTTACCGGTTCCGGTAATTACCGGTCCGGTCCGGTCCGGTCGGTCCGTTTAAATTTTTTTTTTTAATAAAGCCGTTACTAGCCGTTGGGTAACGGCTAGTGGGCCCCCCCAGGGGTGGGGTAAAAAAAAACAATTTTGAAATTAAAAACATTTTTAAAAACTGATGTTTTTTTCCCAAAAAAATAATGTAATTTGAAGTTGGATGAGAGTTTCGAAAAATATTTTTCTTAATTTTGATGGGAAGTCATTTTCCTAAATTTTGAAGAAATTGAGTTGATTTGAAAAATATTTTCCAAAACTTTTGTCCCGACCAAACATGAGAAAATTTGAAAACATTTTCCCAACATTGTTTTCCTTTATACCAAACACACCCATAATCCTCCCACATAGTATTACTCTCTCCATTCTTATTTATATTTACCAAATCAATTCCTACTTTATCATTTATATCCACAAAATTTAAAGTATTGATAAATTTAATGTTGGTGAGAGTAATAAATCTTTAAAAGTAATGATGTGATTATTAATTTTAGAGAAAAAGGATTAATATACCCCTGAACTTTCGTAAATGGTATGTGTATACCCCTCGTTATATTTTTAGGACACCAGTAACCTTACCGTCCAAATTTTGGGAACATATATATCATTTACACTAAAGGAGATATACGTGTCTCAATCTTAACCGTCCATCGAATATTTGTTAAATTTTCTATCCAAAATTAAAAGACCTACCCATATTAATTTTAAAACCCACCCAAATGCATAATACCCACCCAAAAAAACCCCATATCAATAATTCTCTTAATTTCTTCTCTTTCTCGTTTACCTCTTTACCAAACAAATTTCATACAAATCTAACAAGATGAAGGTGGATGGTAAGGACAAGAAGAAGAAAGGTGGTAATGAATTTCAAGTTGAGAAGAAAAAATTGAAGACAAGGATAACTCCAATAGCCAAAGCTTAAGCTGCACAAGTAATGGAGATTGGAAAATAAGATTTTTGTTGAAATGTATTCAGGTGTATTTGGTAACTAAAATTGAAGTTGTTTATGTCTTTCTTCTGCAATTTGCGAAAAAGAATTGAGATTTAATCATGTTTCATGTTGTTATCTATATTCTTTGTTGTGTTCTTAAAAAAAAAGTCTTCCAACAATGCTTCCGGTGAGATTTGATCAAATTCAATACAAAGGTATAATGATAGTAATGAGTAAATAATTGATTTAGTCAAAGAAAAAATTAAATGGGTCAAGAAACATGTGAGAAAGTTGAAGAGAAATTGGAGGATGATTTGGGGATGAAGATGGTTGGATGGGTCTTCCTCTCATGAAATTGATGAGAAATTGGAGGATTTAGTGTTGACTGTTGAGGATGATTGGGGATGAAGATGGTTGGATGGGTCTTCCTCTCATGAAATTCATGAGAAATTGGAGGATTTAGTATTGGCTGTTGAGGATGATTTGGGGGTGAAGATTCGGGGAAAGATGCTATTAAAAAAATGTTTAAATTGCTTAATCTGATATTAAGTGAATTAAATTGGAAGATTGGGGTTAATATTTTTGGGTTGTGGGTATATGTATTTGGGTGGGTTTTTACTTTAATTTCGGGTGGATTTTTCAATTTTAGGTAGAATTTTAACAAATATCGGGTCTGCCGTTAAGATTGAGACACGTGTATCTCCGTTAGTGTAAGGAGTACAGGTGTTCTGAAAGTATAACAAGGGGTATACACATACCATTTATTAAAAGTTCGGGATATATTTGTCCTTTTCCCTTAATTTTATTTGCATACGAAATAAATGGTTAGTTAATATAAATTTGGGGTTGTTTTAACTACATATAAACTTGTAGGTCAACTTTTGTATTTAAAAAATATCAAATCATGGTATGAAATTTTCAAATCATGATTTTTTAATAATATGGGATTCCATCTCATGATATGAAATCATAAGATGAAATCAACGTGAAATTGCATGTTCAAATGCTTATTTCATCTCACGATTTTATATCGTGATATGATATCGTATGACCAAACGCTTACTAAATATAAATATTAATTGTGCAAAAGTCACGAACCAACATTGTTGAAGGTATGTACCCCATCAATTTGTGATTTTGTTGTTTTGTTATAAAGGGCTAAAGTGAAAAAAAAAAGATTTTTCCATGCACGAAAGGAAATAAGACGAGAGTATATTAGTATGTCTATAAATTATAATAGAAAAATTAGGTATTTAAGTAAACTTATACTATTTAATTACTCATCATAGCTATAGTTTTCTATAATTACTACTCGTGATTGACACTATACATTAATTATGTGGGTTGACTTCGAGTTTGTATAATTATTCATGTTTGTATATGTGTAATTCGCCTGAATATACAAATGCATATGTATAATATACAATTATCTATCCGATATACATATATCATTCACCTCTCTCCCCCTCTCGGCCCTCTCTCTCTAGCCCCTCTCGCTCCTCTCCCAATCTCGCTCGCCTCTCTCCTCTCTCTTCCAATCTCGTTCGCCATATATACAAATGCATATGTATAATGTATAATTATCTAACAAATATACATATGCAATTCACTTCTCTCTCATTCTCTCGCTCACCTCTCTCCCAATATCGCTCACCTCTCTCCTCCCTCTCCTTATCTCGCTTGTCTCTCCTCCCTCTCCCTATCTCGCTTGTATCTCTCCTCCCTCTCTCAATCTCGCTTGTCATATATACAAATACATATGTATAATATACCATTATCTAACCGATATACATATACAATTCACATTTCTCTCATTCTTTTCCCTCTCTCTCGCCTCTGTCCTCTCTCTCTAGTTTCGATCGTCTCTCTTCTCCCTATAACATGTAGCTATGAATTGTAATTATCAAACTATATTTATGGAGAGTAATTAAGCTATTTTACAGTGGTTATATGTGAATGTATTCAATTATAATTTGCTTTGTCACTTACAATTCTTTAGCAAGTAAGAGGCTTGTGGTTTATACTTTATTGTTTAATAACAACTTAAAACATTGAGACGGCCAACACAAGGACCGTAGTGGGATTAGAGGTGTAATATGCTACCAATTTGGTATTTTTCAATTAATTGGTGTGCCCATGTTATTTTAATTTTGTATCCCTACTAATGACTATATTTTTCATGTTTTATTAAATTTTATTTCAATTGTACATATAATTATAAGATTTAAAAGGTTAAGGGTACGTTTTGATGTACCATAAATATAAGATATTGAATTAAGTTTCCTCGCATCATAGAGGTAATGTCCAATTGCATCGTGAGGGTAAGACGATTGATTCAAGTTCAATCGTACCAAGAGGATAAAACATTAGGTTCATATCTTGGTGCATTATCTCAAATTCCATCAAGCCTTCATATGAGTAAGGCATTAGATTTATGTCCCAACGCACTATATTGATGATATAATGATGATTACAGAAAAATAATGTGCTTTGGTGAAAAAGTTATGAAAGTTATTTCACTAAATTTGCTTCATTTCTTGATGTGAATATGGTAGAATGCACTTTATGTCTTGGAGAGACTAGTGACTGAATAATGCACATGAATGAGGAAAGAGGTACTAAGATATCATAAAATAATATGCTCTTCTACTCTTGAATAATGAGAACTTTTGATAAGGGGAAAAACTTAAATATACAAATTAATTACCTAAATTTTACTAAATAGCATAGTCTTTTTTTTTTTTTGCCTGCATAACAATAGTTTTTATAAAAAAAAGTTAGATTTAATATTAAAAGCAAACGTTTAATTAATGCTCCACGATTTCTGCTTTTTTTTTCTCAAATCTTTTATCATACATGATTTACTCAAATTAGTTATATATATTCTCTTCTGTCAACAAAAGGTTTCTTAATAAAAATAAAACTCTCTTTCTACTTATTCTGATCGACTGTTCAATTATGAATACCAACAATTATTCAGTCGTAATTCAACATAAAAGACGTTGACACTCATCTGATATTGATAATCCAATATTTAATTTGTGTTTTTACGTGATTTTTCGAATTGAGAAATCATGATGATTATGTTGTAGTATACCATGTTTGATATGGATTTTTTGTATAACAATCGAATAAATAAAAAAATTTGTACAAAATTGAATTTTGTCAATAATGAGTCGTTTAATTAATGGTGAAAAATAGGTTAGTGTTGTTGTTATTCATCAACTTCGTGTTTTGATTTTTTTTTTTTAATTATTTGGTTTGTTTTGTATGGTTTTGGGGTTTAGAATATACATTATAATTATTGATTATGTGTTTTGGTAAGTGATTTGGTCAAATTGATCGTTTTTAATTAGTTTGGTGCAATTCTAGGTCTTTTTTTGTGTCATTTAGACTTGGTTTTTTTTTGTACATGATGATTGATTTTGTAACACCCTAGATTTTTTTTCGAACTAAGACTTGAGTTGTTAATCGTAGTGAGTGATATTTCACACAGGAATCAAAAATTTCTTAAGTATTATGGTCATTTCACTAGATTTAGCACCAAGAGTTCCAAAAAGAATTAAATTGAAAATAGGAAAAATCTGAAAATTTTGCAAGTTAAGTTAAGTATGAGTTTTGGGTAAACTTTAAACGACCATAACTCTCAGCACATGATGATTTAGGTGTGTTACAAAATACCATATGAAATATCTTTTATCTTTTCAAAGCCGACAATTTTGCTAAATTTTGAGTTCGGATGAGTGAGATATGACCTTTTGAAGTTACGCTGTCTAGTTAAGGAAAGTTAGCCGAAAATAGTGAGGGGTATTTTGGTCATTTTCTTACCTAATCAGATTTAACTCGTTTATAGTTATATTTTAGGGTCATAATCCTCTTAGGTTTAGTTTCATAATCCAACGCTTAAGGTTTTAGTTGAGAGTTCAAGAAGAAAAAAGAAGAGAAAAAAAGGAGAAGATCAAGTGTTCATTGAATTCTTGCGTCTTTTTGCAGAATTTCTCCATAGCTTTAATACCTAAGAGGTATGTAAGCTTCCGCAGTGTTGGATTTGTTCACCCACACTCCAAACATGATATTTTCAGCGTAATTTCATTCTCAAAAAGTTGAAGGATTTAAGTTCTTGTTATGTGTTCTTGAGGTTCATTGTAGATCTTGTCTTCTTGGCGTTTTGATGATTTCTTGAGGTAAAAGTGGTTGTTGGGAGTGTTTTTTAGTGTATTAGTGTTTAATTAGGTTGGTCAATTGAATCTAAGGAAAACTTGAGAAAAGAAAGCGATTAAAAGCGATTTAGGGTCAGAAAACAAAAGCAAAATTTGTCGAAAGCGTGCCTAGAGAGATGCTGGCGCGGCGCGCCCCTGATGCGTCTAGAGGGCTGGGTAGGTGCGCCTGCAGTGCGCCCAAATGTACTCTCTGATGTTAGGGGTTGGCGCCCCGCGCCAAGAACGTGCCAGGGCCGCCTGCCCCCACTCCTTTTGCATCGGTAGTCCCGTTTGAGCTCATTTAAAGTGTATCTCTACTCAAGTTTCAGGCGTTTTTCAAGAGTCTTATTTAAACGTTTTTAACTTTGTTTTTAAGACTCAAGTTTCAGGCTAAGTAAAGAGTAAAGTTTTTCTCTTCAAAGGTTAAAAGGGAACTAAGTATTCCTTGAGAGTTAACGTTTCAAGTAAGCAAGGAGCATCAAGTGGAATTCAGTTCTCAAGAGTTATAAGGGAACTAATTTATCCCTAAGAGTTTAAACAAAATGTTTTCAAAGAAAGAGGAAACTATGATTTCCAAGAGATCTTTTTAAAGCTATGTTCTGAGCACAATCTCAAATCACAAAATCAGTATATTTTTTTAAACATTAGAGACAATGTATTTTTTAGAGTAGTATTGAGCAGCATTGATATGGGGGAGAGTTCATATAACTCACAGCCCCCATAAACCATGTAGCCATCGTGGGTAGAAAAGGGTCATACTTTTTAGATGATTCATTTTCACAGTTTACTAGTGGATCAATTAGGCGGTTTAGGTCCTATACCCTGGAAACGTTAGGATGGCTAGGCAACGTGGGTCGAGTAACGATGTATCATCACTGTAGCTTTTAAGTGATAGTTGTCGGTTAGAGAAACTACCACATCAGTTATACTATTTTTATATACATTAGTTAATTGTATTTTCATATACAATTCAGAATCATGGTGTATCCTTGTTATAAACTTAGAGTTGACATCATGTTTTTAAACAAGTTTACTTTATATTGCACTTGTTTTAAACTGATTTATATTGAACTGAGTTCAGTTGAGTATCTGAAGTTGAGTATCTTGAGTTAATCTATACTCATTTAGTCGAGTACCATATCTTTGAGTTGAATATCTAAACTTTGAGTTGAGTATCTTATTCTTGATTTGAGTTGAGTTGAAAAGAGGTAAGTATGTTTCCTTTTTATTCAAGTATCAAGCTTATGTTACACTTTAAAATTCCCCCTTACATACTCGTACATTCCACGTACTGAGTCATTTGGCCTGCATCTTTTGATGATGCAGACACAGGTATTCAGGATCATCAATAGGAGTTCCGTTGATATATCCTAGAGTTCGAGTTAGCCATGGTGAGCTTCCTTGTTTCCGGAAGATTTCATTTACTTTTCACTTTAGTCAGGATGTCGTGGGTCTTGTCCCGATTTCCATCATTATGAGTTAGAGATTTCATAGATAGTCAGTATAGTTGAAGAGTCTCATTAATCACTTACGTTATTAAATGTTTTAATGACTGAAGTTGTCTATTTTATGGCTAGTTGAATATATTATTTTATTCAAAGTTGTTCATTTCAGTTTTAAGTTTTTGTATGCTTAAGTTAGTCTCAGCTTGTAGTCAGCAATGATGAGGTTCACTTGGGGACCAACAATGGTCTTCGAGTGCCGGCCACGTCCAGGGTGTAGGCTCGGGTCGTGACAGATTTTTTTTTCTAATTCTTTGGTTTGTTTTGTATGGTTTTGAGGTTTAGAATAGAAATCATATTCAGTGATAAATTTTGTATTAGTTTAGTGTAATTTTGATTTTATTTGTGTCAATCAGAGTTGGTTTTTTACAAGATGATGGTATACACATTTATTTTGTTTTGGTTTTATTCTGATAATTTTTTGGTGTCGTTCAGAGTTGATCTTTAGATGATGATGATGTACATTTTGATTCTATTTTAGTACATGATGATGGTGTAAACACCAATTTTTAACCATATTATACACCATTTCGTATTTAACTGTTTTTTGGTGATATAAAAATATGTAATTGTGTATTTCAAATATTATTGTTATAACTGTTGTTTAGTAGGTTCTTTAATTACTTTTGAAATGTATTGCAAGAAGGCATTTGAATTTCAAGATTGAAGGAGTGATATGTGACGAAAGTACCAATTGAAATTTTTTTTTAAAGAGATCTAAAGTAAATTGTAGAAAATTACTAAATAGATGATGGTGACCAATAGATGATTGTCATGCCATTAATGAATTTATTAAGTGGATTTAAATTGAGGATCACTAAAAATAAGAATAATATGGAGCCAAAGATGACGTAAAAGCTATTTGAGGGCTAATAGATGGACGAAGGGTCATTTTATATCATTTTCAATAGTTCAAAGGTATTTTAGATTAATTTTTTTTTTAGAAACTACATTTTTGAATTTTTTTTTAATCTCAAACTCCAACTGAAAGTGATAGTTTTAACATCTAGAATTTGAATTTAGTTTCAATTGCAAAATTTGCATGAATAATACTTGAACCCAAGGATATATAATTTTGTGTGTAAGTAATTGTTTTCAAAAATTGTTTAAATAGGCGATGATGAAGAGGAAATAGCAACAGATTTTGTTATCTTGAAAGACATCAAGAATTGAAGCCTACTAAAGTATATCTTGTTATTCAATGTAGTGCTTAAGCATACCATTGCCGTCAAAAACAATTCAAATGCTACTCCATGTAGTCATAATCTTTTATCATTCATATATTTTACTTCTATCTACAAGATAAAAGTTATTAGGGTGGACTCATTATCCACATAATAGTATCATGTGCCCGCCGCAGTCAGTGGCATACACCAATTTTTGGAGGGATTCTCCTTTTTAGAGGACGCCAACAATACTAATTTTAATAACATATGTTTATATTCTGATATTATAATAGGGAAAAGCGACAAATATATCCTCGAACTATTGTAAATGATATGCAGATATCATCCATCAATCGGCGATGAATAAGACCCATGGCCTAGGTTTGTGACCTCCATTGCTCTTTGGAGGGGTTCCTACCTAAGGTCGATCCAAGTGGCCGAGCCTACGTCATAATTTGTTATAGAGGGGGCTTGCGTTCGTGCAGCCCCTACCAATCCTCAAATAAAATTTATTAGCATTGGTAGAATCTATAATAACCAATAGTGTGATGCTGTGAGCAATCACTTGGCTGATTGATTGATAAAACGGAGCTTTCATTCAAATGTCACTCTGACTTTTTAACAACATCTTTCTTCCCGAGAAGCTGACTACTGAATCTTGACAAAACCGTTATTGTAGCTGATGAATGCTTGACCTTCAAATTTTTACAACATATAGAATGATTTCCCCCCTGCCAGAAGCACTCTGGGGCACACCTTCAATTTCTTCATTTTTGAAAAATCCTTTCTTTTAACTATCAGGGCCGTCATGAGTGATGTCGAAATCAGTTTCAATTGGATATAAAGATGGTTCCAACGGGTGGACACGTCAAGCCCTAATGATCCAAACTAGACGGAAGCTCTAAGATCTTCTAAACATGGGTACATGCATTAGCATACAAAAGTTCGAGCAACATAGATTATAAGGCCAACTTAAAGTAAAAAACAGAAAACTGCTTTGTTTTTTGCTTCTGCCAGTTAGGTCCTTTAGTATAAATTTTTTAAAAAACACAACCTGCATTCGAGTTCAGCTATTCAAGATGCTCAGTTTGATTTTATCCATCATCTTGTGAAAATATATCTCCTTATAATCACAAAGATACCAAAGCGAAATCATATCTTAAATTAATTGATTGAGAAAGTATACAACAGGACAGCTTAAGTAGTTTTTATTTGAAAAAGCTGTTAGATTTTCAATCATAAAGTTACTGAAAAAGAAGCAGAGAACAATACTATAAAGGAGTGAGTGAAGTGAATAGCACATCCATAAACAACGATAAAATAAAAACTTTGCCCCAGTGTAAAACTGAAGCACAGATTAGCAGTAAGTCTCACGCAGCACGCAGTGAGCACAAAGCGAACTATTATTTCGCCTTTTACTAAAGAATACTGTGTGTGCGCTGCAATTAGTGGCATACGCCAATTTTTGGAGGGATTCTCTTTCTTTAGAGTACCCCAACAATATTAGTTTCATTTTTTTTACTTGTCTTATAATATAAAATTTTTATAGTATTTTCTATGAGCAAAATTTGTACTGCTTAACAAAAAATGTAAACTGCTTCTTCTGATTCAGTTTATGCTTGGCTCTTTTGATTTGGTCCATCTTATAGAATTAGTTGTAGTATACATAGGCCAAAGACATCATGATTGAAAAGTGATAGAATATATGCCTTCACTTAACAGAATAATGGACCAGTTCCTTACTACACTAATGAATATAACCAAAAAGTTAAATGCAGTAAAATCAACACAATGATTTTACGTGGAAACCTCCTTGCTTAAGGGAGTAAAATCACGACCTGTCTCACAAGATTTTCAATCGTTTTCACTAATCTTCAAAAGCAAAAGTAAAACACGATTACAACAAAAGTGAGAAGAAGTTTTTAATCTCACGTTTAAGCAATAGTCTCTATTGCTTAAAAAGCCTAAGTAGAAAACAATCTACCCACTAAGCTACCCCACTTGGACAACCTAGACTTTTAACACTACCCACTGATTCCTTTATAGTTTCAGGAATAGTTTACAATATAAGAACAAGAGAATATATTCCTAAACAGCTACACTAAAAGCTCTAGAGATTACTGCTGTTCTTGGAATAATTCTACCTTTCGTTTACTAGCAGCCTTTGCAAATGTTCTTGAAAAGTTCTATCTCAAGTTGCAAAAACTATGAAAGATGTTTAGGAAAGTGCCTTTTATATGGACAAGTCACTTTCCTTAAACTCTTTGCCATTGGTTGGAGAAGTCTCACTTTCTGACGCCATCGGGAAGTGTGCACCTACTTTCTGTACCGTCTCCAGCTGGCAGTCAACTGGCTCGTCACAATGAGAGTCTGGTACCTCGTCCCTGTGTTTGTTTCATCTTCAACATTCAAGTAAGAAACCTGGTACCTTTACCAGGTCCCTAAGTTTGTCAAATCATCAAAACTGCAAATAACATTTTCCCCCTTTTTGATGATGACAAACAATGGTCTCAGATCTCCTCCAACTTTTGTTCCCCCTTACTATATTCCTCCTCACTGTTTTCCACCTCACTGTATGATAGATCTCCTCCAACTTTTGTTCCCCCTTACTATATTCCCCCTCACTGTTTTCCCCCTCACTGTATGATCATTCAGCTACTTACCAGTTTTACTTCCCCCTTTTGGCATCATTAAAAAGATATGCAGTAAACCAGTGATGTCAACAGTAATACAGAATAAGATCAAAGCTAAGAAGCAATCAATCAGGAAGGGAAAAGCATTCACAAAAGACTATAATCAGAACAACAGAGGAATAAGTTAACAAGCATTCCACAATAACATTAATACATTAAATTATCCAACAACACAAAGATAAGCCACAAAAAGAACGACACAAGGGAGGGTTTTTAATAGGCTAGGAAGAGGGAGGAGGATGAGACAGGGACTGGATGATGAGAGTGAGTCGTGCATTGGCAGCATCATTATCTTTAATAGCCTTCTCCTGCAAGGTAGTGATCTTAGCCTTCAACTCTGCATTCTCTCTCTCCAGAGCTTGTACCACTGAAGAACCAGGTCCCTCATTCTGTGCAGTAAGCAGTTCTGATTTGAGTATAGCAATTTCGGCCTCTTTACCACTCAAACGCACAGTGAGCTCCTCAACCTCATGCTTAAGCTGATCCTGATCTTCGATGAGTTGAGCCATCTTGCTCTTGGGATTGCCTCTCCCTTCAATACACTCACACTCAACCAGGGTACTCTCTGAGATAGTCTGTTTAACCGTCCCAACCCTTCCAACACTGAGAGGAATTTGAAAATGCTTGAATACTTCCGTGAGAAAGTATCCGTATCCCATTCCATGAACACCTTTCCTCTCGATGACGGTTTTGTAGATATGCTCAAGCATAAGACCTGGGAGATTCAGGGCTTCGAAGCTACACAACATCTCCATCACAAACAAGTCAGCAGCAGTTGCTGAGGTCCTCTTTTCAGTGCGAGGAAGGAGAACTTTGTTGATGAACTCGAAGACTAACTGGTACTCGCTCTTCATGATCTTCTTATAAATCCCAGCAACCTTGGTTGTGGGTATCTTAGAAATCAAGGAAGCAGACTCAGTAGAGCAAGTTCTTCCCAGTACAGACCGGGTCCCCTCTCTAGGCACCCTGAGAATTTTGCTCAACAAACCCTCATCTAGATGTACAGCAATATCATTGACCCGTGTGAGGATACTCCCATCTTCTTTGAATTGAACATTATGATAAAATTCGCGCACTTCTTTTTCATAGATGATGGGGGATTTTCTGTTGAACAAATGCAGCCATGATTGAATTTCAACCATATCGTGAAGAGAGTCCATGCCGGGAAGAGTTATGATTCCCATATCAAAAACTCTCCCAGCCAAGACGGCTTGCTTTCTCAGGCTGTCAACAACTTCCTGCATGTTGACACTCTCATCTCTCCTGGCTTGGGCACCAGGTCCCTGTGATCTCTTCCTTTTTCCCACAGACCTTTTCTTTTTGGACTTTGTGTTTTCAACTTTCTTCAAAACCTTTCCCTTTTTCTTCTCTGACCTTTTCTTCTTACTTTTCTTTTCCACTTCCTCAGCGGACAACTCAACAACATCAGTCTCAGGTATTTTGAAATTTGATACCTTGAAGGTTCTGGCACTTCTAACTGCAGCAGTAGAACGTGCACTGGCCTTCAAGGCATCGGCCATCAATTTTTGAGCAGCAGACCTAGTGGTAGGTCTTCTCTTAGGGGCCTCTTCTACAACCTTCTCCTTCCCTTTTCTATATATCTCACCTTCTCTTTGCTCAACCTTCCATTTTAAAGGTTCCTCCTCACTTTCAGAGTCAGAGGAGGAAGAAGGATACCTTCCAATATCAGGAGTTTTATCAAAAATGGGTTGAGTGTTTCTTACCTCTTCCCTCTGCAAGACTTCAGTTTGCTCAGCCATTGCTTCTTCCCGCATCATAGCCAAACTCTCAATCACCAACTCTTCACTTGCTGCCAATATATTAGACTCAGATGCCTTATGCTTGGGCAGATCTCCTTCAAAGAGATTATCAGGCAGCATTTCTTGCAACGGACCAGGTCCAGTAGGCAAGCATGTGCAGTTTAGATCTATGGCATAGAATGGATTATCGGGTGTGTCTTGCTGAGAACTAGAAGGGGCATTGGATCTGGACTTTACAGTAGACGGAGAGTAGAAAGCAAGTGGCTCTATTTCACTAAGAGCATTTAGCATCTGTTTAGAGGTAGAAGAAGGAGAAGACATGTTTGACAAACAAAGAAAAAATGGCTTTTCGAACAGAGAGAAGAAGAAGAAGAAACAAAGTTTGCCTTTTTAATTTTTGCTTAAACCCTTCTTGAAACAAAAAGAATGTTAAAGGACGGATGTGGATTTCAAAAAGAAGTAATGAGGGTTTTTAAAAGGCGTGAAAAGGAGCCAGGTCCGTGATTGGATGTGTCACTTGAGAGAGAAGCGATGGGACTAACGGTCAGACTGACCGATGACTGACACGTGGCATTATCAACGGTCATAATTTTCAGTTTCAAATTAATGTATAAATGCTAACCTGAACAGGCACCAGGTACCATAGCACAGTTTCATCCTCATTCCCCAGTTGTTCTAGTCATTTTCTTTGCAAGGTCAGTTCTTCCTGAAAGTATACCTACAAAAGGTACAAAAGGGATCTTTATTCAAATATTTAAATATTCACACAAAGGATACCTGCACTACAGTTTTAGCCATCAAGGGAATTTTAACTGTTGGAAGCTAAGAACATCACTTAGAGATCAACATGCCCAACTTCAACCGATTTCTCTCAAATTGATCTTTACTGAGAGCCTTTGTGAAGATATCTGCAATTTGCTCCACGTTGGACAATATGTAAGCACAATATTTCCCTTCTCAACATTATCTCTCAAAAAGTGATGTCTAACATCAATATGCTTTGTTCTCTTATGATGGACTGGATTCTTTCCCATACTGACAGCACTAGTATTGTCACACATAAGAGGAATTGCTTTGATGTGAATCCCAAAATCTTCCAAGTGTTGCCTGATTCACAATAACTGTGAACAGCAGGCTGCAGCAGCTACATACTCAGCTTCAGCAGTTGAAAGAGCCACAGAGTTCTGCTTATTGGTTCCCCAAGAGATGAGTGATGATCCAAGGAAATGAGCCATTCCAGAAGTACTCTTCCTATCAACTTGATAACCAGCAAAATCAGCATCTGCAAAACCAACTAGATCAAAAGTATCACCTGCTGGATAGAAGAGAACCAGGTCCCTTGTTTTCTTCAGGTACCTAAGAATGCGTTTTGCAGCCTTCAAGTGTGAGTCACGAGGACATGCTTGAAACCTGGCACACATTCCAACACTATAAACAATATCAGGCCTGCTAGCAGTCAGATATGACAAGGATCCGATGATTCCTCTGTACATTGTTTGATTCACAAGAGGATCAGATTCCTCTACTATAAGCTTGGAATTTTTTCCCATAGGAGTATCAATAGGTTTAGAGTCAAACATATTGAATTTCTTCAGTAGCTCCTTAATGTACTTTTCCTGACAGATTGAAATCCCATTTGATGATTGCTTGATTTGTAAACCCAGGAAGAATGTCAGTTTACCCATCATGCTCATTTCAAATTCCTTTCCCATTAATGATGAGAATTCTTCACACAAATATTCTGAAGTAGCTCCAAAAATTATGTCATCCACACAAACTTGAATGATAAGCAATTCTTGTTCTCATTTTAATAAGAACAAAGTATTGTCTATCTTGCCTCTTTTGAAACCATTCTTCAGCAGAAACTTTGACAGCCTTTCATACCATGCTCTTGGAGCCTGCTTCAGACCATACAGTGGCTTATTCAATCTGAACACATGATCTGGTAGCTCTGCATCTTCAAAACCAGGAGGTTGTTTGAAAAATACCTCCTCTTTGAGATCTCCATTCAGAAATGCACTCTTCACATCCATTTGATACAGCTTGAACCCCATGAATGCAGCAAAAGCTATTAAAATTTTGATAGCCTCCATTCTGGCAACAGGTGCAAAAGTCTCATCATAGTCTATTCCCTCTTCTTGATTATATCCTTGAACCACCAACCTGGATTTATTTCTAGTAATCACTCCATTTTCATCAAGCTTGTTTCTGAAAACCCATCTAGTTCCTATTACTGTTCTGCCTGCAGGTCGAGGAACCAGGTACCATACCTTGCTTCTTTCAAACTGATGAAGTCCTTCTTGCATAGAGTTGATCCAATCTGCATCATCTAATGCTTCTTTCACATTCTTGGGCTCAATAGATGATATGAATGCTGAAAATGCAACTAGATTTCTTGTTTTTGATCTAGTATGAATTCCAGAATTCAAAGGAGAAATAAGATTATCAAGAGGATGTGATGAACTATGCTTCCATCCTGATCTTGGAGCAGACTGGTTGAGCTGATCAGCATGTTCTTCTTCATCAAGAGAGACATCAGTTTCTGGAGAGTTTGATGTACTCTGGCTGGAATTCTGAGTAGTACTAGGTACCTCATCACCCTTTTCAACCTCATCAGCCTCTTCAGGTAGACTATGATTCTGATCATCCCAGTCTTTTTTCAGTTGTTGTTCTGCATCAGCTTCACTTCCTTCAATTTTCTGCGAATTGAACAGTTTGATCACATCATCTTCATCATTTGATCCATTATTCTTCAAGCTTCCATCTTCATCAAATACAACATGAATGCTTTCCTCAATGCATTGAGTTCGTTTGTTGAATTTTCTTGTAAGCCTTACTCGATGAAGAATATCCAACAAATACTCCTTCATCACTCCTAGGATCAAATTTACCCAGATCATCCTTTCCATTGTTCAGCACAAAACACCTACATCCAAAAGCTCTAAGATAACTCAGCATAGGCTTTCTGTTGTTGAGCAGCTCATAGGGGGTCTTATTCAAAACAGCTCTTATCAGACACCTGTTGGTAACATGACATGCTGTGTTGACAGCTTCAGCCCAGAAATTTTGAGGGAGATTTGATTCAATAATCATAGTTCTGGCAATGTTCACCAAGGTTCTGTTTTTTCCTTTCCACTACTCCATTTTGTTGAGGAGTTCTAGGAGCAGAAAAATTATGACTCGTACCATTCTCCATGCAGAACTTATCCAGTTTTGAGTTCTCAAACTCAGTACCATGATCAGATCGAATGCTGCAAATGACTTGATTCAATTTGGTTTGAATCATTTTGAAAAACACCACCAACTCTTCAGCTGTTTCTGCCTTTGATTTCAAGAATCTTGTCCATGTATATCTCGAGTAGTCATCAACAATCACCAAAATGTACTTCTTGCCATTTCTGCTTTGAACCTTCAAAGGTCCACACAAGTCCATGTGAAGCAGCTCTAGTGTTCTTGATGAAGTTACTTGCTTTTTAGGCTTAAAGGATGATCTGATTTGTTTTCCTTTAACACAAGCTTCACAGACTTTATTTTCAGCAAACTTCAGCTTTGGCAGACCTCGGACCAGGTCCTTAGAAATCAGTTTGTTCAATAAAGATGAGCTCACATGCCCCAGCCTACGATGCCAAAGATCAGCATTCTCATTCTGAGCACTAAGACATGTCAGGTCATCTCCATGAGACGTTTCTAAGTTGGCCATATACATATTTTTACTTCTGTGAGCAGTGAGAATTACCTTCTTTGTAGTTAGACTCACCACAGTGCACTTCTCAGAAGTAAATTTGACTTCATTTCCTTTGTCACAGATTTGAGACACGCTCAACAAACTGTACTTCAACCCATCCACATGATACACATTGTCAATTGAATCTTCAAGAGATCTTCCCACTTTGCCAACTCCCAAAATGTACCCCTTCTTTCCATCACCAAAAGAGACACCTCCTCCTTGAAGTGTCTTGAGTGAGAGGAAATTTTTTACATCACCAGTCATATATTTAGAGCATCCACTGTCCATATACCAACATTGACTGCTGCTCCTCTCACTCACCTGCACCAAGAATCACTTGTTTAGCTTGGGAACCCATTTCAGCTTGAGTTCCCAGTAGGCAGACAAAGGAGTGATTAGATTGTATTTAGTCCAATATGGTAGATTTTGAAGTTTTCTAACAAAGGACATAGGAGCAGGGACAGATTTTTTCTTTGAAAATCTGTGAGTTGAAACATGCTTTGGAGGACCAGGTCTCTCTTTTGGTAAAGTTTGCCTTTCAGCATAATTTGAAAACCTTTCACAGGAGTTTCTCCAGCTAGCACACTCACCCTTCAAATGTCCATTCTTACCACAGTGAAGACATAGCAGATTGTCAGACACAAACACATACTTACTGTGAGGGTTATAAGGAGGAGTGATGTTTAAACTTCCTAGTCCTTTCTTATTGAAATTACTCTGATTTGTAACATTTGACAGTAACTTTGAGGATTTTGTCCACTTAAGAGATTTTTCAAGTTCTTCCTTAAGTTTGACAATATCCTGTTGTAATTTGTTACTCTTTTCCAGCGACAGACCAAGATTTTTCTAAGAGTTTTTCAATTTTTCTTGAATTTCATCTTGTAAACCATTTGACATTCCATTCAGCTTTTCAGCTTCTTCAGTAATCTGGTTCAACTGGTTCTTAAGTTCAGAATTATCAGACTCTAGAGACACCATTCTTGACATTTTCTCTTCAAGTTTAACTTTGTTTTCAGTTAAACTATCAAGTTCAGCATTTATGGTGCTCTTTCAGTTGTTAACTCAATAACAGAATCAATCATGACTTTTGCCAACGTTCTTAATTTTTTAAGAGAATAATTATCCAAGTCATTTTTCATATCAAGAAGAGTTACCTGGTCGTCCTCTTCTTCATTTTCTGTATGAGCCATGAGAGCAAACATTTCATTGAAAATGGTTTCCTCCTCATGTACAGCCACCATAGATACATCATTTGGTTCATCGGGATCTTCTGAATCACTTGAAGAATCACCCCACGCAGCAAGAGCCTTTTTTATCACCAAATCTGCAGCAGCTTTTCGATCTCTCTTACCGAGTACCAGGTCCCTTCTCTTCTCTTTGTCACTTATTGGTTTTTGATGTTCCTTGTTTTCATTCTTGAGCAGAGGACACTCTCTGATAAAGTGCCCAGCTTTTCCACACTTGTAGCATGTATCACCTTGACTACCATTTCGAATACCATTTGTTCCTCTTTTAAAAACTTTGTTTTTTCTCACAATTTTTTGAAATCTGTTGATGAGATATGCCATATCATCATCACTGGAATCTTCATCTGATTTGTACTTCAGCATCAATGACTTATCCTTTTTAGCTTTCTTCTTTGATGAATCGTAATTTCGATTCATCTCATGTGTCTTAAGATTTCCAATCAAGGCATCCATAGTCAGCACCTTCAAATCTTTGGCTTCTGTGATGGCATCAACCTTGCTTTCCCACATTTTGGAAGAATTCGAAGTACTTTTCTGACTTGTTTGCTCATGCTTATAGGTTCACCAAGACTTCGCAGCTCATTTGTAATGGAAGACAATTTTGTGAACATGTCATGAATTGTTTCTCCTTCCTTCATTTTGAAGTTCTCATACCGTGAGGTAAGCATGTCAATCTTTGATTCTTTGACTTGTTCAGTTCCTTCATGAGCAGTCTTCAAACAGTCCCAAATTTCCTTAGCAGACTCACAAGCTGAAACCCTGTTGAACTCATCAGGTCCTATCCCACAGACAAGAAGAGTTTTTGCTTTGTAGCCCTTTTCAATCTTTTTTCTATCAGCTTCGTCGTATTTCTAACTAGGCTTCGGAACAAGACTAGTTTTCTCTCCATCCTTTTCTTCCATCATCGGAATAAACGGTCCATCAAGTACAATATCCCATAACTCGCTGTCTTCAGCCATGAGGTAATCATGCATTCTAACTTTCCACCAACTGTAGAAATGTCCATTGAAACGGGGAGGTCTTGTTGACGACTGACCTTCTTCGAGATTAAGTGGAGCAGCCATTCTAGAACAAATATCACTTCCTTGGTGTTAACCAAATAGGGAGTGCCTGCTCTGATACCACTTGATAGAATATGTGCCTTCACTTAACAAGTAATGGACCAGGTCCCTTACTACACTCCAGAAAATAACCAGAAAGTTAAATGCAGTAAAATCAACACAATGATTTTACGTGGAAACCTCCTTGCTTAAGGGAGTAAAACCACGACCTGTCTCACAGGATTTTCAATCGTTTTCACTAATCTTCAAAAGCAAAAGTAAAACACGATTACAACAAAAGTGAGAAGAAGTTTTTAATCTCACGTTTAAGCAATAGTCTTTATTGCTTAAAAAGCATAAGTAGAAAACAATCTACCCACTAAGCTATCCCACTTGGACAACCTAGACTTTTAACACTACCCACTGATTCCTTTATAGTTTCAGGAATAGTTTACAATATAAGAACAAGAGAATATATTCCTAAACAGCTACACTAAAAGCTCCAGAGGTTACTGCTGTTCTTGGAATAATTCTACCTTTCGTTTACTAGCAGCCTTTGCAAATGTTCTTGAAAAGTTCTATCTCAAGTTGCAAAAACTATGAAAGATGTTTAGGAAAGTGCCTTTTATATGGACAAGTCACTTTCCTTAAACTCTTTGCCATTGGTTGGAGAAGTCTCACTTTCTGACGCCATCGGGAAGTGTGCACCTACTTTCTGTACCGTCTCCAGCTGGCAGTCAACTGGCTCGTCACAATGAGAGTCTGGTACCTCTACAAGGTCCCTATGTTTGTTTCATCTTCAACATTCAAGTAAGAAACCTGGTAACTTTACGAGGTCCCTAAGTTTGTCAAATCATCAAAACTGCAAATAACAAAAAGACATCAAGATCGGTTATATGAAAAGACGAAAAAAGGAAATAACATTATGGAAGTGTTCGGTACGAAGGAAAAATGTTTTTCATGAAAAATAGTTTCATCCATATGGAACACACATATAAGTTCAGCAACTTTTGTGTAAGCATAGATTTTCGTTAACATCAGTTTCTACACAACACCTTTAATCTCAGTACAACTAGACACTTGACTTTGTCACTAAAATTGGATTATATGATTTAGTCAAATACCTTTTTGTTACGACAAGGGAAACCCATAGTCAATAAAATTACACAAGCCCGGTGCAACGAGTTCGATCCAGAAGTCAACCCCCTTGCTTTCGTTGGCAAGGGATTTTGAACTTAAGACCTCCAACATGAAAGTCTCAAGCCTAAACTACTGGGTCACCCTTAAGGGTATGATTTACTCAATACTGAAATTCACAAGGGCTTTTTATTCTTATTTTAATTTGCCCATGAGTATGGTAAATTTTTGTTTATTGTCTATCTTGTTTGCTCTAAATTGAAAAAGAAAAAGAAAAGGAAAAGATGAAGGGCAATATATCCCTCATTGGTTGACACAAAGGATAACAAGTATAAAGATGGGTATAAAAGAATAGGAAGGAGCAACTAGAAATATACTTACCTGGACGGGGTCAATATGTGATCAATAAGACCTATGGCCTAGGTTTGTGACCTCCATTGCACTTTGGAGGGGTGCCTACCTAAGGTTGGTCCAAGTGGTTGAGCCTATGTCATAATTTGTTGCAGCGGGGGCTTGTGTTTGCGCAGCCCCTGCCCAATTCTTAAGCAAAATTTTGTTGTTTTGAATTTACTTATTCTCTTTGTGGCAGACCTTTATATAGGTTTGAACACCTTTGAAGCAATACCAACATAGTGGTATTTGTATGCACAAAACTTACACAACGCCCACATTCAAGAGTATACAGTGGTAATTGTATGAACAAAACTTACAGAGAAGTTCCCCACATGAAGTGAATGATAAGACTGGAGATGGACAATCTTACCATCTCAAACGATGAGATTGTAAATTTTATTCTTCTGATAAATATAACAACACACATCATACCAAAGCGAACAATATCATTACCAGTTTAAGTTTCCATGACATTTGTGCGGGGCTGGACCCAAAATCCTTTTCAAACTTGTATAGGAATTCAGCTATCAAAGATACCAAAGTCTAAAGCATCCCATGCCACATTTCATCGATTACCTTGTGAGCATATATTTTCTCAGAATCACAAAGGACTGATTGGTGAAAAAGAAGTAGAGAGATTTTTAAGGAGTGAGGTGAGTACCACATCGATAAATGAAAGTAAATATAAACTTTGTCCTAATATAAAATTGAAGCACAATCAAATTGAAAAACTCACGCAGCCACGCAGTGAGCACAAAGCGAACTATTCTTTCGCCTTTTACTAAAGAATACCGTGTGTGTGCTGCAATTAGTGGCATACGGCAATTTTTGGAGGGATTCTCTTCTTTAGAGCACCCCAACAATACTAGTTTTAACCTTTTCTATGTGTTTTATTCATAGTAACATATGTTTATATTCTGATATTAATAAAAATCGACTTGAGAGTGATTATATCATTCGATATTATTGAACATCTATGAATTGTGATGATTTCTGATTAAGGGTAGAGGAACATTGGCAAGAGGGAAATGATATAGAGGAGGAAATTCTAGTTGTGAAACAAAAAAATGCGAACAGGGTTCTCAATTATTATTTGAACACAGAGAATATAGACTAAAGCTACTGCCCTTGGCTGAACCCGCAAGCTACACATTGACTTTGCCCGAGCATAGAATTAGTTGAAGTGCACATAAATTTATCAAGACACCACAGTAATAACAAGGAAAAAGAAACGAAAAGGATGAATATCAGATTGCCCAGTGCACATCATAGTATCGTTTTATGCAATAATACTGTTTTCTTGAATTGAAATATCTACAGAGGAGTTCTATCCCACCATCAAATATCAAGGTAATGGCTCTTGCGAATCTCCCAACCGCGATAAATGCAGATAAGCATCAGTACCTGTTAAAGACATCAACAATTGAAGCCAACTAAAGTATATCTTGTTATTCAATATAGTGCTTAAGTATAACATTACCATAACAAAAACTATTCATATTCTACTCCATCTAGTCATAATCTTCTGTCATTTATATATATTTACTTCTCTATCTACAAGATAAAAGCTAATAGGGTGGACACTTGGACAGTCGACTCATTATCTACATAATTTCAGTTCGTGCATTCACCCCACCAAAATCGGATGCTGGAGATGCACACATAACAGCTTCTTACAACCTTCACAAACACTTGTCCTAAATATTTAGTCCAATTTTAACAACACAAATGCAAGGGCTTAAAGAATGTGTTTACATCAACACAGTGAGATCTTAATTCACAAACCAGCTGAAGATATTTCCAGGATTTAAATAAAGTCATAATCACTATTTCACGGGGTTCCTGCCACACCTAAACTCTGTGAAAGTCTTTAAAATGCCTCTGACCTTGTGAGTTGCTCACTCGCCTTGACATAAAGGACACATCACATCCACCTCAGATAAATTAACGCCTATAATCATTTGTTTATATAAAAAATTATATTTTATATAAAAAATTCTAAATCCGTCCCTTTTCTTCAAAAGTAAAAAAGAAGAAAACAAATTCCCAAACCTTTCTCCTTTCTTGACTCGTTCCCTTCTTTCCCTCTTCTACCAACCACCATCACACAAAAAACATTAAAAGAAAGTTTTATCTATTTGCAACAGTAACTATTCTAAATGGAAAAATCAAAAAGAATAATGCACATAATAATGAGGTTTGGTGTTTAGCTAGGTGGATTTCTCTTTTCCTATTTTCTTTTGTGGCTTTCCTTGGGTTATGCCGTTTCGACCCTCTGCAAAGTTTCTTCATTATCTCTTTTTAGTCTTTATTTGATGCGATTTTTGTAGCTAGGTATGGATCTTCTTCTCGCGTTTAAGTTAAGAAATGACTTTCTTATCAAATTTGATAATACATATTGTTTACTTTATGCTTTAGACCTGAATATTCAAGTTGTCAAGTTTGATTCTTTAGATTGCCCTCACCATTTTGGGTGTTCTTTGTTGTGGACGCCTATTAGGGAAGGGTCCGAAGTGTAAGTTTTGAATTCCCTTTTTTTTATGTCCTTTTTTGGTTCTCATTTTATTCATTTCTTATTTCTAAGTTTCGTATTGATGCGACGCGACACGTGTGATATACTCATTTCATCCAACTCCACCGTCAAGTTACCACATATGCTTAATCAATGCTCAAAAGGGTTTAAATTAGTGTGTTTCAACAACATAGGTGTTTGGATGAAACTCTGTGGAACAGAGGTGGCAGGATGTCAAATTCGTACAAGTAGAGGTGTGTATTAGATTATTCAGCCTTTGAATTATAGTACAAAATTACTTATATCTACGTGAGGCAAGAAACATCTGAAATTTGTATAGGTGTGTCCAGCCAAGTGACCAATTCTTTTGTTAGTAACATGATATTACTAGGGTCCTTGATAAGCAAATATGATGACACAACATTGAAATTCATGCAAACAAGGGCGAGAGGTACTGTAACTTACCATAGCCTTCCATGGAGATAATTTGCAAATCCCCTCCAAAGTAGCGAGCATATAAACGACTTATTGGAAGTCCATATCCATAACCAGCTAACGTAGACACAGTAGCCAAATCAATTGTATCAAGGTCTGAATGCTCATCCAATGGATTCCTGGCAGTACTGTAGAGATAAGTAAAAATTTTGGGAAGACCACTTCTTGGTATACCACCCCCTTCATCTGAAATCTACAGAGCACATAAACAACACTTGATAAGGATGGGTAGGAAAAGAGTGAGCGTCCTTAGAACAAAGAAGCAAAAAGTCTGAGAACAATATAATACAGTTGTTAGATAGGACAATTGAGAAGGGATCATGCCTTGATGGTAACATCCTCTAGTCCATCAGCAACTATTATTCTAACAGGTGGGGCAACTTTGTCCGAGTCCACAAATCTCTCTTCCACAGCACGCAAGGAGTTCTTAACCAACTCAAAAACCATCAAATGCAGATGTGTTGGCACATAGCTGTCATGAATCCCCAAAATATAGAAGAATAAATGTATGGTATAAAGCAAGGGAAACAAGACTTTCCACAACAACTAGAGTTATGTTTTGAACATTTACATCAATAAATAAGTTTTGAGACTAACGGAATAAGAGAAAGACATGGGCAACATAGAATACCATGGAACTAAAATGGTAAACCAGATACATCTAGTTTACTGGATAACGACAATGAATTAGGAGTAAATGACGTACGGAAATGTAAAGTTTGGGTCCCCATAAATGTTGACCTTAGGTGCACTTCCATATTCGCGCAAGCAAATAGAACGGGCATCCTCTGTAGCATTGCGTGCAACCTCCAAGGGGGACATTTTTGTATGTATATAGCCCACACAATCAGGAGGTGGATTAGGATCGTGTAGGGCGACATGCTGCCCTGTGTTCGACAGGAATTCAAGTAGTAAGAAATGGCACAATATGCACAAGTAAAATTGAAAAAAAAAATAGTAGTAAAGAGAAGATTAGAGTAAAACCGATAAGCATTCGGATGCCAATCCTAGACATGTAAAAGCGATCAAGAAACTGGTGTATCTCATCCAAATCCTTATAATCAATCTTAGGGTGTAGATCTTTTTTTAGTTGTTGAACTCCCAAAGCCATCATAGGTACAACATTGTTATGTCGTACTTTAACCAAATTAATCATTTTTGTGAATTCCAACTCGTCATTCTCATCTTTTATATCTGGAAAGGATCTAAGGTCACGGAAAGAATCCAAATACCAATCCCGAACCTAATTAAGAAAGAAAGGTTTTATAACAAATGAAACAAAAGAGAGTAATTTAAATAGTATATGAGTGAGTGAGTGAGTACCTTTAGAACAGCAGGCTTGAGAGATAAACCATAAGGAAGAGTTTGTAGGTCAATAACCCTGCGAGCAATGCGCATAGGGAGTTCCTTGTAAAGGAATTGAGATGAAATAAGCAAATTACGGGGAGTGGGTTTGGAACCGAACTCCATCATGTACTTGAGACTCACACCAGTTTGTTTCATGGAACCCCATCGATGAACTTCCTCAATCAGTTCCTTAGAAAACGACTCGTACAGTTTCTTTGCCGCCATATATGACTTAAGATCTTATTAATAATAATAATCTATTGAAAATGGAAGAAGGCGGTATCTACGAGGCAAGTTTCACCTTTTTTATCCATTCATCCATCTTCTGACACACTCACTCACCACCACAGCAACAGAGAGAGAAAGATGGTTCCGATCCATCATCAAAAATCAAAATTCAGATAAGGAGAAAACAAAAACTCTCTCTTACTCTCTTGCTCGGGCGGCTGTTGCCTAATATTTAGCCTAAAAAGGGATGGGTATGGCTGACTCACACTCACCACTCACACCATTCATACCCCTTCTCTCCTTCCATTTTCACATAAATTACCCTAAATTATAACACACGTGGATGACATATGCTCCACAAACAATTCAAAATATACTCCCTCGTTTTAAACGAATCCACCTATTTTGCCTATGTAAAAAAAAACAATTAAAACAATTTAATCTTATAGTGATAAGTTAAAATTATGACAAATTTTTTTTCCTTCTCTAATAGTTGTTCATTTACCGCGGGTGGATCATTTTGGTTGTACCAACAACACAATGAGACTCATATATTTTTCATGATGCACTATTAATTATATAATAACTAGGTAATTTATACGCAGTCATAAATAATAATCGCATTGAAACTTATAAATAATCTTTTACTTAGATCCATTCATTTAAAATAATAATTAAAAATAGGATCTTAAAAAATTATTAGCAATATTCCAACTTGAATTTGATTATTTGTCATAATTACACAATTCATAAAGAATCTTCAATGAATGAATTATTCAGAAAATAATAAACCTTTGGTTCTTTAATCAACATTTAAAGAAGAAAATAAGAATATATATACAAAGGCATATCGTAAGAAACAAACACATTTAAGTTACATAGATTCTATAATTGTAATATATGTTTTTAGAAAAATTCAAAAATTTGTTAACAAATTCAAAAAAGAAAGTACGCTTGAATATGAAAGCAATTATAACGTTTGAACTATCATAATGAATTTTTTTCAATTGATAAGTGAGAAACTTCATATCTATGTTAAAATAGATAATATGTAAGCTTATATATAGTACTATTAAGTCATAGAATTTATATAGAATATCAAAACATGGTTTATTGGAACCGAGTACAATAATTATTTTCTGCACAATGAGTGTACCTACCATATGTCTATATGCTTGATATAACTGGAGACAATAATTTTGCAGAATCATAAACAACAGAGCTTATAACATGTACAAAAATAACAATTAACATCATAAGCATAAACTAACGATTCTACAAAAATATCAGGATATGTATAATTAGAATGAAATAGAAAGGAAAAAATCGAGTTCACTAAGTGCAAAGTGTCCTCTTAAGAAAATTATTTTCCTTGAATATGAGGTTTAAAGAATTAGATCATCTTAGGATAGAACAATTTTAATTCACCAATATATTGGTATAAACAATTGTATCAGTAAGTCACTCAACAGGAGCAAAACACATGAATATTTAATTGTCCAGAAAAAGAAGATGATGAAGAAGATTAAAATTTTCATTGTTTTAAAATGAGAGGAAATACCTTTATTTATAGACAATAAATGATAGTGTGAATAAACAGTTCCTTATCGGACAGGTCACAACTCTTGCAAAATGTCACAACCCTTCGAAAAGCTCACAACCTTTCATTAACGTTACAACCTTTCATAAAAGTCGCAATTTTTTTATAAAAGTCACATCTTTCATATATATATATATATATATATATATAT
>NC_028637.1:65309712-65314593 GCF_001406875.1 Solanum pennellii | reverse complement strand
ATATATATATATATACAAATGATTTTTTTCAAAGTTAACGGATGCACATGCGTCCCTGCCTAGAGGAGTGGGTCTACCTCTGACACTTGCTATCAAATACTAATGTTGGTTAAAAGCAAATCACCCACAATAATGAGAAAATGTTACTTCTATAAGTATCTCACAAATGTTTAAAGATGTTAAGCTTGCATTGATCATGTTTTATGAATTGTGTCTTTCAACCCCCTTCATCTTTTGAATTAGCTTGGTCATTGCATGTTATGTCATGAACAGTCTCTTTTGCATGATTTTCATATTTTTATGCATTACTATCACACTTGGAACATTTTTATACTAATGCATACTTTTGTCTACATTCTTCCAAATGTGAATCCGACGCTTTACTTTTGCATCTCCGTGGCTAGGGACACTTAGTAGATATTGAAGATTGACGAGTCCTCGTATTTCGAGGATCGAGCCTTTATTTCACATGTTCTTTACTTTTAAGTATTGTATGTGGTGTACGGGTTATGTCCTGATAACTCTTGATGTACTAGATGACTTCGAGACTATGTTAGACTTCCGCTACATTTTTATGAAACTCTTAATTATATCTTGAAATTTCTTTTAAACTCTCTTAATTTTCTATTATCTTGTATGATTTGAGCTAAGTGACTTGTATAGGGCGTCTTGAGATTCTATACACCATGTTACGCATAGGGTATCCTTTGAGTCGTGACACTGAATATCAAGTTTAGTAGGACAACATATTGGTTTTTTTTTATTGGATGTCGGACGAATCCCATGGATTCCTTTGGAGGCTTTAATAAGAGGTTAAAAATTGGTGTTGTTGACTGCAGTCAGCACTTTGTTAAGTCGAGTCAACAAGTAAAAGGTGGTCAATAGAAAGTCAACAACCCTTTTTTTTTTGCTAAAATAATCTCATTTCTTCCCATTTCTCTTCTTTTCACCATTCTTTTCATATTGGGATTTGGAAGCTTTTTCTTGAGAAAATTGTGTGGGTAAGTCCATTAATCTATTTTATATCATTTTCTTCAAATTTCATCTTTCAGAAAACTTAAAATCAAGATTTCAAATGTAAGTTTTTGAGATTTTTTTCCAAATTGAAAAATGAGTAATTTCTTGATTTGGAGCTCAATTCTTGCTTGTGTTCAATGGGGTTTTGAACACGCGAACTCCTATTGACTTGCATGAAAGTAAAGTGGGGGGAGGGGGGGGAGAGTGAATATTAAAAATTCCTTCAGTCTACTCACCTGCAAGTTAGTAACTTACATAAACAAAGATAGTAAATTCAGTAAGTAAATGACGCTTATAGTTTTACACTGGTTCGGAACACCGATGTGGTGCCTACTTTCAGTCTCCTTGGGTTTCAAGGGTTCCCTTAAGAGCTTGAAGTGAACTTGGGGTAGTACAAGCTATATCACATGTAAATCAATCCGATATGCATATTAGAACTTCTTCTTTGACAAAACCTCACCTCGTATAACCTACACTCAATTTCTTTTTTCTTTTCTTTTTTTTTTCAATTGTATACTCACGAGAATACAATGCTTTTATGAAAGATGGTAGAAGATAATAGTACAAGTTCAAGTGAAGTGCGTACTTCACAACTAATGCCTAAAGGGGTTTATATAGGAGTAAAGGATTTATCTTTTACGGAACCCAATTGTGTTTAAATCAAGGATACATAATTAAGTCCTTGATTTACTTGGTTGATTTTCGGAGTCATGTCCATATCAGTTATGTGCATGAGCAAATCGATTGATTCATTTGTCTAATGATCTCCTTGAATCTTGACTGATAACAACAGTCTTTAGAATATATTCTTTCGTTGATTTCCAGGCTGCGTGATAGAGGAATAGGCGATGTTGACATCCAATTCCGGACCTCCACATTATAGATTAATCATCGAGCTTCTTCAATCTCAAACGATTAAAATAATTAGTTTCACAAATTTTTAAATAAAATAAAAATATATTGCAAGTTTTAAAATTGTCTATCCCTTTTTATAAGTATATATTATTATTATTATTATTATTATAATTATATATGAAATAAGTATATCCTATAAATATTGAAAAATTATCTCAAAAGATTTTATAGTTTTTAGTGTGTTTTAAAGTGATGTCTATAATTTTGAATTAATTAGCTTTTCTGAAATTCGAAATATTCTCGAGTTATTTTTATGTAAGTCTTGCCAATTTTATAATTTGTTAAAAATAATAAATATGTTTTTTTAGTATAATTTTATTTGAAAATCAACTCAAAAGGTTTTAATTTTGCCAATTAGTTCAATTAATTAATAATTAATATTTTAAAATTAATTTTTTTATTTGATTAAGATTAAGAAGCTCATTAATTATTTTAGGGCAACTTTCACATATAGCAAACAAAAAATTCATATTTGTATGCTATAACAAAGTTTGCATAATTGTGCTCCATAGCAAACATAAAACTGTATAATTCGCTATACATATACAATTGTATAATTCGCTGGCCTAAATTGTATGATTCGCTGGCCTATTTCGCTGCAATTGTATAATTCGCTATCATATTTCACTGCAATTGTGTAATGCACAATTGTATAATTCGCTGCCTATATAATTCGCTGCCTATTTCGCTACAATATTTGTATAAAATTTGTTTTGCATACAATTGAATCGAATTAAAATGTATGTATATTGCATAATTATAAGTGTATAGCACGAAGATATATGTTTTTCTCTCGCTTTATACAAAAACAGAAACGCGATATATACACTTCTGTTGTATAAAGCGAGAGAAAATTGTATTTCACTGTAATTGTATAATTCGCAATTGTATAATTCGTTGGCCTTTTTCGCTGCAATATTTGTATAAAATTTGCATTTGTCTACAATTGAATTGAAGTAAAATGTTTGTAAATTGTATAATTAAGTGTATAGCACGAAGATATATGTTTTTGCATATGTATATACAATTTTCTCTCGCTTTATACAAAACAGAAACAGAATTTATACACTTCTGTGTATAAAGCGAGAGAGGCGAGCAGAGGGAGAGTGGCGAGCGAGAATAGGAGAGTGGCTAGCGAGATTTTTGGGAGAGAGGCGACTGACAAACTTTGGCTAACGTTTGCTATGGAGCACAATTAAATCAAACCGTAGCTACTCCATTTATTTTAGGTTATTAGTTTGCTATTATATATAATTATCCCATTATTTTATATTAATTTGTCTTACTGGACCTTAGTCGAATTCTTCAATTAATGCAAATCGGTTATGTCCTTAACTTCCTTCGGCCGAATTTGTAATCTATATGGTTATTTTTCAAAGTTGAATTTTAAGCAATATTTGCCCCATTTGTTGGATCAACTGAAGACCAAAGTTGGACCTGTTTTCAGCCCAACTTCCATATAAACCAGCAACCCATATTACATTCATTCAAATACCCAATCCAAACCCATTCCAGCAAACACCAAATAATTCCCAACCCAAACCCAACCGACCCACTCTGCTTCTTCTTCCTCACTATGCGACAACAAGCACAAAGCTGCAAACAACTTTTTCGTTTTTTATTCATCTTAGCGGATATCACGGTCAACAACAAAAAATCGTGAGAAATCAGTACACTCATTCAACTACTCTGCAAACCCATGACCCTAGCGACCTAATCGATCAAACCGTTGTCCCTTTTCCCCATTTTCAAATATTTTCAAAATCTCTTCCAATATTTGAAATTTTTGCTCAATTGTTTCCCTCCAATATCGTCCCATCTTTCCATATAAATAACCCTCTGTTTGAGTGATTAGGAGGAAAATAAAAGATTGGATTTTTAGGTCATATATGAAAAAATAGTTTACAAGATAGTTTTTGGAGATTGAATTTTATAGTATGATATTATTCTTCAACTAGAGTTTTTGGGTTTGTTGTTTTGGAACTCGGATTTCCTCGTGCGGTGGTCGAATAGCTCATTCAAGATTTTTGTCTCAGTTCTCTGCTCCCCAAAAGGTCTGGAAAAACAAAAAATGGGTTGTATACATCCGATATACACTGATATACAACAGATATATACAAAAAGGGGAATTGGGTTAAACCCCAAAAGCAGCAATGAATTTGGCCCACGAAAGGCCCTAATTCAACTTCTCTCATTTACTCTTAAATTATTTAATTGCAATTATTTATTATTTGTTGTTTATTAACTCTAACTCTAGAATAGTTAATTAACTTAATTGATTCCCCAAAAGAGGAACTGCTTTTTTTTTTTTTTGTGGTTTACTTTACTAAGTTTTATTTCATCAACTATTTACTCTTCGCATACTAAAATGATATTTTGTCAAAAACTCTCACTTGTCTTTAATTATTTTAAAATGGTTTCTTTCTTTATTGACTAAATTGGTTAAAATTATATTACCTTCAAAATGTAACGACCTGTTTAGTCGTTTTGAGCAGCAGATTTATTTCTGGAAAAACTGGCTAAGATTACGGACATCACGACGGACCGTCATAGGCACGACGGACAGTCACAGATGTCTCGTTTTAGCATACTTAGAATTCTGAAATTGGGTACTGAAAATTGACTCTCTGTAATCGGTGACGGACCTGCAGGACGTGCCGTCACATCCACGACGAGCCGTCGTAAGCTCCCGTTGCAAAACACTTCAACTCTTGAGAAATTGGTACGGGAAACGAGTCTCTGACCGTCAGGACGGAGGTGCAGGACGGACCGTCACAGGTGTGACGGGCCGTCACAGTCCACCTGGATTTTGGGAGGTTGCGACGACCATCGTGACGGACTGTCTCAGGCACGACATCCCGTCACGGGTTGCGCAAGTCCCAGGCAGAATCAGATTTCTTCACACGTTTTAAGGGACGCATTGGACTATTCTTTCCTTAATTATAAAGT
>NC_028637.1:65302879-65305267 GCF_001406875.1 Solanum pennellii | reverse complement strand
AGATAGATGTTCTTGTGATGATGACTTCCAGATTTTGGGGAATTAATAGATGTTGATTTGTTTTATTTAATGAGTTTAAGTCTTCCGCATTATTTTCTGTTGATATATGTTAAAATGATAAGGGTTAGATTGGTTGGTTCGCTCACATAGGAGGGAAATTGTGGGTGCCAGTCGCGTCCCCGATTTGGGTCGTGACACAAAATGATTAAAATAATGCGTACTTAATCTATTTTTGTTAAGGTCATAATTTGTTTTCATTTATTTCAACTTCTTAAGTTAAATTGTTTTTTCTTAAAAATAAGAAATGAATTAAAATATGTCATTTGTTTAATTGTTTTCTCAAAGTTAATCAAATATTGTAAATTATTTTTTTATGTTAAATCACTTTCCTAAAAAATAGTAAAAATATATTCAACCAAGTCGTAGGATAATCGTATGTTAACAGGCGTTTTAAATGCCTTAAAAACCTTCTTGAAGCGTAAATAAGAGCACTTTACCCATTTTCTCTAAATTTATAAAGACTTAATCTGTTAGAGTCTTTTTAAATTAAGTTTTCTTAATTTCTTTAAAAAATTAAGTGATGACTCTTTTCTAAGTATTTTTCTTAAGTTGTTTTATACTTAAAACATTTCAAAAAGTTAGTTTCTAAAGATAGTAAAATTATGGCATAACAAGCGGAAGCAAACTTATCTCTCTCTCTCTCTCTCTCTCTCTCTCTATATATATATATATATATATATATATATATATATATATACATACACTAGATATCAGTTACTCGCACCAGCGCAGACCTAACGTATATTAATTTTTTTCTTCCAATTTATGTGATGCAAATGAAACTTGAACCAGTGAACTAAATTCTTATAAGTGTTTTTTTAAAAAAATATTTTAAATTATTAATTTATATACCTTTTGTGTCATTTTCGAATAATATATGTTATTACATCTGTTTTATTTTATGTGATACAAGATTTTAGGAAAGTCAACGAAATTTCTTATATGATTTTCACATATTTTTAAATGTCATTTTAATGTGATTCATAGTACTTTTTAGTTCGTATGTTATTTTCAAACAATAAATGCAACTTTTTTTTTCATTTCTATAAAAATAAGGGAGTCAACCAAATTTCATTATGTTTTTTAACTATGTTTTCTAAAATATCTTAAATTGTTACATTGCGTTATAAAGCTTTTTTTAATGTAATTTTCAAATATGTAACAAATTAGAAATTAAAACGAATAATTGAAGTTTTCAAATCATCATATTTCTATATTAAAATGTTCAAATCCTTAAAACTCCACAAATATGCGCAAATTAATAGAAGGAAGCCAACGATTTTTAAAAAAATAAATGTATGAAAGCTCATTTAAAAATAACACATATATATTTATTTTTAATATATGAATCCCTCCTTTTCGATTTATGTGAACTTAATTTTTTATTTTATTTCAAAAAGAAAATAACTTCTGAATTTTAATTTTTTGTAGCATATTTAAGATCACATAATTAAAAATATTTTAATACACAAAATTTAGATATACGTGTACATATAAATTTTAATTTTAATTTTGATTGATTTCACCTAATATTAAACTTGATATATAATTATTAAGAGCAAAGCGTAATCATTATTTATATACTTTCATATAATAAACGGATATCACAATAACTCATAAAAAATGAAGAAAATAACAAAAATGAGGTAATACTAATAATAGTAACTAAAAATGTTTCTAGAACTATTTAATTTTCTTTTTATCATTCGTGGTAGATTTTTGCTTGCATAAAATTATATTTTTACCTTTGATCATCATTCACTTCATATATAGAAAAATGTTTCTAGGATTATTTATTCTTGATAAATTTTTGTTATAATGAAATTACATTTTTATTCTTAGTCGTCTTTAGTACAAATATATTATCCTATTCATTTTTATTTGTAAAGTTACTTTTTAACATCTTTTTCTTTAATTTCAATCTAATATATATTATTCATTTTATGACACTTATTTATTTTCAATTATTAATTAGAGTCAAAATAAAGATGAAAATAATGAATTCATGATAATTTTTTTAAAATAAAAAGTAGGCTTTTTTTTATAAGCATAATGAATAGAAAAAATATTAAGAATTAAATTAAAGTAATAGTAAAATAGAGTAATAATAAAATAGATAACACAATAACTCACAAAAGAAAAGAAAGTCAAGTATAACAAAATAAGTTAATGGTAATACGTAATCACAATAACTTAGAATGTTTCTAGAATTATTTGATCTTTATTATCATTCTTAGTAGATTTTTGTTAGTGTGAAATTACATTTTTGCCCTTGATCATTATTCACTTCACTCTTCTCTCTCTCTCTCTCTCTCTCTCTCTCTCTCT
>NC_028637.1:65299899-65302302 GCF_001406875.1 Solanum pennellii | reverse complement strand
TATATTAAGCATGAACTCCTAACTTGAATGTTAAATTGTTAAAATATCCCTCCCTAACTTAGGTTGTGATTTTTCGATGAGTTGTGACACGCCCAAAGGGTTGTGACTTCTCAGAAAGGTCATGACTTTAAAAATAGGACACAAAAAAAAACATTTGTTCATACTATCTTTGTTGACAATTTCTATTATATAAAGAGTGAAGTGGTAGGACGACCAAGGGTAAAAATTTAATTTCATTCAACAAAAATGTATTAAGAAAGATAGTAAATAATTCTAGAAACATCTTTCTATTTATGAATTGAATAATGATCAAGGCTAAAAAATGTAATTTCACGCTAGCAAAAATCTACCAAGAATGATATCAAGAAAATCAAATAGTTCTAGAAACATCTTTAGTTATTGTTATTACTATTATTTTATTTTGTTGTTACTTCACTTTTTTTTTGAGTCATTGTAATATCTATTCATTACGCTATTTTACTATTACTTTAATTTAACTCTTAATATTTTTTCAATTTATTATGCTTATCAAAAATGTCTACTTTAATATAAAAATACATTATAAATTAATTATTTTCACATTTATCTTGACTCTAATTAATATACATGAAAATAAATAAGTGTGATAAAATTAATAATATATTTTAGATTGAAACAAAGAAAAATATGTTAAAAATAATTTTACAAAAAAAATGAATAGGATGATATATTTGTATTTAAGACGACCACAAATAAAAATATAATTTCATTCCAACAAAAATTTATTAATAAAAATATCAAGAACAATGAATAGTTCTAGAAACTTATTTCTATATATGAAGCGAATGATGATCAAAGGTAAAAATATAACTCAACGCGAACAAAAATCTATCAAAAATGATAACAAAAAAACTAAATAGTTCTAGAAATATTTTCATTTATTATGATTACCATTATCTCATTTTGTTATTACTTCATTTTTAATGACTTATTGTGATATTTACTCATTACTCTATTTTATAATCACTTTAATTTAATGATTGATATTTTTCTATTCATTATACTTATTACAAATACCAGCTTTAATATAAAATTCATTATTTAAAAAATATGGTTAATTACATTATTTTTATTTTTGCTCTAATTAATGCACCTAAAAAGAAATAATTAAATGTAATAAATTAATAATATATATTAGATTGAAATTAAAGAATAAATAAAATTAGATGTGATATTAAAAAATTATATTTTAAAAAATGTCAAAAAGTAACTTTACAAATAAAATGAATAGGATGATATATTTGCATTTAAAGTAAACTAAAAATGTTTACTAGATTATAAATGAGCAGTTTTTCATTAAAATATATAATCAAATTTTTTACTTTTTTATTTGATTTCATACATATTAACTTGAAGAGTGAACTGCGTAAGTATGATTTAAATTTAAAATCGACGGGTCAAACTTTGATATTTTTCTATTATATAAAAATATGAAGTTGAGGAGAATCAAGGATAATATGGTCATTTCATATATATTTCATTTTAAAATTCTATAAATTCTATTTTTTAAATTTGTCAAAATATTTTTTCAAGTGGCTAAATTTCCTGCATAAGTTACAAAATTATTCTAGAAACTATAAATTATAAGATTTTTCAAGTAAATAGACACTAACACATTCTTCATTTCATTCACTGCTCAATTCTCTCCCTTCATGTCATATACCAATAAATTTGTCACCCTTTATTTGTAATTTACATTCTAAATAATACATGTTTCGGTATAGATCTCTTATTAGGAAGATCAATAATGCCGTGTTTTTTTCAACATTAAGAACTTCATTTTTAATTAATTCCCTACATGATGGCCCTACTTTTGTAAAACAATTATAAGACAAAAGTAAAATTCACTATTTCTTAGTGTGAACGCGTCATTTTTTAGACTTGTCCATATGACAATTTTTGAATAAAATTCAATTGATCCACATTTTTCAAACATTCTTATGAATATGATAATGGATCAGTTAATGTGTTAAATCCAATATCAATTACAATTGCAATTCTCAAAAGGCCTATTTCATAAGGAATGCATCCACTGAGCAAGCTCTTCAAGAATAAAATTTTCAAAAAATTCAGAACATGTTATGACCTTTCTTTTGTTCTCTTTAGACTTTTAAATTTCATGGCGTTGCTTTTGTTTTTGGATTTTAAAATTAATTTTTGAAGTATCTAATTTATTTAATTTCTCTTTTTATGTATAATCCCAAAACATATATGTCATTATCTAATTAATTGAGAAACATATATTTATTTATTACTATTATCTTATCATCAACTAAAATTATTTTACGCAAGTTATATTAATTATTATTTAACTACCTTATGTTCAATTACTGCAATATATATATATATATATATGTATATATA
>NC_028637.1:65284200-65299739 GCF_001406875.1 Solanum pennellii | reverse complement strand
TATATATATATATATATATATATATATGATAATATTAACTTTTGTTAATATTTTTAAATTCTCAATATTTGAGATAAAACAATCATCCATCAGGTATATAAATTAGTTTTGGAAAAAGTTCTTTCCTTGCAGTACTAAAGTGTTCTCCTAATTTTAATGAATATAAAAGCAAAATGTAAAGTCATGATATTTTTTTATCCTTTTATCATTTTGTAAAGAATGAGATGATCCATTCTAATTTTTATCAAGCAGGTCATTATTTTTGTTTGTTAAACACCTATAAAACAAATTTATAAGTGTATCCAAAATTAGTCTACAGATGGATCAGTACAAAAATTTTTAATATATTCAGACTCATAATTTTAATCTATTATCTTGAATGATTTTCAAATGAAATAGAAAAAGAATATCATTAAATTAATTATTTAATTCGATATATATGTTTGACATGATGATAAAATAATCACGGGAACATCTGATATTTTATTATTATTACTTATCATGTTTATTTGAAAATATCAAAAATAATTTTTATATTTGAATTTTTGAGAAAAAATCAAATTTTTGATGTATCCTTAGATTGTAGAAACAGTTTTTGGCCTTTACTAACTTTGTGCTCTCCTCGACCACTCTCTAAAGGAGTATAACTTGAAGTCTAGACTATAGGGTATAATACTCATAAGTAATTTCTCTAACTGTTCCTTGATTTTTAGTTGTCTTGCTTTCTTCCTCACACACGCATGTTCTCCATATTAATTTATTAAATGTGGCTATGAATTTTCATTGGTTTAGCGCTTTCTATTTCGAAATGTTTAATCTCTTTTTTTCTTTTTGGAATAGGACACAACTCTTTGAAAAGTATAAAGCAACGAAATATTCTGGCCATGGACAACATTTTCAATATCCTATGTGATTTATGTGTTAATGGTGCAAAGTTCGAAGTACCAACAGTGGTAGAAAAGTGATACATTGTGTTAATCATGTAGCATATGATGGTGGATAGTGTAATGAGCCAATGACGCATACGTTTGAGTTTGATTTTGTAAGTGTACTAAAGGAAGTAATAGGTAAGTGTGATATATGATTGTATGTTGGGGTGTAAAAAAATATCAAAGATCGACCGAACAATCGAAAAGAATCGTATCGAACCAATTTATTAAATAAATATTATTGATTTATTAAATAAATATTTAATAAAATTGTGGATTATTGTTTAAGTGTATACCGTACCAAACAAGTAGGATGACTTTTTCATTTTGTAAAAGAAAATCAAAAACTTTCTGAATCGAGCAATCTTACATGTATGTCAATTTATTTATATATAAATATAAACAATTATATTTTATATATATATTTTTTCTAACATTTCCAAATATAAATACAACTTAGGTCCTTGATCTCTGGTGACGATTCAGATTAAACACAAAAAAATGACATCATAATTTACGTTGTTGGGCTCGTGCGTAGCACGGACAATACTCATCTAGTAAATAAAGGGACTTCCTCTCATTTATCAACCACAATTTTTTTTAATCTTCTACTCTTCTTCTTCTTGCATTTAAAAACTTTTTTATGTGATTTATTGTCGTTGACTGGATTTGAAGTACAGCGAAATATGAGGTACGAATATTCTAATGAAGTAAATTATTTTATCGTAAGAGGGTATATTTCTTAACCTCGAGTGCTTGAGGAAAATATATTTGATGCCATAATCATTATTATTTTTCTTAATATAAATAATAGTATCTAATGTTCCAATTATCTTTTTTTAATAATGTCTCTGTGATGTAAATATATGCTTCTGAATATATTCTTTCAATATTATTAAACTTTTCAAGTGTCAGAGAATTGTCACGATCTATTTTTTATGCTCAATTTAAAAGAATGACTTTATATATCAACACTACTTGTGTGATTTAGGTTGTAAGCAAATTTACTTCGAAATAGTTATTACTATATGAACATTGCCCTTTTATTTTACTTATTTACTATTTCTTAATATTTATTTATTTTAGACGAATAAAAGTTCATATGACTTATTATATTAATTATTTAATAGCTAAATTTTAGGAGATAAATATTTTCATTAACGCACATCTCTCTCTCTCTCTCTCTCTCTCTCTATATATATATATATATATATATACATATATATATATATATATATATATATTATTTGTATTTAAAATTAAGTATTATATATGTCACAAATGTATCAAATTAACAAGATCTTCCTATATATAAATATATATGAATCATTTAAAATTAATCAATTAAAAAATAAATTTTTATACAATAATATGGAATGTCACACTTAATTAAAATCTAATAACTATATAAAAAAAGTAACATTAATCAAAAGTCCTATTTATTTATGTAGTTATAAAATTTATTAAAAACTCAGTCATTGCACATTAATTCTTTAGTTATAACATTATAAATTATGTTAGTTATTATCAATTACTGCAAATGTTATTCATACTCTTTGACATTATTTAATTATAATATTATGAATTCTTATAGTTATTACATTAATTATTTCTATTTTTCATCTTTTCTTATATTAACTTTTGAACAATAATTTTTCATATTATTATACCGCCCCTATATATGTGATAAAACAATGTTTTTATTTATCTTGGACAAATTATGCTTGGTTGAATAAATTGAAAATCGTTTACAATTATATGAACTATGCCTTTGTTGGACGTAAGGTAAACAAGTGATTATATATAAGTTTTTCACAAAATAATATTACGGATTCTTTGTGAATACTTAATGTGGATCATCATATATATCTCTTATTCACTAAACCTATGAGATGGTATTGATGAGGGTCAATCATATAATTAGTCGTATCTCACGTATATTACCTTATAGACGATATTTGTGTGTTTTTTTCTTGTCATCTAACAAGATTTTCTTTTACGTGTATGCTCTGTTAAATTGTTTAGATGTCATATAAACATGGGAAGAAAATAACTACAATTCATTTTTAGTAGTAGATACCTTTTCAAATTAAAGGATGTCACTTTTTCAATGAGTTGTGACATTTCTAAAGGGTTATGACTTTTTTGACGGGTTGTGACTTTTTCAATGATATGTGACTTTTCTGAAGGTTTGTGACTTTTCTTAAAGGTTGTGCCTTTTCTGATGAGTTGTGCCTTTTTCAAAGGGTTGTAACTTTTCCAATAAGCAGTGACTCTTTCTAAAGGTTGTGTGACTTTTCGGATAAGACACAATTAACACCTATTCATAATACTATTTGGTAGTTATAAATAGAGGGGTTTCCTCGCACCTTTGAACTCCAAATTCTTTAAGGTCTTTATTCTTTACTTTTCTTCTTGAAAAATCTCAAGTATTATTTGAAAAAATTGATTAACTTCTAAATTCATCAAAATTCGAGGTACCTCATAAGATAGAGTTGGTGAAAAAATTATAGTTAATCGTTCATCAATTCATACTCGTATTTCCCTTATCATTTTCATGAGTTAACAGTGATGAAAAAATATGAGAGAGACAATAATATTAAACAGATATGAAAAAAACATATGATTTGAGTAAAATATTTTTTTTGATTTTTTTTATTCTTTTCCCTCAAGCGAAGGAGTTTCTTCATAATTTTGCTAAAAATAATGGGTATCAACGTAGTCCATTGAATTATTAGTTTTGATGTTAAATTCACTATTTCAATAATAGTTTTTACTTTTACTTATAATATGATAAATAGACATGATAATAATTATTTTTTAAAGGATATGTATGTAAAAATGAATGGAGAAAACACAGTGTTGGTGGTAAGAGATTTAAATCAAATGGAACACTAGAGTGAATAGAGAATGAATATATAGTTTATCTTCCTTCTTTATTGGCTATGTATTGTTCCATATAATTTTTCTTTATGTCACAAGATAGACTCGGTTGAGAATTGATTTAAAAGAGAGTCTAAGTTATTGATTATTTATTGTGAGTATGAATAAGTCTTTTACTAGAGTTGAAAGAGTCTTTATTAGGTTGTTATTTGGTTGCTATTTTCTTGCACTTTCCTAGTTTCTAGTCAAGTGGGAGTCATGGAGAGATATTATCTTCCTGAGTCTCTAAGCCTATAAAGGCAGATGTTTCCAATTAATAAAGTGTGCACTTTTACAAAGTACTTCCTTCATCTTCTTTGTGCATCTCTAAGTTTGTAGTTAAAGAACCTCTATTTTTCCTATAATGTGGTATCAGGGCAAGCGTCCGGTCTTTGACTTGGCGATAAAGAGATAAGAAACATCCAGAGAGTGAAATATAAGAAGGAAAAAATTATGGAAGCAAATGGTATATCCTCTTTTTCACAACCCTTCATACCCGTCTTTAATGGTGAGAAGTATGAGTTTTGGAGCATCAAGATGAAGACCTTGTTTAGGTCTTAAGAGTTGTGGGGCTTGATTGAAGATGGTTTCACAGATGTAGCAGAGCCGGATGTAGAGGAAGAGAAGAGATTAAAATAAATCAGAAAGAAGGATGCAAAAGCTTTATTCTTTAATCAAAAAGTCGTTCATGAGACAGTCTTCTCAAGAATTGCATAAGTTACTACCTCAAGAGATGCTTGACTAATTTTGAAAATTGAGTTTCAAGGTTTCTCAAAGGTAATTACTGTGAAACTACAATCTTTTCGTCGTGATTTTGAAACATTGTTCATGAAAAGCAATAAGAGTTAGTGGAATTGTACGTCAAATAAAATCATATGGTGAAGAGATAGCTGATAAAATTATAGTTTCAAAAATTTTAAGAAGTTGACCTCCATAGTATGATCATGTGGTTGCAACCATAGAGGAATCAAAAGACTTATCTAAGTTTTCATTTGATGAACTATTGGGCCCTCTGCAATCTCATGAGTCATGGATCAATATGTTAATAGTGAGAACAAAAGAACAAGCTTTTCAATTACAGGAAGAACATCCAATTCAAAATGAGAAGTCGTTAGAACAAGGAGCACGAGGACTTGGCAGAGGCTCTTTTAGAGGCAGAAGACGTGGTAGAGGTAGAAGCGAATTTGGATGGGCAAATAGCCGTAGAGGTGGAGTGTAGTGTTACAATTTTCATAGGTTTGGCCATATAGAAGCTAACTGTTGGTATAAAAATGATCAAGCTAGTTATGCTGAGGAAGAGGAAAAAGAAAGTGTGTTTTTCATGGCTCGTTCTACCACCATAAATTACAAGAATGATATTTGATTTGTGTATAGGGGATGCTCCCATCACATGACCGGTGAAAGAAAAGGATTTAAAGAGTTAAATGAGGCAAAAAAGGCAAATTTTTTTGGTGATAATAAGGAAATTCAAGTCGAAGGTGAAGGTACTATTGCTTTCCAGACTAGTCAAGGTAAAGTGGAACTTATTCAGAATGTATTATTTGCTCCTAGTTTGGCACATAACTTACTAAGTGTTGGGCAATTGTTGAGTTGTATATTCTCTGTCTTGTTTGATGATGACTCATGTGTTATTAAGAATAAGAAAGCTGGTCAAATCTTAGCAAATATTCACATGACATAGAATAAAATGTTTCCATTTGAAGTTTCAAAAGTTGACAAGCCTTGATTGTTAGTAAGAAAATCTTGATGAATCTAAGTTGTCGCATTTGCGTTATGGACACTTGAATATGAATGGATTGAGATTTCTAAGTCAAAATTAGATGCAAATATAAGATTTTTTGAAAATACATGTGAAGGTTATATGGCAAACAACATAGAAATTCTTTTCCTATTGGAAGACCCTTAAGAGCTACTGGTTGTCTTGATATTGTTCATACAGATTTATGTGGTCCTATGGACACATAATCTCTTGTTGGTTCTCGATATTTTTTGTTATTAACTGATGATTACATTCGGATGAGTTGAATATACTTTTTGAAGCTCAAATCAGAAACTTTTTCAAGCTTCCAAAAATTCAACGCGTTGGTTGAAAACGAAATTTGTAAGAGAGTTAAGATCTGTATACCAACGGAGGATGTGAGTTCTTATCACAAGAATTTAAGTTATTTTGTGAAGAAAATTGAATTCACATGGAATTTACTGCACCTTACACTCCATAGCAAAATGGGATTGTTGATCGGAAGAACCAAAATGTAGTGGAGATGGCCAGGAGCATGTTAAAGAGTAAAAATATTCCAAATGAGTTTTGGGTTGAGTCTGTTCATACTCCCCTTTTTCTTCTTAGTATCTCAGACTAAAGGAGTTATGGGTCGGACACCTTTTAAAATATGGAAAGGTAGAAAGTTGTGGGTAAGTCATTTGAGAATTTTTGGTTGTATTTCATATTCTCCAATAAATTCTCATCATCATAAAAAACCTGATGAAAAATCTGAAAAAAGCATCTTTTTTGGATATTTGTTCTGAATCTAAGGCTTTTAAGTTGTATAATCCCACAAATTCTAAGGTAATTATCAGGAGAGACGTTGTATTTGATGAAAACACTTCGTGGAAATGGGAAAGCAACAATAAAAGTTCACAAGTTATAATGGAAGATGAATTCTTTCCTAGTAAAAAAGTAAGTCAATCTCTTGATAATATTGAGTCTCTTACTAATACACTAAGCCACTCTTTAGGATACTCCAGCGACACAAGTCAGCAGACCAACATTGATGGTGCCTGACTCAAAAGGTTTCAGTGAAACTCCTCCACAAAAGCTTAGATCACTTCCAGATATGTATGAAACATGTACCTTTGCTCTATTTGGTGTAGACTTAGCGAGATTTCAGGAAGCTTCAACAAAAAAGGAAAGGAGGTGTACAATGGAAGAATAGCTTATGGAAATAAGGAAAAATGAGACATA
Source organism: Solanum pennellii (assembly GCF_001406875.1). Lineage (NCBI taxonomy): Eukaryota > Viridiplantae > Streptophyta > Magnoliopsida > Solanales > Solanaceae > Solanum > Solanum pennellii. The sequence continues at coordinate 65,292,929 of NC_028637.1, read as the reverse complement.
ATGAGTTGGTTGACCTTCTAGATGAAAAAAATGTTATGAAGTAAAGTGTGTGTTCAAGACAAAGTACCATGTTGATGGAAGTGAGCAGAAACACAAAGCCAGATTGATAGCAAAAGGATATTCGCAGCAACAAGGCATTGACTTTGACGAAACTTTCTCTCCAATTTCTCGCTTTTGAAAAAGTAAAAATCCTTTTAGCTTTGGTTGTACAATTAAAGTGGAAGGTTTATTAATTTGATGTCAAGTATGCATTCCTGGCCTTAATGGTGATTAATTGAAAGACGAAGTGTATGTAGCACATCCAGATGGTTATGTAGAGAAAGGAAAGGAGAACAAAGTATACAAGTTGAGGAAAGCACTCTATGGGCTAAAACAAGCTCCTCGCCCATGGTACAACAAAAATGATTCACATTTAAGAGAAAAGGGTTTGAAAGACGTAAGAATGAGCCAACTTTGTATGTGAAGAAATATGGAAAAATTTATCATTTGTTTGAGTATTTGTATGTTGATGATATGATCTATATGTGTTCATCTTACTCTCTTGTATGTGACTTCAAATCTTCTGTGATGAAAATATTTGAAATGATGGATTTGGGAGTGTTGCATTATTTTCTTGGACTTGAAGTGAATAAGGAAGAAGATGTAATTTTTATATCTCAAAGAAAGTATGCCACTGATCTTCTCAAAAGATTTAACATACTTAATGACAAAACATTAGCTACTCCTATGAATGTTAATGAGAAACTGCAATTTGATGATGATATCGAAAAAGCTGAAGGAAGTTATCTTAAAAGTTTAGTGGAGGCTTAATTTATTTAACGCACACTCGTACTAACATATCATTTTCTGTTGGAATGATTTCAAGATTGATGCATTGACCTTTGAAGCATCATATGGAGCAGCTAAAAGTGTTTTGCGCTATGTTGCTGGAACTACAGGATTCGGACTATGGTACTTTCGAAGTAGTAATTTTAATTTCTATGATTTTTCAGATAGTGATTAGGCAGGGAATGTGAATGGTAGAGAGAGTATTTCTGGGGATCTTTTCACTTTTGGTTATGCAGCTATTACTTGGAGCTCAAAGGAACAATCAACAACAACGTTGTCTTCTTCCGAGGCTGAATACGTTGCAACAACATCTTCAACATGTCAAGTGTTGTGGCTGAGGAAATACTTGCTGATCTTCACCAAGAACAGTTAGGCCCACTTTTTGACTAAAAATAATAGACTCCAGTATCCACTTTTCACTCTCTAAATATTTTTACTCAAATTCTATCATTTCTTTTTTTCTCTATAAAGATTTTTTTCATTATTCCATATCCTAAAGTAACTTAAACCTTGTCTGTAACGACCTGTTTAGTCGTTTTGAGCATTAGAGTTATTCTGGGAAAAACTGTCAGGATCGACGGATCCCACGACGGACCGTCATGGGCACGACGGACCGTCGAGGGGGTCTCGTTCCAAAACACTTAGAATTCTGAAATTTGGGTACTGAGATCGACTCTCTGAACTTCGCGACGAAATGGCAGGACGGACCGTCGCAGGCACGACGGGCCGTCACAGACCCTTCACTGAAATTTAGTCTCTGAGCTTTGTGACGGACCTGCAGGACGGACCGTCACAGTCGTGATGGACCGTCACAGTCTCCGTCAGCTCACTCGGGTCGGAAATTCTGCTAAAGTTTTAAAGGGGCGTTTTGGACTTTTCATGCTTATATACTTAATTATATGCTAATTAGGGTAAAAGAAGAAGGGTTTTGAAATAAGAAAAAGAGAAAGAACAGAAAGAGAAGGGAGAAACGAACGAGAGAAAGAGAAGAACGCAGAGAAAAGCAAAGGTTTTGGGAAGATAGATTGCTTGATCACAATTCTTCGGTGGAGGTAGGTTATGGTTTATGCTATTCGTAGTAAACTCTTAATAGCGAATGATATGTGTTGGGTAGTATTATAAAGTCTTCTATATGCTTAATTGTGTGCATGCATGATGTGATTTTATATATAATTGTGATGAAATTAGCATGATGAGGCTATTGAATCTTAAATCCTAAATTTACTTTGTTATTGATGATGCCTTGGTATAAAAGAAGGCTTGATGAACTAAAGTAATGAGATTAGAGGATCGGGTGTCACGTTCCGACCCCAGGATAGTATATGGATCGGAGTGTCACGTTCCGACCCCAGGATAGTATATGGATCGGAGTGTCACGTTCCGACCCCAGGATAGTATATGGATCGGAGTGTCACGTTCCGACCCCAGGATAGTATATGGATCGGAGTGTCACGTTCCGACCCCAGGATAGTATATGGATCGGAGTGTCACGTTCCGACCCCAGGATAGTATATGGATCGGAGTGTCACGTTCCGACCCCAGGATAGTATATGGATCGGAGTGTCACGTTCCGACCCCAGGATAGTATATGGATCGGAGTGTCACGTTCCGACCCCAGGATAGTATATGGATCGGAGTGTCACGTTCCGACCCCAGGATAGTATATGGATCGGAGTGTCACGTTCCGACCCCAGGATAGTATATGGATCGGAGTGTCACGTTCCGACCCCAGGATAGTATATGGATCGGAGTGTCACGTTCCGACCCCAGGATAGTATATGGATCGGAGTGTCACGTTCCGACCCCAGGATAGTATATGGATCGGAGTGTCACGTTCCGACCCCAGGATAGTATATGGATCGGAGTGTCACGTTCCGACCCCAGGATAGTATATGGATCGGAGTGTCACGTTCCGACCCCAGGATAGTATATGGATCGGAGTGTCACGTTCCGACCCCAGGATAGTATATGGATCGGAGTGTCACGTTCCGACCCCAGGATAGTATATGGATCGGAGTGTCACGTTCCGACCCCAGGATAGTATATGGATCGGAGTGTCACGTTCCGACCCCAGGATAGTATATGGATCGGAGTGTCACGTTCCGACCCCAGGATAGTATATGGATCGGAGTGTCACGTTCCGACCCCAGGATAGTATATGGATCGGAGTGTCACGTTCCGACCCCAGGATAGTATATGGATCGGAGTGTCACGTTCCGACCCCAGGATAGTATATGGATCGGAGTGTCACGTTCCGACCCCAGGATAGTATATGGATCGGAGTGTCACGTTCCGACCCCAGGATAGTATATGGATCGGAGTGTCACGTTCCGACCCCAGGATAGTATATGGATCGGAGTGTCACGTTCCGACCCCAGGATAGTATATGGATCGGAGTGTCACGTTCCGACCCCAGGATAGTATATGGATCGGAGTGTCACGTTCCGACCCCAGGATAGTATATGGATCGGAGTGTCACGTTCCGACCCCAGGATAGTATATGGATCGGAGTGTCACGTTCCGACCCCAGGATAGTATATGGATCGGAGTGTCACGTTCCGACCCCAGGATAGTATATGGATCGGAGTGTCACGTTCCGACCCCAGGATAGTATATGGATCGGAGTGTCACGTTCCGACCCCAGGATAGTATATGGATCGGAGTGTCACGTTCCGACCCCAGGATAGTATATGGATCGGAGTGTCACGTTCCGACCCCAGGATAGTATATGGATCGGAGTGTCACGTTCCGACCCCAGGATAGTATATGGATCGGAGTGTCACGTTCCGACCCCAGGATAGTATATGGATCGGAGTGTCACGTTCCGACCCCAGGATAGTATATGGATCGGAGTGTCACGTTCCGACCCCAGGATAGTATATGGATCGGAGTGTCACGTTCCGACCCCAGGATAGTATATGGATCGGAGTGTCACGTTCCGACCCCAGGATAGTATATGGATCGGAGTGTCACGTTCCGACCCCAGGATAGTATATGGATCGGAGTGTCACGTTCCGACCCCAGGATAGTATATGGATCGGAGTGTCACGTTCCGACCCCAGGATAGTATATGGATCGGAGTGTCACGTTCCGACCCCAGGATAGTATATGGATCGGAGTGTCACGTTCCGACCCCAGGATAGTATATGGATCGGAGTGTCACGTTCCGACCCCAGGATAGTATATGGATCGGAGTGTCACGTTCCGACCCCAGGATAGTATATGGATCGGAGTGTCACGTTCCGACCCCAGGATAGTATATGGATCGGAGTGTCACGTTCCGACCCCAGGATAGTATATGGATCGGAGTGTCACGTTCCGACCCCAGGATAGTATATGGATCGGAGTGTCACGTTCCGACACCAGGATAGTATATGGATCTGAGTGTCACGTTCCGACACCAGGATAGTATATGGATCAGGTGTCACGTTCCGGCACCAGGATAGTATATGGATCGGAGTGTCACGTTCCGACACCAGGATAGTAGTAGTGGAGCGGAGTGTCACGTACCGACACAAGAGGAATAAAGATAATGAATCTTGAAATATGTTAATATACTCAATCTAAAGAACATGTTTCCCAAAAGAGTATGGTGTGGAGGCTTGAGTCCTCATAGACGTGGTNGGTTTTGGGAATAAATAGTATTGAGTTGTTATAAGTTATTTAATCGATTTTCATTAATGAGTTTTAAGTCTTCCGCATTAATTTTCTGTTTATTATGGTACAAATGTTGGGGTTTAGATTGGTTGGTTCGCTCACATAGTAGGATAAGTGTGGGTGCCAGTCGCGGCCCGTTTTGGGTCGTGACATTTTCTTAAATCAAAATCCTCTATTTTTCTAAGAAATCTTAGAAATCATTCAAAAGATCTTCAACCTTTGTCGAAGTATTGAGATACAAAAGTATTGTATATGTTTTGTATGCTGGACCTGAATCTAGAAGAAGTATCAGGTGAAGAAGTGTCATTTTTGAAGTGTCAATATTAGGATAAATCACTCAAAAGAATTGAATTTAAATCTGAAAGTTGTATCACGCGAAGAAGTGTCATTTTCGAATGTCAATATTTGAAAAATTGATAAAATTATTGAAGACCAGGGTGATGAAAACAACTTTATGGCATGTTGCATTTTGTATCTATACTATCAAATTGTATTCTTTGATGTTTTTTTTGTTTGTTGCATTTCGTATTCATTACAAAATTCATGCATATCTTGCTAATATTTGAGTTTTTTATGTGTAACTTGTATTTATTTTGCAGTTGGATTCATTTCAAAATATGTATATGTTTAATTTTGTATTAGATAAATAGTTTTACAAAATTTTGTATGCTATTCTAAATTAATCTTCATGTAGTTTATTTATTTTTGTATATATTCTAATTATATGCCAACAAGTTTCATAATTTTGTGTTAATTTTGTATTTCATTCTCATTTTGTATGCCAATAAGTGTTGTATTTTTTTTATTTTTTATTTTTGTATTAATTCTAAGTGTATGCCAACAAGTTTTAGATTTCTTATGTTCACTTTGTATTTCAATATGATTTTGTATTTCAATCTCACTTTGTATGCTAATAAGTTTTGTATTTCTTTTTTTTTTGTATTCATTCTAAATGTATGCTAACAAGTTTTAGATTTTTTGTGATCACTTTGTATTTCAATCTCACTTTGTATGCTAGCAAATTTTGTATTTTATTTTAAATGTTGTATTCATTCTAAAATCTTGATCACTGCCAACAAAAATCTTAAATCAATAGACTTCAATTCGACATAAATTGAATATTTTCAATGAAGAGTTAAAAGATTAATATTGAAAATTTGAGATTTAAATAACAGGAAGTAATGTCAATCGTAGAACCAAACACATATAATAGAAAAGGAATTTTTGTAAATTTAATCTCAAAAATAAAAGATGAAAAGAGTATAAGAGTAGTGGAAAAAAATCTAAGTGGACTTAAAGTTATTCCAAAATTATGACTAGTAATTATGGTAACTTTGTTGGTTTAAATTTAAAATTACTTTATTTGAAATATTATTTTCCTTGATTTCTCCAGTCTGTTATAAACTAATTGTATTTCAAATTAAACAAATGACAAAAAATATATAAATCAACAATATAACAAACTAAAATATTGAAAGTTCTGCTATGAGACACCATTAAATGTTAAAATATTATCGTTTTAAAATTTTTCCCTTTATTTTAATTTAATATATATGGGCCAACTAGTATAACATTTTAACTAAATTATGGACTTAGTCCATAAGCCACCAACTAAAATTAATTATTTAAAATCACTCGTCAACAAAATAATCGTAATTAATAAATAACTCCAAAATTTTCAAATATGATTTTTTGGGTCATTACATTCAAGCTTCAAACTGGTGAATATTTGCCCCTTTTCAACATCTATTTTTTCTCTTCAAAGATGTATGTTTATTCTGTAATCCTGAAATACCTACTTTTATCCTTCAATTCCTAATGTGTATTTGTTTCCGGCTCTTGGGGTCTTTTTTTGTCGGACTTTCTTGTTTTTGAATGTGTTATTGTAGAATTTACTTCTTGCATGTTCCTATATTGGTTTAAACTACTCATGGATGCTTGAAAATTGGTGTTGCCCTTCTAAGTCTTCTCACTTCTCTCTTTTTCTTTCGCAAGTTTACATTTGTGATAGTCACAATTTGTTAGGTATTTAGTTTCCATTTCTTTTATTATGCATTTCATTTTTATGATAGTTTATTGTAGAATTTTGTAATTTCATGTATGTTTTAAAATTATTTTTTTAATGTGCAGAAACCCCCCTACCTTAATTTGTTTACTGTAATCAGTTTGAAGCAAACACTAACTGAGTCTCTATGTGCTCTGTTTCAAATTCATCTTTCCCACTCTACCTTAATATTAGTCATCTCCATGCAGAGAACCCTCAATTGCTTCAATTTGTTGCAATCATGGCTGTCGTATCAACCGTTCAAAGCTTAACTATCACTTCTCTTCATCAAGGTTTGAGTTTAACCCATTATTTTTGTAAGATTATCTTAAATTTGATATTTTTATATGTTAACATTCTTTGTTTTTTCAATGATAAATATCATATGCGGTTTTTGATGGGATTATAAATAAATTAGTATATTTGTGGTGGTTAGTGTGTGAAAAAGTGATTAAATTTTGAAGTTTGTCTCAAAACATGAATTTTGATTTTATATTTTTGAGTATTTCACCTTTGTGATTGTTGACATTTTGAGTATTTTGAGCATTTTGCTATCGAATTTTGATATTAAAAGAGATTTCACATGGTATAAATACTACATGAATAGCACAAAAGTAAACACAAAATTTTAATGTCTTCTCTATCATGATAAGGCTACAAAAATGTTGTCCAAAAAAAAAAAAGATAAACATCAAACCCAATCAAATATAAATATTTACAAAAATCAACTAATCCCATATGATTAAGGATAACACGTATTTGAAATAACTCGAAAGGAAACGACACATTTCTTCACATTAAATCACTCATTAGTAAGCACAACAACAACCTTACACAACAATATAATCAAGAGAAACTTTCACATATAGCAAACACAAAATATATATTTGTATAGTATAGAAAAATTTACATAATTGCGCTCCATAGTAAGCATAAATATGTATAATTCGCTACACATATACAAAGAAACCAATTGTATAGTTCGCTATACATATACAAAAGAAAGCAGTATACAAATCAATTATATAATTTGTATATATAAAACGAGAAAGAGAGAAAGATAAAAGAAAATTGAGCATAGAAATGTTTGTATTGTATATCTACAAGTGTATATGAAGAAAATATATGTATTGGCAAGTGTATGTACAATTTTCTCTCGCTTATACAAAATAAAACAAAATTTATAGATTTCGTTTCTGTTTGTATAAGCAATAGAGGCGAGGGTGGCAAGCGAGATCTGGGAGAGTGGCGAGCGTGATCTAGGAGAGGGAAACGAAAATATATGTATATATACAATTTTTTTTTGCTTTATACAAACAAAAACATATTTTATACACTTGTGTTTGTATAAAAGTGAGAGGAAGCGAGAGAGGGAGAGTGGCGAGGGAGAGTTTGAGGGAGAGAGGTGACTGACAAACAGTTTGGTACAGGGCACAATTAAATCAAAGTGTGGTTATAACATTTAATTTGATTTATTAGTTTGCCATTATATACAATTTTCCCTGTAATCAATTATTGTCACAAGTACCAGAGTTTTCAAGAGATGGTTGTAGATACCAAACAATGTGAAAACATAGTGCAATGTCAGTAATGTAAGATACATCAATCAAATTAGTCGTCCAACTTAGAAACCATTAAACTAGCTGCCGGAGAAGGGGAACTTCAACTAAGAAAGAAGATGTAACGACCTGTTTAGTCGTTTTGAGCAGCAGATTTTATTTCTGGAAAAACTGTCTGAGTCGACGGAACCCACGACGGACCGTCATGGGTACGACGGGCCGTCGAGGGTGTCTCGTTCCAAAACACTTAGAATTCTGAAATTTGGGTACTGAAATCGACTCTCTGAACTTCGTGACGACATGGCAGGACGGACCGTCGTGGGCACGACGGACCGTCACAGACTCTTCAAGGAAATTGAGTCTCTGAACTTTGTGACGGGAGCAGCAGGACGGACCGTCGCAGGCACGACGGGACGTCACAGGCTGCGTAATCCCAGGCTGGGTCGGATTTCTGCTAAGTAATTTAAGGGGCGCTTTGGACTATTCCTGCTTTAATTATAAAGTTAGAGGGTTAATGTTAATAAGTCTAATTACTTGGGGGTTAAAAGAGGTAACCTTAAGTTAATTAGAGGGTTATTATTGCCATCTTTTATACTTAATTATATGCTAATTAGGGTAAAAGAAAGAGGGTTTGAATAAGA
>NC_028637.1:65234623-65274530 GCF_001406875.1 Solanum pennellii | reverse complement strand
TATATATATATATATATACACATGGATGAAGTTAAAATAATACGCGATGGAGAACAACCATAAACACCGGGGGTGAAACAAATAATTCAAAGCTGAAGCAGGAATTCTAAGTTGCTTAACATATATTATTATGATATTTTTTTAATTTATATTTAATTAGAATTTGTTAGTTAGAGTGATAATATGAATGTTACTAGTTATTTTGAACATATAGAAATACACAATAAAATAGATAGAACTTGAATTAAGATTCAAGAACTGAAAAGATTGTGTTGGCATTATCAATTGTGTAACAATCAAACCTAGCAAAAGCAAGAGTATGCATGAGGACTTCTTTCTTTATTGTTTTTTTAGCTAAGCTCTTAGTTATGACATATTCATTATATTTCCTTCGCAGGAGTAACAAATATCTTAAGTTAGATGCATTAATTAAAATCTTAAACTTAATAAAACAGAATTTATCAAACTTCTATAACCATTGACTAGGCTTATATGATATTAAGATCGTTGAGTTGGAAAAAAAATGTGTGACTTCACGACAATCCTCTTTTAAGTTGAAAAAAATATATTTGAATATTGAAAGAAATTAACTAAGTTTTCTTCTTCAGCCAATCGATCCACCTCAAATTTTAGCCATCTCCATCCATGTTTGATTGATTTTTATTTTCTTCTTCACCTTCTAGTAATCTTCTTTAGAAGATCATGGCATGGCACCTTCTTGAATCAACTGATTAGCCCGGCAGAGGGAGAGAGTGGTGGTAGTTGTGCTCGCCGGAGACGACTAATTCGCACAGGAGTGAAAGAAAAACGATGCAGGTCAGTCGAAGAAGAACGAGGCGGGTGAGACTATGGAAGGATTTGGTCACGACACCGAAAAGGTTTTTCGGTCAGATTTGGAGTCACGACGCCGGAAAGGTTTTCCGGTCAGATCTGGTGGCAATGGTGCGACGGGGATGAAGACGATTGAGGGAGAGACTACATGTGGTCACCGACAAAAGATGCTACTATGACTGGGATGAAGACGACGACGAATGCTTTTAGATTTTGATGGTTTCAAAGTGGAAACAGGGAGATAAATATGAAGTTCCAAACTTAATTTTTTAAAAAAATTATTATTTCATATTTTATTATGTAATTTTGGTCAATAGTCATTTATTTATCTAAAAAAGAACCCTAGACTAGCCTACGTGGAGCCACCACAAGCAAGTAGTAACTTTTAAATTTATTTATTTCCAAAATTATTCTTTCTCTTTTATGAAAAGATGTAACTTTTATGAAAAGTTGTGACTTTAATGAAGAGTTGTGAATCTTATGAAGAGTTGTGACTTTTATGAAGAGTTGCGACTTCTTTCAAAAGTTGTGATTTTTATGAGAAGTTGCAACTTTATGAAAAATTGTGACTTTTATAGAATGTTGTGAACTTTCCGAAAGGTTGCAACTTTTTCAAATAGTTGTAACCTTTCTAATAAGGGACAGTAAAAATTTGTTCACGCTACCCTTTGTTGTATATAAATAGAGGGATTTCTTCTCATTTCAAAACAACAAAAATTTTGATCTTTTTATATATCCGCAAAATTAAATATTTGTGTGTTTTGCTCCTGATGAGTGACTTACTGACATCACTGCTTTTGTATCAATAAGTCGTGAATAATTGATATTTGGAGGGGAATAGTTTTCTTAAGGGGATATTGTGCATTCGGTGCTTTCGATTTTTTTCTTTCTATTTCATTCTATTTTTACACATCCTGGTATATTTTTTTACACTCATTAATTTATGCATATGATATTAATTGTTGTTTTTGAGTACACGTTTTAAACTTTATTTTTTATGTTTCTGCAAACTTATTATCTCCAATTATATTGAACATATACACATATAGTACGTATACTCATTGTGCAGAAAATATTATTGTATTCAGTTCCAAGAATTCATGTTTTGATATTTTATATTGAATTCTATAACTTAAAATTACTATATATAATCTTACATATTATCTATTTATACATATATATGAAATTTCTCACTCATCAATTGAAGAAATTTATTACGCAAGTTCAAAAATTATAATTGCTTTCATACTCAAGCATAACTTTTTTTTTTGAATATGTTAACAAATTTTTGAATTTTCTCCTAAGGAAAAATATCACAATTGTATAATCTATGCAACTTAAATGTTTCTTTTATCACGAAATATCTTTGTATATATATTCTTATTTTCTTCTTTAATTTTCTTTTAATGTTTATTAAAGAACCAATGATTTATTATTTCGTGAATTATTCATTCATTAGAGGTTCTTGGGTTATGTGATATTAGTAAAAATTATTTGCAAGTTTAATACAAGTATTATTTATGATTGCGCGAAGCGCAGACAAATTACCTAGTTTTAAAAAATAGTCAACAAAAATAATTACGACATGTCATTAATTTAGGTGACATGACTTTGATATATCACTTACTTAAGAGAAAATACATCAAATCCCCACTGAAGTTGACGTCAAAACTTACTTTAATACTTTAACTATATGAGCGTATAAATATCCCTTAACAATTTTGAGGTGATTAAATGTCACCCTAAGAGCTGACGTGGCAAAGTGAGTGTACTCACTCTCCTAAAAGCGCATGAAATAGTACAAAAAAATTGAATGGTTAAATCATGCACATGACATTTTTTTATTGGCCAATATATAAGTAATAGTTTTAAATTTTTTTCTAACTTAAATTTATAAAAAAAAAATGTGAAATTTCTTGTTTGAAAGTAAATGAAATTTGTGGGTTCAATTTTTTTTTAAAGAAAATAAATTATCTTTTTTGTTTTCTCTTTATTTTGTTGTCTTCCCCATTTAAGCAATTCTTATACCTTTCTTCTTCCATATAAGTCATTTTCCTTCAAGTTCATCTCTCACCCCACTAGTCATTTATCAATCCATAAAATCCATCACCTAATTGAATGTAAATTTCTTGAATTTTAAGTGATCCAATTTTAATTCTATATGCAAAAAAAGTGGATCTATCAACTTCTTATACGACCTTCATTTTTCATTTAGTTGTTAAGAAAAAAATACGTTTAAAAAATATCATTCTCCAATGACATATATGTAGGAGAGGTTTCGAAGAAGAAAAAGTACAAATGCTCTTTTTTTTAAAAAAAAAGTTGATGAATGTTGAAGAAGAAAACAACTATTGAAGGTTGAAAATAGCCGGAAAAAAAAGCCAATGAAGGCTGAAATTGGTGAAAATTGAAAAAGAAGAATGAGACAAGGGAGGGGAAGGGGGGGGGGGTAGTTTGAAGAGAACCGGTGGAAGAAGGTGGGATAATTTTTTATTCTAAAATACATTTTAAATTAATTCATTAGTGTAACGTATTTAAAAAATATTTAAGAAAAAGGGTGAATAAGCAAAAAAAAAAAAGAAGAGAAAGACTAAAAATTAATGATGTGGTGCTTATATAACAATGATGTGATACTTACATTGATATGATGTGGTAGGTGAGAGTGGTATTCTGCTCTTCGAATTGTATTTAAATCATTTCAAAGATGTTGGAAGGGGGGGGGGGGTTAATCGCCTGTATATTTTAAGTACTAAAGTAAGATATGTTACCAAGTTTACTGGGGATTTGATGTATTTTCTCATTATTTAAGGACAAGTACGTGAACTACACACATAATAAGAGGGTTTACAAATCTTCTTTTGATTGAGTGTAAGGATTCAGTTGATAATGATTAACTAGAAGGTACCATATTACAAACGATACAAGTATAATGGTCCTTTAGACCATTTTGCCTATATTGTACTATGGTTGTAACATACTTGGACGGGTTGTATGCATAGTAGAACTTATCCTCTGGAAAGGAACACTTAGAAATCAATTTAGTTGGAAACATAAACGTATGTATTTATCCTTAATTAACTGCAAATAAAAAAATTATCAAACGTTTCAGGGTAGCATGATAATCTTATGACCCGTTTGATCATGCGATATGAAATCATGATATGTTATCGTAATTTAAAAATATGAGATGAAATTGAAGTTTTGTTTGAACATGTCATATGAAATTTTTGTGTCCTATATTTTCTAATAAACATAAGAATCTCATAAGTTGTGAAACTATTAAAATATTCTCAATTGTATAAACTTTACCAGATAAAATAAAATTATAAAATAGTATAATAAATTATTACAGATTTATTTATTCTCCACTTAAATAACTGTTTCATCTAACTTTAATTCAATAAAAAAAATTGAACCTTGATCAAATTGTACTAATCTTTAATATAATCTTCCCACATAGTAAAACAATCTCCTCATGTTGAATTTACATTTCTCGATCATATGACTAAGGGCATCTCCAACTCTAATCTCAATTTTTACTCTTCAATTATAGAGCTCTATATTTTTTCAGACAACTGACTCCAACCTAATTCTCTATTTTACTCTCTAAAAAGAATCTTCTTCTCTCTCCTTAATATTATATTATTATTTCTATTTCTATTTCTATAATTTCATTTTCTTATTTCATTACTAATCCCGTTCTTTTCTTTTTTCTAAATAATCACCTTATATAATTTTCAAGTAATATAAAATTATTATTATTTATAAAATTCTTTATTTAGTATAAAATTATATTTTATTCTAAATTTTAAATAATAACTACGAAAAAATTAAAAAAAGAAATCATCAAGCATAACCGTAATCACAAACACACCAACTCTCTAGATCATACACTATCTTTTTTTCGAATATGGTTAAATCTTAAAACAACCTACCGAATTACCAAAGTATTGTTGTGACTATAAAAATCATTATGGTATGTATTATATTGTTAAATTGTATTTAAATTATTATGTCATGTATTGTATTTACAATTTAAAATTTTCATTTTGTCATTTAAATTTTGTGCAGTCTTCATAGTAAAAATCAATAATAATATCAAATATTCTCTTACAGTGACGAAAATTGAAAAAACTATAGTTAAAATATAGTTAATTCGGGATGAAAATAGTATATACTAAATAATATATTTTTTAAAAAATGTTATATCATATTTAAGAAGAATTACGAATACTAGAAAGTTAATAATAGTCTTATATAAAAAATAATATTTTATTTACAAGCAATAGAAATAATATTAAAATAAAAAATGTGACAACGTCCATTAGATGCATTTCAAACTTTTCATGAACTGTCATATTTATTAGATATCTGAAGATAATCAGATCTACCATAGGAGAATATTTCTCCTCATAATCATTGTCAGGCCTTCACGAAAAATGAAATATAGAGGTGAATAGTACTTTTTCAAATTTAGAGAATTACTATTCAACTCTCTATAAATAGAGAATGGAGAGTTTTTTAGAGAGTAATTGAAGACCCAATTCTCTATTTTACTCTCAAATATAGAGAATGGAGAGTAAAATAGAGTGGTGTAAAGGAGGTGGGGGTCACCCTACATCCGTCTTCTCATTCATAGAGACAAGGGATCACCTACATATCTCATTAATCAGCATTGGAAAGGGAAAAGAGGTTTGGCTCTTTTTTGCCCTCATGGATTTCTATTTCCCAATGAGTAGACCCAAGTTAAGTTTCTCCCTATCCATGATATAAGTCAAACATGTTGCCTTCATATGTCAAAGGTTCGACTCGTTCTGTGAAAGTCTAATGGTGCTTCTAATAAACCCAAAACAGTATCTGACAACCACATTTAAGAACTTCTTCTCAATCAGCACACTGACCTCAATTCATCTTTGGGTCTTATAGGGGGTCAACATTTACTTATAGGAGATCAACATTTACATCATCAAAGATCTTCTTCTCGACTTTGTCAACATAATAGTGCATGAACTTCTGTGAACATCGAAATACTGCATTAATATCTGAGCTGCTACAGTTAACCTTCCGGGCGTGGAACATCACATCTTCTATAGGTTTAACGCGTTGACCTTATTTTTACTCTTTGGTACCAGATCCCCATATGCTAACTGAGTAGAACGCTTAAACCCAAGTGGGAATTTAAGGGCCTCGAGGCTTTGTGAATATTTCAAACTGGTGGAACTTCTAGGTGCTCTGCACTTCTTTGTACTGGTCTACCAAGCCATTAGTAAACAACCGATTTTCCTCAAGAATGGTCCTCAAACCGTCATTCTTTAACATATTGAGTGACCGTGGTAGATGAACCTGAGAGGGAAGGGAGCCTATATGATTCTGTAAATTTTTGGCAGAGCAGGCTTAGGAGGCACTGAGATACGAGCTGGATAATTTAGTGCTTTGTGATGTTGCGCCTCTTTCCTAGCCCGTAGGATCGAGTAGAATAATTATTGAGTTAAGCAGAGCCAAGGTAAGTTCATCTTATTACAATAAAGCTTAAGTCGTTGTTTAGCATTCCAACTCACATACTCGTACATTCAATGTACTGATGTTTGTTGGTCTGCATTGTTTTATGATGCAAGCGCAGGTAACTAGAATCAGCACACAGCGCTTCGTTGATCCAATTCGAGCTCCAGAGTCAGTGGTGAGCCTCTTTGCTTTTCGGAGGATCCAGTTTCATTACTTTATAGTTTAGTTCATTAGGATGTTGTGGGGTCTGTACCAACATCCATCTTTAATTTAAAGGCTTCATAAACAGATAAATATTTAGTCTTCTCATATCTCTTGTAAACGATAAGACTTAAGTTGCCATTTTGGCTAAGCATTATGTTAAAGTTATTCTCTTGAGTTATTTATATAGTGCTTAAGTTTTCCACTGAGTTAAATAAGTCAGGTCAAGGGTTGGCTCAAGGGTAGCAATGGTCATTGGGCGCCGCCGACGTCTAGGGTGTAGGCTTGGGGCGTGACACTTATTACTAACAATTATCATAACTACTCTGACCATTTACATTACCCTAAACCAACACTTTTAAAATGAAAACCTTTATTAGGTACTTAAACAATCAATAGTAATCAACGTTACGAGTCGACCCAGGTGTAAGTCCTTTCCAATGTTCAATACATGATACAAATGATTAGTCCTCACCATACAATTTCATATCTTTGACAAAATATATCACCTAGAATGTATACTTTCAATGAAAAGTCTAAATTGTAAATTCAATTGTACAACACAGTCCCCTTATCTATTAACATTAGCTTATACCTCAAAGATTTTTATGAATTCATGGATTTAACTTATCCTGGATCAGATCTTCGTCGATCTCACATATCTTTCGCTAACAATTCTACCGTAATCATTAATAAAATCAAACAAAACAAAACACTGATCATCACACTTGATCTAATGTATGTACCCTCTTTTCTCACGTCCTTTCCAATAGTTTTTAACCAATCTAATGGACTTGTACACTATTACTAGTCACAAGAAAAAAAATGAAATCACGCATCTCTGAACCCAATTATCTATTCATCTGAAGATATCACTTTAGCCTGTGCAATCAAATACAATATTCTGCTCTCGCATATCTCTAAGGTTGCACTTCGCGCCACTATTTTTCTTCATTATGACTCTAGATCTTTTTAAATTCATTCGAGTGGTTTTCCACCATCTCTTGAAACTTTCCATACAACCGCTTTACTCACCAAATATCAAAAATTACAACCTTAGATTCTCACAAGTCGTTATTACTTTACAGAATTTGCTTAACCAACAATATTATTATATAGCTGCATTTCAGCACAATTCATCACGAACTCATACTACCATTACACTAGGTTAAACCCATGCTTTATTGCGAAGTCATCCTTTTCATCAATATGACACCTCAACTCAGGTACACCCATCAAATTCAAAAAGACTAGCCCAATTTTTATACGCCTTTTATTACTGAAATACTACAATTTCCTTCATCGAAGTATACTCATTGGTATTTTTTTTATCCATAAGATTGTCATTGCGGTATAAAGCCACTCATTTATGGATTAAGGTAAAATCACCAGTACTCATACTACCCTTATTCTTCTTAACAAACAAGATAGGAGCACCCCACGGAAAAGCACTACGAAGATAAAACCTTTATCAAGAAGCTTTTGAATTTGAGATTTAAGCTCTCTCGATTCTGACACTATATGAATAGACTCAATAGAGGGGGGATTCGAACTTAACATCCTGAATATAGGCAAATTACGCCAAACAATTCAGCCTTACCAATTTCCTTGTCCGAATGGAGGATACGATCTTATCTGGCTTCGACTTGTACACCCTTTCCCACTCCAATCTTTACAATTAAGCCCGGTATAATGGCGGAACAACTAAGTTATTCCTAAGATTATATTAAGTCAGTCATATCCAGTATACCAAATCAACTCAAGTATGAAATCCATAACCACAATAGGAAAACACGATATACAAGGGTGACTCACTCTTCAACTGGGTAGAAATATGGATGAGGGCATCAAATATTTCATTAACCACATCAAATCCTAAGTAAATTGAATTGAAACGTACAAATAAGTAGAACATATATCACATAAAACAATAGTCATTCGGGCACAAATAAGAGTAGTACTAGTGACCACTATATCACACCTCAAACTCGATTTTGCTCAAAAAGCATATAACTGAGCCCTGTCATCTTGATGGAAAATCTCCTCGCCTTGATGCACTACACTTTAACTACATTACCATTTACCTGGCCTCCACAGCCTCTCTAATTTCATAATCATATGCCTAGGTTCCCCATAATTTTAACACACTCATAACTTATATTTGATTGATAAACATTGAATTAGATCGTGGGGATTAGTTCGAATTTGATTTGGGTTCTGTAAGGAGACCTAGGAAAGACGAAAGGGTGAGGTTATGTGTTGCCCTATCACTCTCCGGTGGGAGAAATCCCACACTGGCGGTGTCGCCCTGGAGGGGAAAATCCCGCCCCAGTGACCCTAACGGAAAAGAAACCCCGGTAATAAATTTTTTGTAGTTTTTCTCTTTTTTGAATCTCCCAATGGTTTTCAGCTTTACTGACAAATTAAGGATAATCCTATGAACTAGAATAATCACTGTCTACCCCAATTCAATCCGATGATACACAATCCAACTCATTCTCACTAAATCATCACATAACCCACACATCCCTAGGATACAACCTGACACTCACGCGGTTATTACTCAAGCTCAAGACACATCCAGATTTTTCTTACGAAGCACCTCGTTTATTATCTAGGCCCTTGCAATCGAACTTAGTTGAGATATTCTTTTCAAAACAAGTTTCATTATACTTTACAGTTAGAACTTGCATAGTTTCAATCAATTCAGCCAACATATTGCACATTTCAAAATTCAGACCCACATTTATTGTGCACGTGATCATATCATCACTTCCAAGCAAATAAAACTCTTAGATTCAGTGTTAATTTTGGAAATAAGGAACACACATTCACATTTTTCAAGTTACAACTCATAACAAGCCCAATTTCTAAGTTAGTTTGTTTCATAGAGAACCATTATTGACCATCTATGCCTTATATCTCAGTTCCAATTAACTTGTTTTTGTCCCTTCATATGGGACCATGACATCTACTTCACTTTATTGATATAACAATTGGAACTAAGAGATACCAATTGGACTCAAATCATGCCACAAGAGACAATGGTAGCTAGCGAGCCCAACTTTTAATTTGAATAATAGAACTTGGTCAAATGCATTTCTTAATCGCCTTAATACTTAATTGATGGTAACCAGACTTTAAATCAATCTTAGATGAAATTGATGCACCTTTCAGTTGGTCAAAAATGTTACTTGTTTCGAACGGTAACCCTATTCAATTGTCTGTAATCTGTGCACATCCACTCTTGCTAATGATGATGTTACCTCATTTGTTGCTCTAGTTCAAACCATAGAGTGAAGGAGGAAAGATTTCAATTTGTATTACCCAAATACCAATTGAATTTAAGTCATAGCACAAAGAGATAGAAAGAAGTGACTTTTTTTCTAAAGTCCTATAGTCTCTCAAAGAAAAGTACAGACGTCATCGTATCTTTCTTCAACACTCTGCTAAACTCATTTTGGTACAATGAGTTCAATGAACCTAAGGTTATGATACAACCTTTGTCATGGCTCAAACTGTCTTGAGTGGCACCCATACTAACCTTCCGATGGGAAAACCATTACTACATTCCAACTAAGAAATTTAACCAAAAAACTAGGCATTCAAAGATACAAAAGCAAGTTTAAATAATAATATATAAATACGGTCTCCCGATGAACTCCAAAGGTTTAAGTAACATCTAACAACTAATAACAAATGCAGAAATACCCATACAAACTGAAAGTCAATGTACTGAAACCCTACTAACTACAAGTCTAAGAACATGGGGTATAGCCCAAAACTAAATCAACACCTTAAATGTAATACCCCAGAATTTCTATTAAGAACAAACTAGAGTTTAATGGAATCTAAGAGGTGAATTTAGAGCCTCACATGTTATTTTATAGTTCAAAACTTGATGAAATGATGTATTATGTCTGTTTAAGTGAGCGTGGTAATTTTAGAAGTGAAACGTCAAGAATCGACCATGACACCAGAAACTAGTCTAGTTGAACTAGTGTAATGTAGGGCTTTGTAGTTGTGTTTTGGAGTATGGTATGAAGACAAAGTTGAGTATAAAGGTTTCCTACACCTAGATGGACATGTTTAGGTCTCAAACGTCTGAGTATAACTTTCCAAGGGCCATCCTAAGGGTCCTTTAGGAGGACCCAAACGTTGGCCAAAATGATGTCAACAAGCATCAGCCATCCACGCGCCCCCATTGACGGGGCCTGGGTTAGCTTCGAGATTTGAGACTTAGTCTCCTCACCGGATTCTCCCCAATACCACCTTTGATAATTCCATGGAGGTTTGGCACGAGGTATCACATCACCTACGGTCCGTAAGTGGTGTCCGTTAATGAATAATGATGAAAATTTTCTCAATTTTAGTTTTTAAGTTAGGGGTCCTAATTCGAGTTAGCTATTTAACTAGGGGTTAGGAGGGGTGGTTAGTGAATTAATTACCTGCCTAAACCTATATATAAAACCCCAACCCCAATACCCCAAGTCATGAAATCAAAAATATAATCAGAACAAACTCTCCTAAAATATTTACTCTCTAGAATTCAAGAAGAAGAAGAGAAGAAGGGAGGTTGCAACTAGGTAAAGTTTTCACCAAGGTTTTAAGCTTGGTTAATCTATGCGATCAAAGGTATGTTAAGCTTCTTAATTTATGGTTTCTTCCATCCATGGAGCCCCCATAGTTTCCGCCAATTGTGAACCCAAAATACCCCAATATAGCTATGGTTGTGATTACATTATGGGTAGAGCTTGATTGTAACTACAAAGTAGTGTATATCATTCAATTATGTTTGAATTATGTTTATATGATGATTATATGATGTTTCATGTGAATTCCTTGCTAAACCTTAATCTAGATTAATGAAGGTGATTATTGTGGGTTTAGGCCATCAAAGGCAAGGTAGAAGGTTCTCAATTGATCTTCTTAATTCAATTGTCTTGAATACTAACTGATCATAGTTTGGATAATCTAAATATTAATTGAACTAGGTTTGATTGGATAGGACGTATTTTGGCTTCTAAAAGTTAGAATTGAACCTTTGTGGTATGACTAGAATTACCTTATAATGATCAAAGTGATACCTATAATTATACATGGATAATGATAGAATGAAGATAGTATTGAAAATAGGGCTTGTAGCCATTGTTGTTCGGACTTTAGGGGTAAATTCAATATGAGGTGATCTTATTTGAGTATTCTCTATCTTATATACCTAGACATTAAAAAACTAGGAGAGTCAAGTTCTCTCACATAGAAGGATTCTATGTTGATTTAAGAAGCTAAAATGAATCATGCTTGTTAAGATAGAATAGCCTGAGGTTGAGTCTTATAATTCCTTCATGGATAGTTGAATTATGTAGCTTGGGATAGTATATCTCATGGTATATTGGGATAGTAAATCTCATGATAACTTGAGATGGAGGAATTAAGCTATTCTAAGGTCAGCTTGATCTTTCATTGGTAGAATGCTTATCTTGGTAGCTTGCTTTAGTATAGGAAAGTTATCCTCGAAAGAAGGATCGATACTCTCCTAGGGGTAATTTTAAGTAGCATGACTAGAATGTCATCATAATAGCTTGACTTGTTTAGGGCAAAACCTATTCATGATAGCTTATGATTGAGATATTATACTCTCTTAAGGATAGCTTAGGGTTGAGGATTCATACTCCCCTAAGAATAGCTTGCATCTTCATGAATGGTTGCATTGGGGATAGCTTAGTATATTTGCAACCTTCCTATGATAGCTTGGATTGTATGATATGATATTTCCCAAGGTAGTTAGGTCTAGCATGATAGTATGCTAATCTTTGATAAATTAGTATGAAAGATAGTTAGGATTGAGTTAGCTAGCCAAAATGTGTACTTAGTGTGAATGGTAAAATGGCCTTCCATTCCTACATGGACAAGTATGACTTGAAGCTATATGTGAAGTATGCCTAGCATGGGTAGTGGCTATAGTTTTCTTCCATGATATGAATGACTTAAGTTGATAACTCCTTGTCAATAGATTGTAGGTCTGTAGTGATACCTAGAGTTGAGGAAAATTAATAGAATGACTTCAAAATAGGATTAGTGTGTGTGGTATTATGGGATGCCTCACATGCATTGCACAAGGATGCCTTGAGGTGACCTAGGGGTATAGTGCTCTTATGTCATAAAGACCTTGGTCTTAATTAAGAAGGTGGTCTGACCAAGAATGACCAAAGAGGGATGCTTAGCTTAGATAGTATTATGAAATGTTATCTTGGCATTGCAGAAGCATGGATTTGACTCCTTTCCATTTCTCTTCGCTCCATTTTCCCCAATTCTAGTTTATATTTGAGACATATGTAATAATTTAGAATTAACGGTTAAGATCTAATTGATTAAAACAAAGTTCTAACCATAGTTATTAAAATAAAGTCCTAACCAATGTTTATAGAGCAATATGAACTCCATTTAAGGAGTAAGAAATAATTTAAAGTTGAGTGACAAAATTTATTTACTCCTAAAATTTTAAAAAAAAATGTCAGATCACAATTTTTAATTTTAAATTTGGCAAAGATTATTTGAGAAATGGAAAACGTTAGGGGAAAAAAGTAAAAAATCAGCAAAAAAATTACTCAAGTAATCAAGAAAAGAAATTATTTTAAATATATTTATGACAAATATAATGTAAATCTAGAATTGTTGGATTGCAAAAATATTTAAGAAGTAAATAAATGGAAGTAAATAGCTATGCTTTGGACATTGTTTTAATTAACTAGATCTCAACCGTTAATTCTAAACTATGACATGTGTCTCCAATATAAACTTATAACCTGGGGAAAATGGATAAAAGAGAAATGGAGAGGAGGCGAATCCGCACAAGCATACTTGGAGGTGGCTTGGGAAGTAGTTCACTTAAGTATGTAGGACCAATGGTTTAAATATGAACTTATGTATGCCTTATGTTAATTTGTTATGCTATGATTATATATGTTATTATTTCAAATTTCATATGTTGGATAACCATTTGAGGTGCTTTTATGATGTTATGTTAGCTTTCATACTTAGTACCTTTGTACTAAAGCATATTGTATACATTCTAACCAAATGTAGGGTTGGAGATTTAAGTTGCTTTTCGAGGGTAGAGTTTCAAGGTATTTGAAGAAGTGAAGAAGTGATTAGTCCTCATAGCTTCGAGGAAAAACATTTATATTCCTTTTATGTCTTTCATTATGTTTTTAGAGTTTATGTGGGCTGCGTTCCAAGACTTTTATTCATGTCAATCATAGATAGTTTGAGACAATGATGTTAGAAAGACTTCCTCTATTATGAAATACTTTTCGAGATATGTCTTAAAGAAAGTTTTAAATTCTTCCACATTTTCTAATGCTATGTGATGAATGAATGCTAATGGATTGTATAAGACCTCTCTGTGGTTGAGTATGCGGCGTTACAACTTAGGGGTGCTCTTGGGTCGTGACAAACTTGGTATCAGCGCATAAGGTTATGAAATGGTCTTAGGATGTCTCAAACCACATCAAAGTAGAGTCTTGTTCATGGGTGTGAGTTGCGACACATTTCATGAATAAGAGGCTATTAGATGCTTAGGAATAATCTCACTTCTTCATTCTCTTAGTCGTGCCATGGAGGTTTAGCTCTAGTAGGTCTTTCTTCTAATGTTGTGCGTAATTTTTCAGGTTATGGCAAATACTAGAGCTAATTCTAGGAGAGATGAGGAGGGTGAATGGGACCAAGAGATTCATCCTCAAGTTCCAAACAAAGATCCTCCTCAAGATCAATACTAAGTAACTCATTAAGATCCTAATAACCCTCCAATGGGGAATGCTACTCTTGGTGAGCTTAAGGCTTCTATGCAAATATTGGCTCAAGCCTAGGCGAAGAAATTCAATAGAGAGGTTGTTGCTCCAGCAAACCCTATAGAAGGAATGAGTGCTTCTAGGGTAAGAGAGTTCTTGAGAATGAACCCACGGGAATTCTGTGGCTCCGAGTTGGAAAAAGATCCAAATAGGTTCATAGATGAGGTGTATAAGGTGCTTGCAATTATGGGAGTTTCTTCCATTGAGAAGGCTGAGCCAGCCACCTATGAATTGAAAGATGTTGCCCAAATTGGTATGAGCAATGGAAGGATAGTAGGCCTTTGAGAGTGGGCCCAATAGAGTGGGAAGCTTTTAAGTCAGAATGTCTAGATATGTTTTTCCCCTGGGAGTTAAGGGAAGCAAAGTTGGGAGAATTCATCAACCTCAAGCAATGTAATATGAGTGTCCAAAGTACTCTTTGAAATTCACCGTTCTGTCTAAGTATGTTTCAAGCTTGGTAGACAATCTAGGGATATGATGAATAGGTTTATGACGAGAGTATCCGACTTGGTATAAGAAGAATGTCGTATGGCAATGCTTGTTTATGATATGGATATCTCTCGTCTCATGGTGTTTTCCCAACAAATAGAGGATTCAAAACTCAAGAAGGAGAGAGTTGGAGAAAAAAAAGGTTTAGGTCATACGGGGATAAGTCTTTTCATGATGGGTCCGATAAACATGGTCATTCCAAGAAACGACAAAGTTTTCTCGACAAGGTTATTCTAATACTCCTAAATATAAGGATGAGAGGGTTTCTAACCCAAGATCACAAGGGAAAGGTAGTCAGGCTCTATGGCCTACTCGTTCTAGGTGTGGTAAGAGGCATGAGGGTATGTTTTTAGCCGGTAGAGATGGTTGTTATGAGTGTGGTAAGAGTGGCACATGAAGTAAGATTTCTATAAGGCAAAGTCTAATATAAGAGAAGGTAATCAAGTTTCTCCAAGTGGGGTGGGTGATGAACCTCAAAAGAAGAATAGGTTCTATGCTCTCCAATCTAGAGAAGATCAAGAGTGATATCCTCATGTCCTTTTCCAGTATGTATTGCTTGCTTTAGAAAAATTCTAGATTTCTTGTATTTTATGACTTATTGTGATTGGATTTTAAATTTAATTTAGCCACTATGATGTTTAGAGATGTTTGTGTGGGCTTGCCACAAAGTGAGGGATAATGTGCCTATCTAGTTGGGTAATTGTGTGCCTTATGTGTTGCCATGATTTCCTTATGTTCATGATCAAGAAGATGCATCGTTTTTGTTAATAAAATATTAGCATGCATTTTACCTCATATTCTAGTGCAATTGAATAAATTTGCATATAGAGTTCATCAGTTATGTTTGAACATGCCCTCGTATTAGAGTTAAAAAAAATTCCTCAATGAATAAATGCATTATGAGTAGTAATGTGCATTTTAGGCTCCAAGTGTATGTGTTGAGAATGTTTTAGCTAGGAGATGTTAGTTCCTCCTTAAGAATGAGTAGATATTAAACCTGATGCATTTTGGGTTGGTAGAAGTAGTTCCTACTCTCTTGCTTGGCATTAAATGAGTTTAGCTTGGAATTGAGATTTTTCTTCCTTGACTATGTGCATTAGATGTAGTTCATACATAATGGGCTTCTAAGTTAGATTCTTGACTTTTGAAAGTGTTTAAAGTGTCATTCAAGGACGAATGTTTCCCAAGTGGGGATATTGTAATACCACAAAATTTCTAGTAAGAACAAACTAGAGTTTAATGGAAGCTAATAGGTGATTTTAGAGCTTCACATGTTATTTCAGAGTTGGAAACTTAATTATAAATAATGGCTTTTTAAGTGAGTTTGGTAATTTTAGAAGCAAAATGTCAAAAATTGACCATGACATCCCGAAACTAGTCTAGTTGAACTAATGTGTAGTAGGGTCTTGTAGTTGAGATTTGGGGTGTGGTATGAAGGTGAAATTGAGTATAAAGGGTCCCTACAACTATATGGACATGTTTAGGGTCCCAAATTCCAGGTACGAATCCCCAAGGTCCACCCCAAGGGTCCTTGAGAAGGACCGAAACATTGGACAAACCGCTATCAAAAGATAGCAGCCATCCACGAGCCCCCATTGACGGGTCGTCAATGGATTGACTGCGTGAGTTGGCTTCGTGAGTTGAGAGTTAGTCTCCTTACCAAAACCTCCCCAACACCCCCCCTCTGATTCATTCCACGTAGGTGCATCACGAGGCGTCAAACCACCTATGGTCCGTAGGTGGTGCCCGTCACTGGTGACAGTTTTCTCGATTTTAGTTTTTAAGTTAGGGGTCCTAATTCGAGTTAGCTATTTAACTAGGGGTTTGGAGTGGTGGTTATTGATTTAATTACCTACCTAAACCTAGCTATAAAACCCAAACCCCAAGACCCCAAGTCATGCAATCAAAAGTATAATCACAACAAACTTTCCTCAAATAGTCTCTCTCTAGACTTGAAGAAGAAGAGAAGGAGGCTGCAACTAGGTCGAGTTTTGACCAAGGTTTCAAGATTTTTTAAGGTTGTGATCAAAGGGATGTGAATCTCCTTCATACATGGGTTCTTCCATCCATGGATCTCCCATAGTTTCCCCCAATTGTGAATCCAAAACACCCCAATATAGGGTTGTGATTACTTTGTGGGAAGAGCTTGATTGTGACGCCAACGTAGTGGATAAGATTATATTATGTTTGAATTATGTTTATATGATTATGATTATATGATGTTTCATGTGAATTCCTTGATGAACCCTAATCTAGATTGATGAAGGTGATCATTGTTGGTTTAGGCCATTAGAGGCAAGGTTGAAGGTTCTAAATTGATCTTCTTAATTCAATTTTATTGAACACTAATTGATCATAGATAAGATCATCTATTTTTGAATTGAAATAGGTTTGATTGAATAGGAAGGATCTTGACTTGTAAAGTTAGAATAGAACTTTTATGATCAAGTATGACTAGAATTACCTTTTATTGATCAAAGTGATGGAATAACTTGTAATTAGACATGGATCATGATAGAATGAAGCTAGTATTTAAAATAGGTCTTATAGACATTGTTATTAGGACTTTGGGGTGGATTCATTATGAGGTAATCTTGATTGAGTATTCTCTCTCTTATATTCTTAGACATGAATAAGCTAGGAGAGTCATGTTCTCTCACATAGAAGGATTATAGGTTGACTTAAAGGACCTAAAACGAACTTGTTAATATAGAATAGCTTGAGGTTTAGTCTTATGATTCCTTCATGGATAGTTGAATTATGTAGCTTGGGATAGTAGATCTCATGGTAGCTTCGGATGGTAAATGTTATGATAACTTGGGATGGAGGAATTAAGCTCTCCTAAGGTTAGCTTGATCTTGCATTAGTAGAATTCTTATCATTGTAGCTTGCATTAGTACAGGCAAGGTACCCCATGAAGGAGGATTGATACTCTCTTAGGGGTAGCTTAAAGTAGCAAGACTAGAATGCCTTCATGATAGGTTGACTTGGTTAGTCCAAAACCATTTCATGATAGCTTTGGATTGAGACATTATACTCTCCTAAGGATAGCTTAGGGTTTAGGATTCTTACTCCCCTAAGAATAGTTTGAATCTTTATGAATGGTTGCCTGGTGGCTAGGTTGGTATATTTGTAATCTTTCTATGATAACTTGGATTATATGATATGATATTTTCTATCGTAGTTAGGTCTAGCGTGATAGTATGCTAATCTTTCATAAACTAGTATGAAAGATAGTTAGCACTGAGTAAGCTAGCCTAAATGAGTACTTAGTGTGAATGGTAGAATGGAATATCATTCTTACATGGAACAATTATGACTTGAAGCTACTTATGAAATGTCCTCTTATGTGAAGTATGCCTAGAATGGGTAGTGGCTATAGTTGTCTTCCATGATATGAATGACAAAAGTTGATAACTCCTTGTCAGTACAAAGTAGGTTAGTAATGACACGTAAAGTTGAGGAAAATGAATAGGCTGACTTCAAGACATGCTTAGTGTGTGTGGTATTATGGGATGCCTCACATGCGATGCACAAGGGTGACTTTGAGGTATCGTGCTCTTAGTCATGAAAACCTAAGTCTTAATTATGAAAATGGGCTATAACCAAGAATGACCAAGAATGACCAAAGAGAGGTGCTTATCTTAGGTAGTGTAATGGAATGTTATCTTGGCATTACACAAGCATACTTGGAGGTGGCTTGGGAAGTAGTTCACTTGAGTGTGATGGACCAATGGTTGAAACATAAACTTATGTATGCCTTATGTTAATTTGTTATGCTATGATTATGTTATTATTTCTTATGCTTATATCTTATGTTGACTAACCATTTGACATGATCTTATGATGTTATGTTAGCTTTCATACTTAGTACCTTTGTACCAACGCATATTTCCTATATTTTAACCAAATGTAGGGTTGGAGTTTTATTTGCGTTTGGAGGGTAGGGTTTCAAGGAGTTTGAAGAAGTGAAGAAGTGGTGAGTCTTCATAGCTTCGAGGATGAAACTTTATGTACCTTTTAAGTATTTCATTATGTTTTTTGATTTTATGTGGGTTGTGACCCAAGAAATTTATTCATTTCATTCGTAGATGGTTTGAGACAATGATGTTAGAAAGACTTTCACTTTTATGAAATGCTTTTCAAGATATATCGTAAAGAAACTTTTAAGTTGTTCCACATATTCTAATGTCTATGTGATGAATGAATGTTAACGACTTGTATAAGACCTATCGAGGTCAAGTACGTCGTGTTACGACTTGGGAGTGCTCTCGGGTCGTGACATTTAACAAATAGTCTGAATCCAAAGAGAGTGTACTTAAACAAGAGAGATTCATGAAAGCCTCAAAGAACTAGCTCACCCCTAAATTTGTTCACGCTCAATAATCACATAATTGAGATCGATCAATAGCCACCGGATGATGCTTTATACTCAACAAAAATAAGAGCAAATAGAGTATCAGTACACAACCACCGTGTACTGGTAGAATCACGCGACTATCCCATTAAGTGAAACATATATAAGTCAAAGAAACATTATAAACATGCATATACCGAACATTTATAATATCATAAGAGAATCACACCACAACCACTCTTAAAGTCCATTTGTGCAATGCATGAATGAAATCTCATGCCCCCACTCACACTAAGTAGAAATCTTTAAGAAGTTATAAGTCATAGTCCATGTTCTTGTTCATACAATAAGACAATATATAACAAGTCAATGGTCCTCTCATTGAACCCAAACCCAAATTGTTAGTCAACTGGAACATGGTATCTGATCCCATAGTTGTGCCGAAATATGGCAATTCGATCTCATTTTTATGTTAGAACATGACAATACGATCACAGTTAGTTATGCCAGAACGTGGCAATCCGATCCATTCAACACACCACAATCACAATCACAATGTATTTTTCACAATCATACAACAAGAGGTGATTCAGGTCATATATTTATTCGTTCATACTCATTTACAATTAGTGTGATCAATAATGAAATATTCTCATACATACATGCATCAAAATGAAGCAAAACAATCATATATCGCACATATGAAATCACAACCATCACCTACCTCGAATCCAAACTTGATTCCCTTGAGGCCCTTGAATCTCCCTTTTTCAGATTCTTTTCGCTTGTTCTATGTCTACAAACATGTAATATAACAATCAAAGGTCTAATTATCTATATTATAACAAACTCAATAATCCTAGACCAAATTTGTGATCCCCCACACCCAGATTAGGGCTTTTTTCACCATAATTTTCAGATCAAAACTCTTACCGGTCATTAATAACCCAAGAAAATAGGTTTCACAAATTGAAAAATGAATTTGGAGAGTTAGAATCTTACCTTTAACCTCAAAAATGGTGGAAACCTGTCAAGAAAACCCCTAGGGTCGTTCCTAAGATCTCAAAGTCGAAAAGTGCAGAAAAAAAATGTTTTTGGAGTTTATTTATGACATTAAGTCACGTTTGTCCCGCTACGGCGGACCCCATCCCGCTCTGGCACCCTATTCCAGCTCTGACAGCTTGCACGAAGACAGAATGTTACTCGTTCACGCTAAGATCATTTTTGGGTGTTCAACTTGCCCGAATTGAATTCCATAAAGTCATACGGATTCCTTATCGTCTTAGCTATACATTCATGTGAGCGAATTCATAATTAGATTCTCGTTCCATAATTGATTTTCCTAGACCTTATGAACTTAGATTTCGTCCAAATCTTGACTAGACTAGGAATTTTAAGTTACTACCAAATATTTTTGTGACCTCAATTCTTTTCCCATTGGCTTTCTATAACAACGGAACCCGATCATTACATTTCTGTAGGCAAATTTAGATACATTAAAAATTGTTTCAATTAAGAATGTGGTTACACATCTTCTTTGAAATACTTAAAAGAAATTCATGGATGTAATGACACACCTTGACCAAATATTTTAATAATTAATATTTTATTAATTCAAACCAATAGGTGTAAATTAAGATTATTAGGTGTGATTTACTCAAGAGGAAAAAGACAGTTATGTCTCTAAATGTCAAGATCAAGAATGTGGTTACACATCTAGGTTAAGACTAATAAATTTCAACAATAGAAAATATGGTCTGAAATAATATATCCAAAAATATTTTAAAGTAAATATATGTCAATAAAAGCAACCGTGCTAGAACCAAGAGACTCGAGGGATGCCTAATACCTTCCCCTCGATCAATAGAATTCCTTATTGGATTTCTGGTTTGCATACCAAATAAAGAGTCATTTCATTTTTATTAGGAATTAAACAAAAAGGTGATTTGGAACATCATAACTCAATACCAAGTGACGACTCTAAAAATAAAAATAATTCTTAATCAATAACGTGACTTAAATTTTGAAAACCCTTCTGTTATGCATGAAAAAGGGGTGCGACACCACTGATTGTGTTTTTAATGAATAAATTCAAATAGTAAAATCTGTAATATTTTAATTTTAATATTTTCTCTTCCATAAGTTAACACTTTTTAAATATGCAGACATTTTACAATAATTGGGGGCTAACGTGCAACGCACGTTCCCAAAATGTAGT
This sequence comes from Solanum pennellii, assembly GCF_001406875.1. Taxonomy (NCBI): domain Eukaryota; kingdom Viridiplantae; phylum Streptophyta; class Magnoliopsida; order Solanales; family Solanaceae; genus Solanum; species Solanum pennellii. Next base: position 65,253,082 of record NC_028637.1, on the reverse strand, counting down.
ATTATACTAAAAATGCAAAGCCACATAAATAAAAATTAAATCATTGTAATAAAAGCAAACTCATAATATAATAGAAAGAGGAGAAGACAAGAGAAGTAAGATGGAAGAAAGAAAATTTTTCTTCTATTCAAGTGTATTCTACAAAAGGTGAAAGATATCTCTATTTATAGAGTTGAGATATCACCCCAAAGGCCACCATTATAAATGCCCAATTAGTAGATATATAGTTATCCAAATAATTCTTATCACCTTGGAAACATGTATACATGAATACAATTAAGTCTTGAGTATGTCTAAAGGACAATCCACACAATTCAATGGATTTATAACACTCCCCCTTGGATGTCCATAGATAATGTGCCTCGTTAAAACCTTACTAGAAAAAAATCAGTGGGAAAAAATTCAAGTGACGGAAAGAGAGTACACATATCTTTTGATACGCATCATTTGTTGCCTCATTAAAAAACTTGCCAGGAAAATCTAGTGGGACAAAACCTCGGTCAAGGAAAAAAGAATGCAACCCGTATTATACTCCCCCTGATTAAAACATCACTTAATTTCTTGCAATGATGTCTCCAATCTTCGTGCGTTGTGGTTGGTATATTCTTTTTCAAAGAAAAACCACATATTTCCTGAATATGTTGTGTCAATTATCTCAACTAGACACACTCTCGACTTGCGTCATGGAGGACTTTTATTTCTGCATAGCAGCATTTGCTTCATTAATCGCTAGGATATTATTTTGCCTCCATATTCAAACAAATAGCATGTTTGAGATCGTGCTTTATGCGGATCAGATAAATATTCTACATCTGCATAACCAATCAGCTATGACTTGAATTCTTCAGAATAGAATGAGACCATGTCTATGGTCCTTCAAAGATATTCAAATATATACATAACACCATTTCAATGTCCTTTTGTTGGGGAGGAACCTAATCTTTCTAGTAAATTTACTGCAAAACAGATATATGATCGAGTATTATTAGCAAGATGCATTAGTACCCTGATTGCACTAAGATATGGAGTTTCATCACCAAGAAGTTCTTCATCCTTCTCTTGAGATCAAAATGAATCATCATTTATTTCAAGCGATCTCATAATCATTGGGGTACTCAATGAATGTGATTTATCCATATAAAATTGCATCAAAACTTTTCTGTGTATGTTGATTGATGGACAAGTATTTCATTCGTCAAATTATCAATCTTTAGGTCAAGACAACATTCTGTCTTACCAAGACCTTTTCACCATTTCAAACACTCAACAACTTTTAAAAGATCTTCAAGAGTGCTAATAATGTTCAAGTCATCAACATACACAACTATAATAACAAATTCATTTCCTGACCTTTCCATAGAAATTTAAGGAAAATTAAGGTCATTCTTTTTGTACCCTTTTCTTCCTTGATTATTTCAATCCATATAAGGATTCTTGAATTTTTATTGAAAGAGTTTCCTTCAAACTTCTATAAGCTTCAGACACCTCGATTGCTTCAAGGATTTTCATATAACCTTCTTTTTCTAGCTAGACATTACAATTATTCATTACATGCATTCAAGTTTTTCATATGTTGCCAGATCAAAACAAACCTCATTGCATCCACCATAGGAGAAAACATCTTAAATAATATCAGAATTTTTGCGACAAACCTTTATGTCCAAAGGCACAAACTGTATTTGATATCTTACGATTATACTATCGCGTAATAGTTTATTTGTACCCCATTGACATTATACCTTGATTTATGGACTATTAGTCCAAAACGTCACCTTTCTAAGTGAAACAAAATATACTTGAATTATGCATTTTACTTGGCCAATCATTTAAATGTCCCACTATATGACATATTTGAATTCAAGATCCTCGTCATATTTTATTTCATTGAGCGCTACCTCATATCAAAGATACCGTCGACGATTATTTGATATCGATTCCAATATGACATAACTTATCGAGATATCTTCATTTTTCATTATTTTTCAGGTACCTAAACCTTTTCCAAGGTTTTATGAAGTGTTATGTCAGTGTGCTCTTTTATAGCACTTGCATCATTATCATGACCATATTTATCATTTGCTTCTTCAAGGAATTTTATATTTGGAACCGATTGGTCTATTACGCTTCCGACGTATCATAGACTCTGTCCTTCAAGGACTTCACATTGGAGCATTTGTAGCTAAATTATATCATAGGGTCAGTATATTCATCTGGCAATTGATTTGCAATATTATGCAAATGAATTATTCCTTGAACTTTACGTTCACATATTAATTTAATGAGAATCTAGATAATTCATGATTAAACTCACACATAATTTTCAGTTGTCAATCATCTCTCCCCCTAATGTTAGAAAATCTAACATTCATCCCAACCTTATTTGAAAATTCATCTTTGTGCATGGTGGAGCAATTTGAATCATAATCGCGCATTCAATATTTTAGATGAAAATTATATGGTTCCTGACCCTGAACCAATTTTAATGGGAAAACCTTGTTGGCTTGATGCATACATGTGTTGTTACATATTAAATAAATTTATCTCATACCAAATCTTATTTAGGAGTTTTGTTCTCATAACTATGATTTAGGTTTAATTGGAGGCATACAATTTCTGCTAAATCGATCAGCATTATCAAATATAATTTCATAGTTTGGAACTGTGCTCTTAATTTAACAATTCCAGCAAACAACCTTACAAACACCAATTTGTAAGTTGACAAAAAAAGCACATGTGCTCATCGCATAGATGAATCTATCATATAGTTGCAAATGATCCACATGGAAGGTGAATGAGTCCATGTCCACATTTTTATATGTTCCGAAAACTTAAGGAATTACAGTCTCAACTTAGCTGGTACAATGATCATTTTATCAAGAGAACAAGCAACACAAGAAAATTCTTGAAGAATCTTTTATTTCTTCATCATATAATCCACATAAATTCTCAATTACATTTGCATCACATTTAAACCAGAATGGTCAACCAGTCATGTCAACTGATTATTATTTTATTACACTTATAATTAATTTTTGCATGTGATTCCATCAGCATGTCCACGTTTGTGTGCAACAAACAAGAGGAAAAAATGGGCAATCTTTTACATAAATATTTATAACCTGCTTCGATTGTAGTAATTCGAAGATGATAAATCCTTTCATAATTTATAGTCTCAATATTTCTTTTCAATTAATTCGAAACTTAAAATTTTCTTTTGAGACTTACTACAACTCCAATATTATTCCTCTCGTAATAATACAACTCTTAGAGCTTGTAATTAATTTGTGTACTATCACATATTCCATGACACCATCATATGGTGAACATCTCCTCAAGGAGAAAATTATATTATTGTCAGGGTCAATATCATTACGAGCAAGACATGTTTTTTGCTTTACTTTGTTGTACCGTAGGTACGCAACCAGTGACAAATTTTACTGTCATGCAATAATGGCCACAACCCTTATAGGCAAGAACTATTTCTTTCTTTTGCCCTTTCGATAGTTCACAATAAACATACCTTAGTGACATATAAACGTACAATATCATTAGCCATTTCTTCCAAATAAAATTTATTTCCTCTCAAACCTCCCGTAGAGGTGAGTTTTGACATATATCATTTTTTTCGGACCTCCCATAGAGGTGAGTTGTGGCATATATTCAACTCATAATGATTTTATCACATCATGACTCATTCTCTTATATAATAGTCGAGCATTCACGATAATCATCACCAGTCATATTCTCTTCAAGGAATGAACTAATAATTTATATGTACTTCATAAATTTGCATTTTAAGTACATTGTCATGGTTTTGAAATTCATTATATTTCCATGACACACCTCAACATCACTTTGAAAGATCAAGTGTACCATCACTTTATCTTCTTGTCTCTTGATGGAGGATTTATAAACTTGTCAAATTATTGTGTCGACTACATTCACAAGTCCAATGACCTTTCATATCATTTTAATAATAAAAATTGCCTTCACATTTTGAAGAACTATTTGAAGAACCCATAGTATTCTTCCTTTTATCATTACCACAATGATGACTAGGATAATTTCGTCCTTCACGCCCTTTTTCATATTGTTAATCATTTGTCATCTTTCAGACTAATTATTTACTGCTATCACATTCATATGATTAAAATGGAGCAAGTCAACAGGCGGATTTCAAAGTTATCACATGTTGCTACCACATTCTTTTCAACGAATGGAGAAAATCCAATATGATGAACTTCAAGACTTTTCATCAAAAATATATTATTTTTCCTCAATCATCATTTTATCACCACTATGGTGCATTGGGACTCAAACTTAATGTCTTATCCATACAAGGCACATTAGGCCATAATTCTATGGGACTTGAATCCAATATATTATCATCACGATGCATCAAAACTCAAATTGATGTCTTACCCTCTTGGTGCGATAGAATTTGAATCTATCGTCTTATCCTCAAATATTTTTCATTATGTGCATCTGGACTTAACCTAATGTCTTACCCTTTTGGTGCTATGAAACTTGAATCCACCGTCTTACTGTTAACCAATGATATAACAAACCGAAGTACAACATGACTTAGCCTTCGAGTTTTTCAAAACAATCAAAATAATATTCAAACTCACACTATTAAAGCTTTATACCTTTTTTCATATAAGAAATTTTGTATAGCATGTCATATTCAACCAATAGTAGTATATGCCTTCGTTTCCTGGTAATTATTAGTGACTGAATACTATTTTATTCTAAATCATAAAATATTTTAGAAAACACATACCTGATTTTATGCAAATAATACATTGATTCTCATAACGAGATCAACCAAAACATGAGTTAAAGATAAATTAAAACTTACTCTCAATTGGTTAGAGACTCGTGCTGATAACGTGTTATAAAAGTAAACTCATAATATAATAGAAAGAGGAGAAGACAAGAGAAGTAAGATGGAAGAAAGAAACTTTTCTTCTATTCAAGTGTATTCTATAAAAGGTGAAAGATATCTCTATTTATAAAATTCAGATATCACCCCAAAGGTCACCATGATTAATGCCCAATTAGCAGATGCATAGTTATCCAAATAATTCTTATCACCTTGAAAACATGCATACATAAATACAATTAAGTCTTAAGTATATCTAAAGGACAATCCACACAATTCAATGGATTTATAACAAATATTACTTTATCTATTTTAATTCAAAATGTTATAAAATATCTAAGCAATAAATATTAAATAATTATGATGCCATATTATATTATATTAAATAATAAAGTGAGGTCTTTAAAAGACAAAAGTTGTCCCAAATAATAATATTAATAGTAATAATTTACAATTATAAAACCTTAAATTGTTTATTAACTAAACAAAACTTCACTAAAAGACTGTAGTAACTATAAACTGAAGTCCAACCATTTGCACGTTCAAGAGTTTTGACCAAAGCATACCATTATTAAAATTGTTTCATTAAAATAATATATTTTTGGAATTTTATAAAATTAATATAAACATAGTTATCAGTAACATTTAGGTTATATTTTATTCAGAAAAATTCAATAACAAAAAATAAAAATGTAGACAAATATAAAATGTTTTATCAAGTAGATCAAGGTACATTTTACATCTAAAATGTGACCCAAAATAACGTGTCTCTGGAATGATTCAAAATTAAAATTTAATTTTTACATGTCTCATTTAACTTTATTGAACTATCCTCTATTACTTATATTTCTATTATATAGAAGAGTGAAGTGGGAGGATGACAAAGGGCAAAAATATAATTTCACGGTAACAAAAATTCATGAAGAAAGATAATTAATTCTAAAATTATTATCTTTATATATATGAAGTGAATAATGATCAAGGGCAAACATGTAATTTCACACTACCAAAAATCTAGCAAGAATGATAACAAAAAAATTAAATAGTTCTAGAAACATCTTAAGTTATTGTTATTATCATTAACTTATTTTGTTATTACTTCACTTTCTTTTTCTATTCTTTTGTGAGTTATTATGATATTCATTATGCTTATAAAACAAGCCTACTTTTTATATAAAAAATCATGAATTAATTATTTCAATCTTTATTTTGGCTCTAATAAATATGCTTGAAAATAAATTATTGTGATAAAATTAATAATATATATCAGATTGAAATTAAAGAAAAAATGTTAAAAAGTAACTTTACAAATAAAAATGAATAGGATGATATATTTGTATTAAAGATGACCAAGAATAAAAATGTAATTTCATTTTAACAAAAATCTATTAAGAATAAAGAATTCTAGTGACATCTTTCTATATATGAAGTGAATGATGATCAAAGGTAAAAATGTACTTCATGCAAGAAAAAATCTACCAAGAATGCTAACAAGAAACTTAAATAGTTCTAGAAACATCTTTAATTATTATTATTAGTATTACCTCACTTTTATTATTTTTTTATTTTTTATGAGTTATTGTGATATCTATTTATTATATGAAAGTAAATAAATAATGATTACGCTTAGCTCTTAATAATTATATATCAAGTAAAATGACAACTAAAAATTGTTGTGACGAAAAGATGAAACCGAAAATCTAACAATAAAGAACACCAAGTTTAACGTGGAAAAACCCTTCAATCCGAAGGTAACCACCACGGGATCGACAAGATCCGAATTGCTTCACTATGACAATAAGAGGGTTACAATTATTCTTCTAATGGCTACACAACAAGTGCCAAAAGAGAACAAACAATAGCTACACCAACAAAAGATAAATAGAAAGAAACACCACCCAAACCCAGCTTCTGTTCGAGACCTAAAACAGGATCTTTCTGACCTCCGAATCTGATCTCCACCGTTCAAATAAACCATCAAGATATCAGGAACACTCAGTCCAAATTTCAGCCCGATCCAACAGTTAGTTAATCGGGAAACACGATCTGAACGTTGCTGGTCGGAGAATAAGACTGCAGCAAAAGAACCCTTTTCTTTCTCTCTTTTCTCTTGTTGAAAGCTCTCTCAAAAACCTCTCTTATGTTCTAATGTCTTTCAAAGACAATACCAATGAGCAATTAATTATTCTCTCAAGACAATCCTCTATTTATAGAGTTGTGCTTTTCCTTACAAAGCCAAAACCAACTACAAATAGGATTACTATTCCAATCCTTTTCCTAATAGAATTGAAAACCAAATAAAGAGACTAATTCCAATCCTTTTCCAAGTAGGATTAGGCCATGGACCTTTGGCTGGAACATGGGCAATAGCGCAACAAACTCCCCCTCCAGCCAAGGGGCCAAATGGACTTCAAGTGGAGGATCTCTTGACAGGCTTCCTGCTTGCCACACTTCTACAAAACTCATGATTGTCTATGATGAGTTCTTTCCACTTATCTCTACGAGTATCTAACATGACTTCATCATAACCTTCAGGTTATCCCATATTAGTCAATAGAATATACTCATCATGAGAATAACGTGTTGAGCTTCGCTTCACTCTAGTAGATCTTCTACAAGAGGTTTCTGGAGCATCCGAAGCGGTCATCCCAACATGAGTTAGTTGATTATCAACCACAACATCATCAGTAGGAACAAATATATGTTCTACACTCTCATCATTATCTTGATCATTACCTTTGGTTCCCTTATGTGCAAAAGATGTATCAATAACAGGAATTGGATCAACATCAACTAAGCTCTCATCAGTATGAGAATCTAGTTTCTCAATGTTGTTAATATCTTCAATAGTTTTATCTTCATAGAACACAACATTACGACTTCTAATGAGTTTCTTATCAATTGGATCATAAAAGCGATATCCAAACTCATCTTGACCATAACCAATGAAGATACATTGCTTAGTTTTAACATCCAATTTTGACCTCTCATCTTTTGGAACATGCACACAAGCTTTACACCCAAACACTTTCAAGTGATCATAAGAAACATCCTTATCAAACCAAACTCTGTTTGGAACATCACCATCCAAAGCAACAACAGGAGACAAATTGATAACATAAGCAACAGTGTTAAGTGCTTCAGCCCAAAAAGAATTTGGAAGTTTAGCCTCTGAAAGCACACATCTAACTCTCTCAACTAAAGTTCTGTTCATCCTCTCTGCCAAACCATTTAATTGAGGAGTCTTTGGAGGAATCTTCTGATGACAAATTCCTTGGGATTTGCAGTAGTTATCAAAGGGACCAATATACTCACCTCCATTATCAGTGCGAATACATTTTAATTTCTTTCCCGTTTGTATCTCAGATAAGGCTTGAAACTGTTTAAACACATCAAACACTTGATTTTTGGATTTTAAGGATATGCCTAAATCCTGCGAGAATGATCATCAATGAAAGTAACAAAGTAAAGTGCACCACCTTTTGACTTCACTTTGAAAGGACCACACAAATCTGAGTGTACTAGCTCCAATAGCTCAGACTTTCTTGAAGGAGGATGACTGTGAAAAGAAACTCTTTTCTGTTTCCCTTCTAAGCAATGAACACATCTTTTCACCTTTGCTTGTTTCATACCAGCAAGCAAATTCTTCTTAGCCAAACATGTGATCCCCCTCTCGCTCATATGACTAAGCCTCTTGTGCCACAATTCTGATAAAGTCTCGCTCTCCACCAAATTTATAGAGTCACCAAGAATCGATCCTTGTGTCACGTATAAATTTGAATGTTTTCTTCCTCGAGCTAAAATCAGTGAGACTTTAGTGAGCTTCCATTGTCCATTGCACAAGTCATTATGATATCCATCATCATCTAGTTTTCCTACAGAGATCAAATTTAAGGGAATGTCTGGAGCATGCTTGACATTCTGGAGGACCAATGTTGAACCGGTATTGGTTTTCAAACAAACAGTGCCAACACCAAACACCTTAACCTCACCAGCATTACCCATCTTTAACACCTCAGAGTTAACAGAAGTATAAGATGAAAAGAAGTCTTTTCTTGGTGTGACATGTGATGTAGCTCCAGAATCTACTATCCAACTTGTATCTTGAGATACAAAATTGATGACGTCTTTATCACAAGCGAAGAGAAGGTCATCTTGGACAACAGCAACAACATTATTTTCATTGTTTTCTTCCTTCTTCCCTTCTTTAAGATCTTGCTTCAATTGTTTACAAAATCTTTTAATATGTCCTTTCTTTCCACAATGATAATATATAATATTTGGATTCTTGAATTTTGACTTGCTTCTGCTTTTACCTCTACTCCTCGGATCTCTTGTCGTATGTCTCCCTCGATCTTCTGTATATAGAACATCTGAATGTGAAGATGTGTCTTGAGATTTTCTTCTAACATCTTCATTCAACACACCACTCTTTGCATATCCCATAGTCACCTTTCCATCAGTGGCAGAATTTGTTAAAGAAACACGAAGAGTTCCCAAGAATCCGGTAGAGTATTAAGAAGCCAAAGTCCTTGTATTTCATCATCAAAATTCACACCCATTCCTGATAGCTGATCAAGAATACCCTGAAAATCATTTATATGTTCAAGAATAGGACTGCCTCTTTGTATTTAAAGGTCATCAATTGCTTTAACAAGAACAACTTGTTATAAACAGTTTTTGAAGCATAAAGCGTCTCCAACTTTTCCCACAATGTTCTAGCATGTGTCTCATTCACAATATGGTTGCGAACATTATCTTCAACCCATTGTCTTATATATCCACATACTTGTTGGTGCTCAAATTCCCAATTTTCATCGGTCACATTCTCGGGTTTATGAGCAGAAAAAACTGGAAGATGTATCTTCTTCACGAACAATAGATCTTTCATCTTGTTTTTCCATATGTTGTAGTTTCTTCCGTTTAGACATACCATCTTGCTCATATTTCCTTCCATATGGATAACCTTAGCTCTGATACCAGTTATTGTGACGAAAAGATGAAATCGAAAATCTAACAATAAAGAACACCAAGTTTAACGTGGAAAAACTCTTCAATCCGAAGGTAACCACCACGGGATCGACAAGATCCGAATTGCTTTACTATGACAATAAGAGGGTTACAAATATTCTTCTAATGGATACACAACAAGTGGTATCAGAGTCAGATTCAATGATGGAGTCAGGTTCAGTGGTTCGATTATCGATGATTGAACCAGGTTAGAAAGAGGTTTTCATCTTGACGGGTGTAGTTCTAGCCGCAACCATTTTGACAGTAATGGAGATTTTGTTGGAGAAATTGTTTCAGAGAGGTTCTCTTTGTTGAGACATAAATTTGCAAAGGAGATTATGGAGACGAGAAGCAATTTGTTGAAGATTAAGTCAAGAAGGTGGACAAATTTATTTTGTCAGAAGTTCAGGCCAAGGGGGAGATTTGTTGAGTTTTATTTGCCCTAAATTTCTTACCATAAATAGGTTTTCCTTTTAGGAAAAGTTTTTGGATTGACTAATCCTTTTTCTAGTAGGAAAAGGTTTAGGACTCTATAAATAGAGACATGTTCCTTCTAACTTAATCAGCATTTCACAATGTAGTCTTAAGGGCTTTGAGAGTTTTGGTTAGGGGGAAATTTATGGGTCACAAGCTTGATATGTTATCACTTGTGTGAACCTCCATGTATTCCGAGTGAATTAGTTGAGGTTGTTTCTCTCTATATTTTGTACTCTCATATTTATATTGGATTGCTCATCTCCTTTGTGGACGTAGGTCGATTGACCGAATCACGTTTAATCTTTGTGTCTTTTGGTATATTTCTCGTTGTCTTCTTACTCGTGATCTTTCGAGATTTGCTTTGCTAGCTTCCACATTCACCTGCTTATTTTCGGTCCCAACAAGTGTGAGAATCATATAAGAAACTTCGTTTACTTTCCTAAAATCACTTGTATCACATAAAATAAATCAGATGGAGTAAGATATATTATTCGATAATAACATAAAAGGTACATAAATTAACAATTTAAAATATTTTTTAGAAAACGCATAAAAGGTTTAGTTCACTTTTTCAAATTTCATTTGTGTCAAATAAATTGGAAAAAAAAGAAGCTAACATATGTTGGGTCTGCGCTGGCGTGGGCACATGATATCAAGTATATATACATATATATATTCTTTTTTCTTCTTTCTTCATACATAGATAATACTTTTGCAAGAAAAAGAAGAGTGAGGAAGATTTTTCTATATCAATTTTTAGTAGTTGTTTTGTTTAATTATTACATCATATTTTAATTCAATAGCTTCTTTATTGATAGTCTAATATTTAATAATCATAAGAAATTGGTTCAATATTTGAAAGGGATAATATCTTAGGCTAGAGATCTCTCAATATGATTTATTGACAAATTTTGAAATTAAAATGATACAAGACAAGTTTCAATTTGTGCAAAGTCTTCCTCATTTTTTTTGTTTAAAAAAGTATTGTCTATGTATAAAAGAGAAAGAAAAATAGAAAGAAATCATATATATTTCAAGTGAATGTATGTACAAAATATATCTATCCATTTTAATAGTGGAAATTTGAATAACGCATGAGACATGTACAAGATTGAATTTCAATTTTTTGCTATAAAAAAACAAAAAAGAACCTTATTATATTGTTAAATTTAATTATCCATAAGGAAAAAATAGACTCGGGCATCATGGATGTACCTTTATTTGATTCGTTTGTATAAGCCATAATCAATTCTATAGTTAAATTTGATTGTTTTTGGACATTAAATTCTTTCAGGTATTTGTTCTTTCACTTTATTCAAACGGATAATTATAAATTTAAAAGGCATTTTAAGAATGTCTGTGCAAAATAACTTTTGAGCTTTCTATGTAATTTTATCTAAATTTTTTGCTTATAAATATCATGTGCATGAGGTACATTTATTATTGGTAGATATAAAAATTAATTTACCTTTCAAAATTCACAATAAAAAATAAATTGATTTCATCAATTAAAGAAATTCTTAAGCGCAGAGATCTCCGATTAAGGTAGAAGGTTGTGTGGAGTGTTCTCTTGCTTTTCAAAGGGTTAAATTTTGGTGGCGTTTGTCGTAGTAGTACGTTCATTCTTGTATATTCTTTCTTTTGCTTTCTACCACCAATATTGCTTTTATGATATTTCAGTGATTACACTTTTTTATGGTAGGATCGGTAGCTTACATGTTTCAGTTTATACTACTCACTTTCTTTTTAGTCAGTGTTTATATGATTGTCATATTTCAATATATGGTAATAATTTAATTTTAAAATGCTCATTTTATTCATAATAATATGATTTATAGTCACACAAATATTTATAATTTGTTTTAGATCATAAATTTCATAAATTGCTATTTTTTATTAAACTTCATGCCAAATCAAATTACATTACATAAATTGGGGTTAGAAGCAGACACCTCTTCTCAATATATATGCTTCTAGCGGAGAGGTTTTATGAAATGTATGCGTTTTCTTCATTTTAATTTTTTTTAGTTTTCTATATATTTAAAAATTACTAACAAAAATACTTTCTTTATCCCAATTTATGTAATACTTTTCCTTTTTAAAAAGCCAAACAATTTAAGTTTGATCGAAAATTTGCGCATCGAATCTTCATTTTTTAAAAATGAAATTTACATATTTGTAAACTATACAAAAAGTATTATCAGTCACAATAATTGATAATTCAAAATGCTTAATAATTTATGAACAATTTACGATTAAAGATAGACTTGTTTGAATCTCAAAATTCGAAAAGTAACACATAAAATAAGGCGGAAGAAGTAATATAAATCTATCTATCTATCTATCTATCTATCTATCTATCTATATATCNTTCAATCGGGATAATGAGAGTAATGCATATTGTTTTGAAAAATTTAAATCATTATAAATAGGAACTCCAATAAAAATTTGAAACTACTCTCTAATTTTCATTTATATCACATAATTTTGAGATATCACCAAAAATATATGTTGAGCTCGTATTAGCTTGTACGCTCCTATATCTAGTATAGTATTTTCTCTTTTAATTTATGTGACACTTTTTAATTTTTAAAAACAAATTTGATAGTAAATTTATACATAAATTTTTTAATTTTTTTAAAATAAAATTTGTGTAAATGTAAACTATAGAAAAATATTATAAATTACCATAATTGAAAATTCAAAGTGGTTAAAAAATGTATAAATAAATTTGTTTCAATTCAAAATTGGGAAGTGTCACGAAAAACAAGACAATGTATCCAATTAAAGGGCGTGTGCCCATTTTTGCAGGAGATAATTTGAGAGTGGAGCTCTACCATTTCACATGAGAGAGTAGAGGAATGACGAGTGGTTCCTTTACTTTATCTTCCTCTTCTTCGCTTTTCCCCTCCTCGACTTCTATTGGTGGTTGCCGTCGTATCATAACCGGCGTCGGCCTCTACCGCCTTTGCAGCGCTGTGGCCGCCACAACCTCTTCTTCTAGGATTGCATTTGAGAGGAAGAAACATTGGAAAGAAGGTGAATACCCAGGTTTCTCTGAAGTTTCCGTTTCGCACCTGAACAACAAGAAGGGGAGGAGGACCCCTATTAACAAAAAAATAGATAGAAAGAATACCGCCAATCCTTGGGTCAATACTGTTCCTGAAGCTCTTTCTGATTGCATTGATAAAAAGCAATGGCAACAAGCCCTTCAGGTCTTTTTTTTTTAATTTTGATTATTTAACACCTCGATACAAGTCGAAGGTCTAGTGTAGCAGTTAAGATATTGCAAAAACTGCTTAAGTTTGTGTGTTCTATACCCGCTTATATATTTTCACTTTATATTTTGACTCGATAAATGTATATCTTGAGTTATTTGGGTTAATGAATTGATTCTTTGGCTTGGCATAGACTCAATTTTTCCAATTTATTGAGTAATGGGTGGAAACTTTAACTGTCTGTACTTTTTCTACTTGTAAACATATGGACTGAGTCAGGCTATACTTTTGTACTTCTAGGTGTTTGAGATGTTAAAGAAGCAACCATTTTATCAACCAAAAGAAGGTACTTACATGAGGCTCCTTGTTCTTCTTGGAAGATGTGGGCAACCAGGACAGGCTCAACAGCTTTTTGATTCAATGATTGAAGAGGGACTCGAACCTACTCCAGAACTTTATACGGCCTTGATTGGTGCTTATTGTAGAAGTAACATACTTGACAAGGCATTTTCTCTTCTTAATGCTATGATTGACCTACCTCATTGTCAGCCAGATGTTTACACCTATAGTATATTAATCAAGGCATGTGTGGATGCTAGCCGATTTGATTTGGTTGAGTCACTTTATGAACAAATGGCTGATCGTTCCATAGTTCCTAATACTGTCACTCAGAATATAGTCTTGAGTGGTTATGGTAGGGCAGGCAAGTATGCAGAAATGGAGAAAGTGCTTGTAGGGATGCTAGAGAGTGCTGACAGCAAACCTGATGAATGGACTATGAACACTATCCTGAGCATATTTTGCAACAAGGGGCTGATTGTAATGATGGAGAGATGGTATGAAAAATTCTGTAATTTTGGGATTGAGCCTGAAACGCGGACATTTAATATCCTCATTGGTGCTTACGGGAAGAGAAAGATGTATGATAAAATGTCATCTGTAATGGAGTACATGCGTAAACTCTCATTTCCATGGACAACATCAACATACAATAATGTCATTGAGGCGTTTTCAGATGCAGGTGAGGCAAAGCATATGGAATACACCTTTGATCAAATGCGTGCCGAAGGGATGAAAGCTGACACCAAGACCTTTTGCTGCCTCGTCAGGGGATATGCAAATGCAGGCCTTTTTCATAAGGTGATCAACACTGTCCAGTTAGCTGGGAAATTGGAGATCCCTGAAAATACTTCCTTATTCAATTCTGTTATTTATGCGTGTGCAAAGGCTGAGGACGTAATGGAGATGGAGAGGGTTTTCAAGCGAATGAAAGACAAGCAATGTCAACCTGATCTCATGACTTACTCTACTATGATAGATGCATACCAGAAAGAAGGCATGACAGACAAAGTTTATGATTTGGAACAAGAAAAGCTCATGATGGTTGCCATTCACTCCAATGACAGCCACAATGATGAAAAAAAGCTAGAGCTGCTGCCTACTTGAAAGCTAAGTATGCAATATCTCTGAACAATGCATCCAAGCTACATCTTTTTTTTTTCTTTTACAGAACTTAGATTGCCTAGATCATCTAGCTGTTTTTCTGAAACTAATAATTGTCCACTGTCATTGAGTTTATGAAGTTAAGAGGTGACCTAGGTATGACTAAATACTTATTACTGATGATTTCTGGTGTACATCAAATTGAAATGGATATTTTGTTTTCTGTTTATATTATTGGTTTCTAACTTTTGGCATCAAGATCATTCTTTTCTCCCAATTCTGAACTGGTATGTTGAATACAATTTGTTATTTGAAGTTCAAGCAGGTAGTGCTCTGCCCTCCCTGTACTTCAAGTTTCTGGGGCCTTTTCCTATGTTTAATATAATGGATTTCTTGGTAAGTAGTTCCTCTCTTTGTTATCATTTATAGTTTATGTTTTTTGGGGGTGAGAGTATTGTTTGTGTTGCCAAAAGCAACTGAAAATTCATTAGCTACAAGAAACCCGTCCACTGGAACATGGAAGATTCACCTCCTCCCCACAAACTAACATGAAAGATACAGCTTCTCAAAAATAACATGGAAGATGCACGTTCTCCAATAGAGAAAAAACTCCCTCTCAGTAGTGTAACAGCTGCAAGAGGCATTATGAAGTTCTCCTTTGTGGCTAAACAACTATTGTTTGAAGTTAATAGAAGTTTGAAGGATGTACATTTACCTTCTTTGAAGTTGGATCCTTACACGTTCTTACTTTGTTATTTTTATTGTTAGGAAATGGACCTTTGATTTGACTCAACCCAAAAATTGGCTCATGAAGTGGAAAATTTAAAGGACCATAGAAGGAGACCAACTACCCATCACACAACCGATGTGGATCTTCTAGTCCCCCTGCACACCCAAGATTGGATATCTAGAGCATTTACAATATAGTTTGAGACCCTTAAATAGGGTAAGCCAAGAATTGGGATGGGTCTGACTTTGACACCGTGTTAAGAAATAGATTTTGGGTCTAACTCAATTGCGTAAACTAGCGATGATACCGTATTGAAATGTGTGACCATCTCATTATATTATAACATGTTAGAGAGCACACTTTTATTGACTTAATTATATCTACACCTGAGTTTTTATAAGATGGATTCTTTTGAATAAGTGTAGGGAGGGGGATTTTGGGAAGATCACATGGGAGAGAGGAGGGTATGAAGTATGAAAAATAATAATAAATTTAGCTGAAAAGAGGTTTTATGCCATCAAAATCGAAGTGGTACACATGGTTTGCTACATCAGCATCTTGTATATACAAGCCACACTTTTGTCAATCAAAGGTGTTCAACTGCTCTTGGCTGATGATAAAATGTCTAACTGATGTATCGTGCTAACTTGAATGGACTATCTAGATTATCAGCCAGAATTTATGTAATGGACTATTTATGTATCTTGTTCATTTATGTTTTTTTTTTTGTGTCTCTGTAAGGAGAGAAATAACATATGCTTTGATGGAATCTCAACTCCTATGTTTGGAATGTTTATTCAGTTGGCACTTTCTCTCCCCTATAAACAATGTGGATAACTTTTTGAATTTTGTTTAGCTTAGTAGAATATTCAGGGAATTTTTTGGCTGTTTTACAGGTAAGTTTGCTCATGTTTTGTTTGAAGCAGCTTCTTTTGCTCTCTTATAACCTTTGCATCTTCTTGATGCTTTTCTAATGTGGTTTGATTACTTTACCAAAGATTTTGAAAATGTAATACTTAATATTTATTTTAACATTTGAGAGAACATTTAAAGTATGTTGTAAAGTAAATTCTACTTTTAGTTTTGAGGGTCTTCCTTTTCTCTTCCATACTAGAATTTGCTCGAAAGAAATAAAGTGATAGCTAAGAAATTCACTATCCTACGTCAAGAGAAATGGAGAGGGCATTCTTGCATCATTTTCCTCACTTTAAACAATTACTATTTGATACAACAAGAACGGAGAAATAATGGGCTTACATTCCAAATAGTAGTAGTTCATTTGCGTAACTAGTACGAGAAAGAACACCGGGACTAGCATGTCATGCCAAATTGGCATGAGTTAATTTGTCAGAATGAGACTTGTGACTTCATTGTTCTTCTCTCTGGTCTGTCCAATCAGTAGAGAATATTCTCTCAACAATAATTGCTGTCATGATCCTTTTGTACTAATTAGAGCATAATATCATTAGTAGTAGCCCCATGCACAGTGACTTCAGCCTCTATAACACAAGTGTCCATGACCAGAAAGCCAGCTCCTGGCAAACTGAAATACCCAATTGATATAAATCTTGGCCATCCGCAAACCGTCTGTGATCCACTGAACCAATAGTTGGCTGCAACCAAAAGTCGTATGCATGATGATTACGTAGTAATGATCCATTAATCTTTTCAACATTTTTACATCATTAACTTTTAAAGTTCTCGACTGCTGTTTAGTACCTTTGCCCAAGTAATGTTGGGCATTAACTCGATCAAGGATACGCATTGTAAAATCTGCATATATTTGACTACCCTGAGAAAGGCTGGTTGGTTCTGCCAATGCCAAGTATATTGATAGATGGTTGCCTGTTCCACTCCCTTTGCCCTTGGGGTATACCTGTATCTTCCTGTTTAAGTTTATACATAGATACGGATATCCATTATGTATATAACAGATTTCAGTTACACTGTTTGAAAAAGGGAAACGAGTGATTGTACCATTTATGTTCTGCTACCATGAAGGTGTTAGAATCTAGACAATCTGCAGTAAGAGCAGAGAACTTGTTGATCTTCCAGGTGTACTTATAGCTAATAGGGTCTTTCACCACGGGGAGACAGTCTTGTCTACCTTGGAACTTTTCATGACGCACATATACCTCTTCTCCTAAGACACACGTGTCATCTGCAACATACCCATTTTCTGGATTGTTGAAAGCTTATTGACTCATGAATCACTCAAATCCCCATTCCACCTTCATAGCATGGAATCTTCTTCCTTTTGCGGTAGATGTATCTGTTGTTGTAATTAAGAAGACTTCATTCTTTTTCCTTTTGTTATGTGTATAAAAAGAAATTAAGTCTAAGAGCGGAGACCTTGGAAGACCAAGTAGTTGTCATTGTTGTGATCAAGCAAAAACAGTCGAAAACCAACATGGACCTCCCAACCTGCAGGTGCTAGTGAGGTTGCATCCGCCATCATCAGGTACGCAGAAATTTAAAACTAAAGAGAGTAGTTATTTTAATTAGATTACAGTAGCTAGGATAATTTTCTGCACCATTTATATCCGCCAGCTTCAAAATAAGGAGAGGTGTATTTCTGAATATGTTCTTCTTTAGAAAAGAAAGTGACTGGATTTTGATTGTGTAATGAGTAGAGGGACGTTTCTGAAATGGATGTTGAAACTCCTGCAACAAAATATTAGCATTAGAACATATAT
>NC_028637.1:65189966-65234271 GCF_001406875.1 Solanum pennellii | reverse complement strand
TATATATATATATATATATATATATATATATATATATATTTATTTGTACAATAGCTTTAAATCCATAAGAGCCCACCATCTTCTTTGTAGAAATCAGCCATGACCAAGTATTTGTTATTATCTTCAAGTCTGAAGTGTACAATCATTAGCCTATTATTTATATGTATCACAGTTAAAAAAAATTAAATTGCCTCTCCCAAAAAGTTATCCTTGACTTAATCTATATGTATCTTCTGTTAGCATAACATTCCAAAGTTCCAAATGGAGGTATCGAATTCATATATACACTCTAATGTTCCCATCTTTTGTTGCTTATTACTAGATTCTACAACATGTAGGGATGGCGATGGAGTGAGAGGGGTCTAAGGTTGAGCAGGGCGGGTCGAAGTGGGTTGTTTTAAAACTAATTGGGGGCGGGTCAGGTTGTGGGTATATGTAATGTTATGCGGGTTCAAATTAATTTTTAACTTCTTACATTTTATAAGAGTAATAAAGTATTTATTAAGATAATTTCTTTAAAGCTACTAAAATTTTCAAGATAATAAATGAAACACATTCGATAAAAAAATAATACAATTTCTTCACATGTTTTCGAGTTGATCTCTAAAAATTTAGTTTTTCAGTCATTATTTATTAAATTAATACAATTTAATGAAGGGAAACTTTCACATATAGACACTTAAAAATAATTAATTACTCTCCATAGCTATAGTTTAATAATTACGATTTGTAGCTACATGTTATATGGAGGAGAGAGGCGAGCGAGACTGGGAGAGAGAGGAGAGAGGAGAGAGAGGGGGGGAGAGTGGGAGAAAGGTGAATTGTATATGTATATTGGTTAGATGATTGTATATTATACATATGTAATTGTATATATGGCAAGAGAGATTGGGAGAGGGAGGAGAGAGGTGAGCAAGATCGAGAGATGGAGGAGAGAGGCAAGCGAGAGAGGACAGAGAGTGGGAGAGAGGTGAATTGTATATGTATATAATTGTATATAACTGTATATTATACATATACATTTGTATAAATGACAAGAGAGAATGGGAGAGGGAAGAGAGAGGCGAGCGAGATTGAGAGAGGGAGGAGAGAGGCGAGCAGATTGAGAGAGGGAGGAAAGAGGCGTGGGAGAGGTGAATTGTTTACGTATATTGGTTAAAAAATTATATATTATACATAAGTATTTGTATATCCTGACGAATTATACATATACAAACATGACTAATTATACAAACGCGAAGTCAACCCATGTAATTAATGTATAATGTTAGTCGCGAGTAGTAATTATGACAAACTATAGCTATAATGATCAATTAAATAGTATAAGTTATCTTAGCCGCATAATTTTCCCTTTAATAAAAATGAATTTATTTTGATTGATTTTTATTTTTAATATCAAACTTAACTAGAAAAAAATTATTTTAAAAAAATATGTTGATAGGGTCTATGTGAGGCGTGTTAAAAGATTTGCGGATTAAACTCAACCCGTCCCGCACCGCCCATCGTCGTTTCCAACATGTTTTCTTGTTATACCACCCTCTTCCTTTCTTAACCTATTTTATAAATTTAGGTTTGGAAATTCTTTTCATTTAGAGTGTGTTTGGTATGAAGGAAATTATTTTCTGGAAAATGTTTTTCAATTTTTTCTCATGTTTGGTTGGGACAAAAGTTTTGGAAAATGTTTTCCAATCAACTCATTTTCCTCAAAATTAAGAAAAATGACTTCCCTTAAAAAATTAAGGAAAACATTTTCCAAAACTCTCCACTAATTTCAAATTACATTTTTTTGGGAAAAAACATCAATTTTAAAATAATATTTTCAATTTCAAAATTTTATTTTTTCATTCCTACCCCCTGCCCCCCCCCCCCCAAAAAAAAAAAAAATTGTTTTTAAAAAATATGTTAAATTTCATAAATTATTTTCTACTCTAGTAAAAATAAAAGATGTTTCTTAAAAACATTTTTCATTCATAAATCAAACACTAAAAATTATTTCCGAAAAATATTTTTTACTCACCAACCAAACACGAGAAAATAAGTCCAAAATCTACTTATTTTCTAGGAAAACATTTTTTAGGAAAACATTTTTCGTGGAAAACATTTTCCTTCATACCAAACGCACCCTTAATTTTAAAAGATTTTCTTGGTGAAGTGCATAAACTATCTTTATTTCTTAAATACGTATCTGATATTTAAATCTATTATTTTATATCCACTATTGATATATTTAATATCTCAAAAGGAATTAATATTTCATTAAGAAAATTGAATTGATTACATGTGCATTTGCATAATTTTTTTTAAAAAAATTGAGGCGAGGGACACTTGTATAAATTAGCTGAAATTTGAAGTAGGGTAGAAGAAAAATAAAATGAAGCTTTCAAAATAAAAATAGCAAATAACAGATTTTGCTAAATTTAACTTTCAACTTTAATCTTCATCCATAGATGAAGACAACACAACTCACACCCCCTTTACCCCTCCAATACCTCCAGATCTAGTTTGTAAAATCAGATACGTACCATTTTACAAATCTTATTCCGATCTCAAATTGCTTCAAAGATAAGCTAGTAAGGATTGAACTTAATTTCGATGTAATTATCGTGGAGAAAAGGCTTATTATAGTAGTGGATGTTGTAATGATCATCTAGGTCATTTTTTCCATTTTCCTGTATTTTTTATATTTAGAGATTTTCCATAACCGCTCGAGTCAATTATGACTTCGTAAGACTGACAAGACGGTCACCAAGCATGTTTGTTGTTTAAGATAGTTTCCATGATTTGGAGCTTCTAAACTTAGATATTTAACTTCGATAAAAATTTCAGGTAAATGACTTTTGAATGTAATTATAATTGTTTCGTTAGCTTCAAAATGTCAATTTTAGTCTAGATGGACCTCTGGTTAGGGTCTCAAGGATTTCAGGCTCATTTCAAGCTACCTTCTGATTTTAGCTATAATAGAGCTTGGGGTATAATCGTATAGGCCACATTTTTCATCAAAACGGTCTCTATTGGAGTTTTGACGGTCTCATTGAGTCTGGAATGTTGTTTTAGGTTGGGGCATATTCGATTTGTGTTCGTGGGACTCTAAATGAATCTTGAGGATCAATTTGAAACATAGGATTTTATCCCAAGTATGTTGGAACATTTGTTGTTAATGTTACAGCTCGTGGAGCTTGACTCACTTTGGCAAAACCGCTCCAACGGTGAGCCACCCATACCAGCTATAACTTCAACGGTGCCCCGCTCCCGCAAAGCTTGATTGCTTCAACAATATTGATCTAGTAGAATAGGGTCCGCTTTCTTTGGAGTAAGGGTGCTCCCGTTGACCTCCGCCACTACGTGGCCCTTTCCACAAAGACAACATTGCTCTCATGACCTCGGGTCTACTAGGTGATTGTTGGGGTTTAGTTTCTCTCTTCTCTCTCATTTTTTCATAGAGAAGAAGTCCCTTTTGAGCTCGATTAGAAGGGACATATTTGGGGAATTGTTGTGGTTGAACAAGGAATAGTGTGGGATCATCATCTCACTTCAAAACTTGTATGTAATGACCTCCTAGTTCATTTATTATTTTCGGCATACAAAGCATTCCTATAGTGACCCTAAGTCATTTATAACTTGCTAGGACAAACAGTTCAGTCACTTGGTCGTTCGTTTGCTTTTTATGCTAGTTTTCATATTTTGGAGCTTTTGAAATTTGAATGGTTGAGTTTGGTCAAAACTTTTGGTGGACGACCTCAACTTACAATTTTGACAGTTTCATTAGCTCCAAAACGTTGAGTTTAATCCAGAAGAACCTTCAACATGGATTTCGAGGCTTTGTATCTTATTTCGAGCCACCTTGAGGGTATAAGCTTAAAATAGAGTTTGGGCGTGGGAACCACTTTTCATCGAGATAAACTTTGTTGGAAGCTTTGACATCTTCGTTAAGTCCAGATTGCCAAATTTAGTGAGATAACATATTTTGTTTGCGTGCATGGGCATCCAAAACAATCTTAAGCACCTAAGCAGAGTTTATTGCGACTTCGTTAAATTTTTTAGTGCATTGTGTTAGCGCAACCACTCAAGTGGCTCTAAGACGAAGTCTTTTTAGCGTCCAAGGTGTTTCTTAAGCAAGACCTACCACCTCAGGCCAGGCGCTTTAGCAGCCGTGACTTTGCTTAAGAGGCTAGGCGACTAGTTTAACAGTAGGCTGTCTACGGCCGCTTTAGTGGTCATCACTTTTGTGATGCTGCTTAAGCGGCCATAGTGACCGTTTTTGTGGGATCTGCAAGTAGTTCAACTCGTTTTTGGGTTTATTTTCTTTTATGTTGTATTTGATTTTGGAGCTTTGAGAACTCGTTTCTTTGTGGGAAATCAATGTTATTATGGGAATTGGTTAGTGGATTGCTTTGGAACTTTGGTTGGCTCGTTCTTCACCGTATTAAACCGTAAGTTTTTTCCCTCCTTCTTGGTTCTGAGCTTTAATGGTGAATTGGATTCTTTTTGTTGCATGATCTGAATTGGTTATTTTCTGAGCTCGGATTGTGCCCATTTTCTTGGCACAAGTTCTTTGAGCTAATAGGAACAATTCATGGAGTCAATTTTGAGATTTTTGATGCAGGTTTGACTCGTTCTTTGGGTTGTCTTCAATTGTTTTGATTTTGGTGCCGACACGTTTGTATTGATGTTTCGTTCATATATTGGCAACGATTGGAAGCCTTTTGGAAGGGGAAACTACGGAAGTGTAAGTTTGAAGTGTGTGTGCTCAACTTTGAGGTATTTGTGAATTCATGTTGTTATTTGTAGCTTGTTCTTGTCCTTGGCCTAGACATAGACTAGTGACTGCCTTAGACTTGCGTTTTGGAGTCGATAAGCCTTTAGGTACTCCAACGTCACTTCGGACGACTTAGCTCCATATAGACTAGTATAGCAGACTTGAGTTTGATATGAGGCCTTAACTAGGTGAAAACTCGACTCTTGTTACCTTTCATCCATAACTCTCTTAATGCTATGGCCCCAATGTTTTTTGATTGTGAAACCGGGCTTCGTTCGACTGCTTTGGGATTGGTCTTCGACTCAAGCTTAAAGTGGCTTGTGGCAGATATGAAGTTGAGCCCTAATTTATGGTAGCCCTTATTATGATGACTTATGTCATGTATTCCTTCTCCGATTAATCTGATAGTCATTGTTTAACTTGTGGGCACACTAATCATATAGTCGCGGGTCAAGGTTCGGGCACATCGTCTTCAGTCACAATCTGGATTTTAGACACATTATCCTTGTTAGGTTGAGATTTGGCGGTATGGTTCTATTGGGTTCTTGGCATGTCTTAGCCGTGGTTTGAGATCCAGACTATGCACTTCCTTGTTTTGGATTTCACTAGTTCTCATTCATAAATAGTTATAGCTATTCTGTCTACCCATCGGGCTTAAAGGAGTCCATTCGAGTTATTTACTTTCAATTGTGCATTAGTGTACCCTTTGGGCTCATGGGGCCAATTAGGTTAATAGCTAGTTTCCTGTTGTTCTTTTCATTTGTTCATGGACTCGTGTGCTTTGTAGTTATTCGTTTGTTGTCATTTTGCTCGCTTGACATCTGGTTGATTTTATTTTCTTGCTTTTCAGATTGATTTTACTTTCCAAATTCAGTCGACCTATGATGCCTATTGAGTACATGTTGTTTTGGTACTCATACTGCACTCTATATTTGTTTTCTTGATGAAGATCCTAGTATTAGTTGTCAACGTTGATTCGATCTAGTTGCAGAGGATTTTAGAGTTGAGGGTTAGATTATGGCATCCTAGTTCGGCCTATCTTCTACTGTACATAGTTGTTGCCTACTCTTTTGTCTCCGAGACGAATATGTACTTTTGGTGCACTTTTGGGACTTGTACTCATATAGTATCTTTGTACTGATGTCCACCAGGTCGTGGGTTGGTACTTATTCATGAAGCCTTTACTGAACTAGAACAAGGCCCACGAATGTCTGAATGATACAATAGAATGTTTCTGTTGAATTTGCTTTTAGTTATTATAATTTTTTGGCATAATAAGTTAACGAATTTGAATTTTAAATATTTTTTAGGCTTATCAATTTTCAAGAATATTTAATCTTTTTTTTGAATATTTGTTATGCAGAATTCTGTAGACTATGTTTTCAAGTTGACTATTCAAAGCCCTATTATGCTTAGTAAATATATTGAGAGATATTTCAATCAATTCTTTTTGCTGTCCCACTTTAAAAATACCAATAGTGGTATCGAGAGTTTAATTGAAAGTGAGTTCTTCTAATGAACTACCATATCATTTTTAACACGTTAGAACTACTTTTGACCCGCATTGGCTATTTTCAATCCATTTTAACTCTTTAGGGTTATTTTCAACCATGCTTTGTTCAACAAATTTTAACATAAAAAATGACAAATAATAATCTCTTTCAATGCCTCAAAAATTTCCACAGACGAAAATTATCAATTTGGTCCTTAAGAATAAAACCATATTCTGAAAACAATGTGATATGTGATGGAAGAAAAATCTTTACAACAACATATTTCAAATCATACAAAGTTCAAATTAAAGCACTTTCAAAAGAGCCTTTAAACACGACAAAGTTATTGAAGTCATTTTTTAAGCACAAAGTATAAAGAAGAAAAAGATGAAAGAATGAACTTTTAAAAGTTAAATAACAATAAACATATATAATTCAACATCAATTGCCAAAGTAGAAATTGAGGAGGAATATTTCTTAACTTGCAGTATCTAATGCAAAGGAGTGTTGAATTTGTTTTCAATTACTGCAATATTTTTTTAGCACAATAAATTACATAGCTTTAAGATGAATTTGAATTTTAAATATTTATTATAAATTAATTGTTGAGAAAATTTAGCCTTTTTTGAATTTTAATTATGTAGATTTTCTGCAGATTATGTTTTCAAGTTAACTATTTAACACTTTATTATGCTTCATATAAATATTGCGAGATGTTTCAATCAATTATATTTGCTTCCCCATCTATTAAAACTACTAACAATCTATTAAATAAAGAAATAAATAATTGAACTGGAGCCCTTCAAAAGCAAGGATATTTCACCAATGAAAAGGATCTAACCGAAGCTCTTGATGTCGATCTTGAGTACATATATCTATATAATTAAAAGATGCAAGACATGATGAGGTCAGTATATGAAATATAGTGTATGTAAATTAATTGAATGAAACAGTGGATAGACTGAACATACAAATCTGAAGAACAATATACATAAAGACAAAAAATTGAATTTCTGTAAATTAAAATATGCAAATATATTGAAAATAATTAAGCTTTACAACACACATATATATAACAATATCAAATGCTTAAATAGTATACAATGATACAAATTTTCGTTTCCTATTCCACTTATCAATTTTTGAGGTGTTACAGATGTAAAATGAAATATATACCAATAATATCGATCTACAAAAATGTATTAGGCAAGGCACAATTGTATGATGTGTTTGAACAAAATAAAATTAAAATTAATCAACATACGAATTGTACTTCTATAACAAAGACTCAACTTCGCAGGGTTAAAGCATACCGAATAATTTTATTTTCAGCTATAAAGTCGGTCGAGTTTTATTTTGTTCACTATCTTGAAAGTTAGCTTTGTAATTCCAAATCTATTGTTTAATTTACTTACAATTTCATATCCATATTTTTATTTCACATTCTACCAGGTATAAAATTTAAATAAGAAAATAAAGGAAAACACCAATTAACAACTAATCCTTAAAAAAATATGTTTATTTTATAAAAATAAGATGTCATATGAATTCATTTTACTCATTTTTGTTCTAAAATCACTCTAGTGAATTGACATGCATAGTGATGCATTTGATATTTATCAGTACTCTAGTGAATTGACATGCATGGGATACAAAAAATACTGCACAGTTCAACCTTAAGAGCCACAGAAATGCAAATTTTAATGGGCAGTTACTTATGGTGCGGATATAATAAGGTAAAATAATAATAATACAGGTTACGACACAAAGAAATAATTTCAGATGTGCAATGTAAATTACCTTACAAAAAATTCAAGATGATGAATGGAACAATTAAGAAATTATCAGAAGATGTGGAGATTTATATATTTTTCAAGCTCCCAATGAAATCTATTATGCGATTCAAATGTGTTACTAAAACTTGGTGCATTCTCATACAATCGTTTAGTTTCATCAATCTTCATCATAACTACACCTCTTCAAAAAAAGACGAATTCATTCTATTTAAACGATCATTGAAAGAACAAAATGTATTTACAAATCCTTTATCTTTTCTCCGAACTCCTAATGGTGATGATGATCTTGATTATATTACTCGTGATCTAGAGGTGCCATATCTGTCCACCGGTTATGGTAGTATCTTTCATCAATTCAACGGTCCTTGCCATGGTTTGATTGTTTTAACAGATTACGTAAACTTTGTTATATTAAATCCAGCTACAAGAATCTATCGGCTTCTCCCAAAAAGTCCTTTTGTTTGCCCTCGTGGTTTCTATCGTGCCATTGGAGGTGTTGGATTTGTTTATGACGCGATCCAAAGGACCTATAAGGTAGTTAGAATTTCAGAAATTTCAGGGGAAGAACCATTCAATGACCCTAGTGTGGTGGATTGGATAGGGGAGGTTTATGATTTTAGCGTTGATTCGTGGAGAAATCTACCGTTTGGGGAAGAAGAGTTTCCTTGGCCTTATAACTGCCCTTTTGCGGAAATGTATTACAAGGGCGTTTTCAATTGGTATGCCCATAGAAATTTGGTGGCAATTCTTTGTTTTGATTCTAGCACTGAAGTTTTTCGCATAATGCAAGTGCCTGAAATGTGTTCCTTGTATGACGAGAAGGTTCATTGCCTCACGATCTTAGATGAGTGTTTAACATTTATTTGCTACCCTGACCCGCGAAGGGTAAGTAGTCCAGTACAAGAAATAACTGATATTTGGATAATGAAAGAGTATAATGTGAACGACTCTTGGATTAAGAAATTTACAATAAGATGTCCACCTATTGAATCCCCGTTGGCTAT
Organism: Solanum pennellii; assembly: GCF_001406875.1. Classification (NCBI taxonomy): domain Eukaryota; kingdom Viridiplantae; phylum Streptophyta; class Magnoliopsida; order Solanales; family Solanaceae; genus Solanum; species Solanum pennellii. The sequence goes on along the minus strand of NC_028637.1, from coordinate 65,225,222 downwards.
TTGGAACGATAGTTTATTGCTTCTTCAAGATAAAAGGGGAATTGTGATTTCATATAATCTAAACTCTGACAAAGTGGAGGAATATAAATTACATGGTTATCCAGGGAGTTTGAGAATTATAGTTTATAGAGAGAGCTTGATGTCAATCCCTAAAGGTAGCACACAAGTTGAAAATTATTAGGAATTGCACTTGCTTTTGCAAAATTTTGATATTCACCAGATATGAACCAAGTTGAGGCAAAAACTTGTTTTATAATTTTTTAAATTACGAAGTGCTCACCATGTCTCATCTTACATCTTTTATTTCGTTATGTATTCAGTGAAAACTTATTATACTCATATACTCTCTTTCAATTTAGTGTCACTCACATGTTGGTAATTTGGATATATGCATAGTTTTGGATTGACTGAAGTTATAAGTTGCATTCACAACCTCTTAGTGCATAACTAGACAGTAAAATTCTTACAAGAAAAAGTCTTATTTAATTTACATTGTAGCAGCCTCTTGATTAAATTTAACTGATAAAAAAGTTATGAGGACCTTTATAGTGAATTCAACTTAAGAGGCTATAACCAAAAGATTTAGTTTCAAGGAACTAGTATACACTAAAACTAAAATTTATGTTGTCATGGCCCGACTTTCCGAGTCATGAAGCCACCTACTGAAACACACAAGTGGGTAAGCCGAGCTTTACCTAGACCCACAAGTAGTGAATACAAGGGTAGAACTGAATAGAAAACATTACTAACAATGAGAAAAGACAAACGAAAAACAAACCAAAGACTAAATACAAAGGAAACCACCCTAGAACCAGTCCCGAGTACACAATTGTCTAACAATATAAATACAAGTCCCAAAAGTGAACCAATCAAGTCGTCTCACAGGCAAAACAAAAGCTAACATATGAAGAAAAGCAAACAAGCTGGTCTAGGATGCCAGATGCTCACCATCATCTCTGATATCCACAAGCTTCAAAAGATGGCACGAATGATGTCCGTTGGTAGCTGATGCTAGGACCTACATCATGAAAAGATGTGAATGTAGCATAAGTATAAAAACAGAGGTACTCAGTAGGCATCAAAGGCCGACCAAGAAAGGGAAAATCAATATGATAAGATAGAAGCTAGACACAACAATGGTCAAAGCGGAAAAGAAAGAAGGACACTGAGTATATAGAAAGTAAATCCAAGTATAGGTAAACAAAAACTAACTGGACCCCCTCCCAGGCCTCCTCTCCTTACAATCAAGTGGCTGAACGCCCCTTGAATCTTCCTTGAGTTGACGACTGGGACATCTACATCTTGGATCCTGCCTTGTTAGTCATCCGTAGAGCTAAAGGGAATTTTGGAAGCCATTCCCATTCCCACACACCAATACCAACCAGGGTGGCTGTCAATAAGTCCTACCCCTCAGAGAAAGGAGAACTTGCTTGCGTGCTTCGTCAAGTCCCATAAGCCTAGAAGGTACACTCGTGCGCAGGGTTAAACGAAAATATGAGCGGACCCCATAAGCCCGACAGGTACACCAAATATCGAAGTCTAACAGAAAGAAGAGTAATCCAGATCCAAACCCAAGAACATCAATCGGGATCCCAACCCAAGTAGCCATCAACCAATCAACTCCTAGCCCATCTAGTAAGAGTGGAAATCAACCTATGTCCCCCAACCATAAAGTCCACTCCCAAGCGCGTGAGCCACCCAAAAAGCAAGAGTGACTCGGGGGGAGGGGGGAGGGGTATGAATTCCATATAGTATCTCAGATATCCAAGCACTCCAGCTAGCCAATCTACTCCCAGTGGCGTCAGCCGCCCAACTGTCAAGAATGACAGGGGGTGTATGAACTCCGAAGAGGATATCAAGTAGGCTCCAAGCCACCGTGGATCACGTCTACTCCGGGAGGTATAACAAAAGGCTCCAAGCCGAAAGGACTCCAGACTTGAGAAAGGATAAAATAAATGGTAATACATTGAAGCCACAAAAATAGAGAGTGGAGATAGAAAGGGCCAACAAGTTGCGTAAACGCCTAAATTAAGGCTCACTCTATCATACCCAAGTATGCTATTCCATTCTACAAGAACCTAGTCCATCTAAACGACGTTAGAGACATATCAATGTCACAAGGTACACGAGTCTAAGTTGAAATTATTCTATGCTAGTGATATACCGTGGTTTCACGGTATAATTAATACTTTTTCCTTAAGTTTAGTGTGTCCGAAAGCCTTTTTGTGCTAATTTTGATATAAGTTTCTCTTTGTTTTGCAGGAAATCTGTCCAAAGCTGAATGCGGAGATTTTGAGCGAAAAAATGCAGAAGAGACCACCTACGGAGCTTATGACGGTCCGTCGTGCTTGTGACGGTCCGTAGGTGGCAGCGTAGTGCAGCTGCTGAAGGAAGATGGGGAAGTCTGACCAAGTGTGGGGTTACAAAGCTTGTGACGGTCCGTCGTGTCTATGACGGTCCGTCCTGCAGGTTCGTCATGAAGTTCAGAGAAGTGATCCCAGTACCCATATTCCAAGAGTTGAAGTATTTTGGAACGAAGACCCTCGACGGACCGTTGTGCCTATGACGGTCCGTCATACTTGCCGTCGAGGGTAATGAAGAGAGCAGCAGAAGAAATTGCACAAGTATGGGACGACGGAGTCCATGACGGTCCGTCGTGACCACGACGATCCGTCGCGAGGTCCGTCGACCCAGCCGCGTTTTGGCAGATTTCCAGCAATTAGAATTCTTGTTTAATTAGGGTTTTGTATTTTTATAAATAGTTCGAAAAACCTCGTTTTTGAGGTTAGACACCTGATAGTTAGACTCTTAGATTGTTGAAACTCCGTATTCGTAAACATTGTATTGTGAGATTCTCGATAATCATTAGACTTTTCGTGAGATTTTTGATTACTTTGAGAATTCTTGCAAGTGATTTTTGGTGATTAATCAAGCAATCTTTTGGACTTTATTCTTTCTCATTGAAGTAAGTACATGAATTCTTATTTAATATATTTGAATATTGTGTTTATGGCTATGGGTAACTAAACTCCATAACTAGGGTTGTGGGAACCATAGGCAAATAATGAGATAAACCCTAGCTAAAATAACAATTCTAGAAAAGTGTCTTGCATGTATTAATAATTCTTTCGCTTAGAAGTCTTTTTAACGGATGATCAACGTTAGAACTCGCCTTAATGCTACTTGCCGGACCAAGGAGGTAGATAATAGGAAAAGAATTAGTAACATAGATTTAGTGTATACTATCTAATAGGCTAGTATTGATTGGTACGAGGTAGTAACTTAGTCAAATATCGAATACGATGCTTAATATGAGGTAACGATAAGGGTTAGGAAAGCAACACACGTAGCCGGACCAAGGTGCGGAGTGAGATTTTCTAGATGCCGGACCAAGGATTTAGAAATACATAACTTATCACTTTGCATGCAAGATACTAGGAAAGAATTGTTATAGTTAGAATTATCAAGTTATGAACCTGTGGGGAACACGTAAACCCTAGTTACTTTGATTAACTGATTAAAACCCAACTTTCAAACTCATTAAGTGTCTCTTTCAATTTAGTTAATTCTTTTTACTTATTAGGAAATACAAACCCCCCTTTTTACATTTTTATGTTTTTACTTTCTAAGGAAGTTATCAACCGAACAATAGTAATAACAAGTTGAAGTTAAGTCTAGACTATTTTCCTCGTGGGAACGATCCCAACCTCACTAGTTGGGTTATTTACTTGACGCGACCGCTTTACTTCTTATTTGAGAAGTAAGTTTGAGCGTATCAAATTTTGGCGCCGCTGCCGGGGAAAATAGCTTTTAGATTAATTTGAACTTATTACTATAGTTTAGTTGATATTTTCTTGATTTTACTTTGTTTTATTGTTTTTGATTTCTTTTCAGAACTATCCTCCTTGTATGTCAAATACACGGAGAGGAAGAGAACCGTTGTTTCCCTACGATCACGAGTTAGAGCGTACACTGCGCAATATGAATCGTAATTTGGGAATAAATGATGAGGATCCGAACCAGAACATCCCAGCTCCGGTTGATGTTCATGGTCAGATGTTACCCGATGCTCCGGGTGAACATCAACAGAGGGGACAAAATCCCGTTCCACGGCCCCAAGCATACTACAGAGGCTATGATGACATAGCAGATTCGGATGGGCCACTGGTTTTGCCTCCTCTACCCGCTGGCCACACTTTTGTGGTAACTAGTAGTCTGATGCAAATGCTCACTGCCAGAGGTTTGTTTTCAGGGCTACCTTCTGAGGATCCACATGCCCATATAGCTAAGGTAAGGGCAGTGTGTAAAAGTTGTGTGGGAAGGCCTGATTTGGACCTAGATGTAATAGGGCTTAGAGTGTTTCCTCTCTCACTGACGGGAGAGGCTGCTATTTGGTTCACTGAGCTCCCATACAACTCCATCTTTACTTGGAATCAACTAAGGGATGTCTTCTTAGCACGCTACTATCCGGTCTCCAAGAAACTAAACCACAAAGACAAGGTGAATAACTTTGTGGCACTACCAGGAGAGTCAGTTAGTAGTTCTTGGGATAGATTCACCTCATTCTTGAGAAGTGTTCCAAATCACCGTATAGATGATGAGTCACTGAAAGAATACTTCTACAGGGGACAAGATGATAACAACAAAGCGGTATTGGACACTATAGCCGGTGGATCTTATGGAGAATGTCCTTATGCTGAGATCGCTGAAAAATTAGAAAAAATCTCCCGGAATAACAAAGCTTGGAGTACTAGAAAATCTGATACAGGGAGAAACACCTTTGCAGTGCAGTCCACTCACAACCCAGCCACAGATGACATTCGTGAAGAAATGGCTCAGATGAGAACTGAGCTTGGGTTGGTACTAAAACATGTCACTGGGGGTGCAGAAAAGGTTAATGCAGTCAACTACTTGGCTAAACCACCACCTCCAATCGATGAGTGTTATTATGAGGAGGATTCCTATGCAGTAAATGAACAGATGGGGGGTTTCCGACCAAGCGCCCAAGGCTCAAATCAGGATAATTGGCGCCAAGGTCAAGGGAACCAAGGTCGGAACTATGGTAACTACAATCGTGAGGGTCATTATGTCCGAGATGGAAACTACAATCGCGACAACAACTTCAACAGGGGTAACTATGGTAATAGAAACGACAGGAATGGACCCTATGTTCCTCCTCAAAATCGTGAAGTTACTCCTAGGGATGGTGGAGGTAGTATGTCGCGAGTTGAGGATATGTTGCATAAAATGATGAGGAGGTTCGATGCTAGTGATGAGCACAATAAAGAGTTGAGAAATGATTTAGCGGGTATTGGGCAAAAAGTTGATACCCATGCAATATCAATTAAGCAACTTGAGTTACAATTGGCCCAATTATCTGCAACTGTGAACACACGGCAACCGGGCACTCTTCCTAGCAACACTGTCCAAAATCCAAAAAATGATGGACATTGTATGGCAATTACTACTCGCGGTGGCAAGCAAACCATTGACCCACCTATGCCATCTGATGAGAAAAAGGTGACAAAAGAATCTGATAAAGTGGTAGAAGTTGATGCTGAATTAGAGGATAACACTGCAAAAGATGCTGAAGTGCCTAAAAAGGTAACTCCTATGCCTAGGCCACCACCCCCATTTCCTCAAAGATTATTGAAAAAGACCGAGGATGGCAAATATCGGCGTTTTATAACAATGTTGAAGCAACTTTCTATCAATGTCCCTTTGGTAGAAGCTTTAGAACAAATGCCCGGTTACGCCAAATTTATGAAAGATCTGGTCACAAAGAAAAGATCGGTCACTTTTGAGGATGATGATAGAATGCAGCATTGTAGTGCATACCTCATATTAAAGGGGTGACCAGTTATCCATTGTTTTGAGCTAAAGGGTGTTAGAAATCGTGAGACAAGTCTCATTCACACCATAATGATAATGTAAGATTAAGTTCACATTCATCAAGTAAATAAAGGGATGACAAGTCATCCATTGAGTTAAGCATACCTCATATTAGAGGCAAGCTTCCATAATGTATGAGTCAACTCTAAAAGTTATAAAGTATAAGAAATTGAGCAAAGCACTGATAGACTAGCAATGAGCTTGTGCAAGAACATGTAAGCCTTATGAGATGAGGCTACCACCAAGGTGGATAAGTAGTCTCTGAAATCTCCTAGTCTTTGAACTATGTTACCAGCATAGGAACTAGCCAGTTGATTCCACTTAAGAAAGCTAGGTAGTATTCGGTTTCACTTTGACCGGTGATACCACCTCTTTTCGATGTGGGGAAGACACCAGATTTCTTGTTTAGCTCACATGAACTATGTCAGTTAAATGATCAAGAAAGTATACAGTTTCACTTTAGCCGTGAACCACCTCTCTTCAGTGTGGGGAAAACACTGGACTTGGTTTCACTTTAGTCGGTGAACCACCTCTTTTCGGTGTGGGGAAGACACTGGACTCAGTTTCACTTTTTCCGGTGAACCACCCCTTTTCAGTGTGGGGCAGACACTGGATTTCATGTTAACTCACATGATCTAGGTTCACTTTAACCGGTGACCACCTCTTTCCAGTGTGGGGAAGACACTGGATTTCATGTTAGCTCACATGGTCTTAATGCTAAAGATTTCTTTAAGAAAATAAGAAAGAAAGAAGAAGAGATGTAAGTTCAAAGTGAACTAAGTAAACAAAAGCATAAGTATATCAATTCATTAGTGTTTGATAAGAATGAAGTTTTAACTGTTATTGGCTTATGCCAACAAAGATAAAGATTGGCCTATAATGACTTCTTATATTATACAAATGAATGGGCATAGCCAATAAATATTGGCTTATAAGAGCAAAAACTTAATGACTCATCGATTGGAGTATGCATATATGCCCCAACATCTTAATATTATGCAGTGATCAAATAATGGGCATATCCAATAATCTTTATATTATCCAAAATGATTAAATAAGGTGTGTAGCCAATAAAGATTGACTTATAAAGACTTCATGCCCAAAGTAAGCAAGATCATAAGTTTTAACTACATGCCCCAAGATCTATAGATTATGAAAATAATCAAAGAATGGGTATAGTCAATAAACATTTTCTTATCAATACATTCATGCCCAATTTAACAAGAATGAGAAATATAAATTGTGAGTAGGGTAACTAAATCATTTCCTTAGTCCTTCGGATTACTTATTTGATCATTGTAGGTATGGGACTACAATGAATCATTGAACTTGTAAGTAAAACATAGGATCAAAGAAGATAATTGAACTACACAACAAGAAGAAGAAAAAGACTGAAAAATAAACTAAGGCATGGGAGAGAAGCTCTCGGACTAAGGGAGCAAAAATATTAACTTTTGCTCGAGTTGTTCTAAAATTATTTTAATGATTCCAAGGTCTTATGTTCATATAGAAAATAAGTTGTGCTTTAAATGCATGAAAACATGTCATATTCATAGCATGATTCACAAATAACGAATTAGGAAAGTATAGTGACTTCATTTTCCAGAAACGACATGTTGCTATAGGAAGAGCTTTCCTATATCATTCATAGTCCTTATGTGTTTATGTGCATACACCCATACTTAGTACAAGTGTGTACTAACCCCTATACTATTACTATTTTTATAGGTGCAGTTTCTTGAATAAGATTGAAGATTCGTTGAAGCAGTTCGGACTAGTATCTCCAGACCTTTGGTAGGTCCTCTTGAGTTCGAGGATGCTACATTTCCTTTCTAGCTTTAGTAAATTGGACATATTTAGTGGATGTTGTCCCTAGAGTTTCCTTTCAAACACTTGTTCAAAGCTTTGTATTAAGGCCGTTTGGCAAATAATTATTATATTATGAATTCTTTATTTCAATTGTTTAATCTATTATTGATGGTTGTTTAGTTTGAGTCGTAGCATATCACTCTTATGCAGTAATTATATGAAGTATAATTATACTTAATTAAGTTTTAAAAAGTTTTAAATTTTCCGCAAATTTAACTGTATGATTGTGATGAAAGCTAACAAGAGGCTTGTCTGCGATCTCTGAGAGGTTAACGACGCCGGTCTCATATGGGGTCTAGATTCTAGGAGTGACACCACCCAAAAGCCATATAAGCAGCGAGCTCCAAGCTCACGCCCAAAAAACATTAAATACACTGTTCTCTTTCGTTTCTCTTCGCCACCGAACTCTGACCATAACCCCAAACCTCACCATCTTCCTCGAACAGGCACCGGCGAGCTCAAGTCGAACTATCCACCAATGAGCTCATTTTCTCCAACACCAGATCTGCACCAAACCAGCCTCTCATGTTCTCCCATAAACAATCACAGCAACAACAATCATTATTTCCTACATGTCACGATATAGATTGACGTGATAGGCACCCACACTAACCCTCCAGTGGGAGAATCATCACTATGATCCAAACCAAGCAAATAATCCAAAACTAAGGCATTTAAATTTAAGGAAGAAAGTTAATATTAAATAAAGAAATAGAGTTCCCATAAATTTCAACAGAAGTCTTAATAAATAAACAAATGCGGAAAACACGCTTAGAACTTGAAAGTCAATGTACCAAAACTCTAACAAGATTCATAAGTCTAAATGGAAAATGGGTACAACCCAACCAATACAAGAAGCATCTAATGAACTAGTCTATGTACGAAATGTGCCCAAAGACTTAAAGAGAATCCAAGGCATCCCGAAGAACTAGCTCACTTTTGAATCCATAACGATCACTGATATTCTAAGCGAGGTCTATCAATAGATGATGGAAAATGTCCTGTACGCAAAAAAATAAGAGTAAGTGCAGTATCAGTACACAACCATAGTGTAGTGGTAGGATCATGCGGCTATCAAACTAAGTGCAACATATACAAGTATCACAACAATATAACCACATGTATATGCCGAACATTTAAGATATTATCAACATTTATGAACAACGTACATTTTCACAATTCTCAAATATCACAATTATGTCAATTAGTTGGTCCTCTCATGGAACCCAAACCCAAACTGTTACTATATCGGAACATGGTACCCAATCCAATAGTTATGCCAGAACATTGTAATAGATCCTATATTTATGCCAGAAAGTAGCAACCGATTCCAGTTAGTTATGCAGGAACGTGGTAACTGATCTCTTCAACACACCACAGTCACAATCACAATCACAAGTACATTCACAGGATCGTACAATCAAGAAGTGATTCATGGAATATAGGCAACTGTTGATCTCATTTACAATAAGTGTGATCAACGATGTAACATTCACATACATACATGTGTCATAATGAAGCAAGAACAAACATACATCACACGGTCATACAATCAAAACCATCACGTACCTCAAAACAAGCTTGAAATCCTAAGAATCTTGATCCTTCCATTTTTGAATTCGTTCCACTTGTTCTTGGTCTACCAACAATCAATATAACACGATAATCAATAAACAATCACTAATTACCTAATGAACAACAATTGTAACAACCCTAGATCATACCCATGATCCCAAGTATCCAAATAAGGTCTTTCCCTCCATGGTTTTGAATTCAAAATCCTCCCCATTGATAACTACCCATTCTAGTACATTCTACGGATCGAAAAACTGATTCGGAGAGTGAAAAACTTACCTTTAGCCTAAAGAATGGTGGAAAAATGTCAAGAGTCTCCTGGGTTTTTTCCTTATCTCAAAAAGTATGGGTTTATTTATGATTTTATGTCATGTCGGGCCCACAACAATGACACCCAGCTTGCTACAGCGGCCCTGTTAGAGCGACCAAAAGCACCGCCAAAGCATCTTGCACGATACAATGAGATATTTTAATAATTCCAAGACCCTCATTTCACAACTCACCTTCAATCAACGACGCTCAAAAAATATCATTCATGCTAAGATCAATTCTGGAGTTCTACTCGCTTGAATTCGATTCCATAAAGTCGTAGGGATTCTTTAACGAGTTATCTATCCCCGCATGTAATCAAAATTATTAAAAAAATTAGTTGATTGATATCAAATTTCCCTACACCTTAATGACTCCAATTTTTGTCCAAATATGGACTAGGTTGGGAATATTCCAAATAATACAAAAAAGTTTTTCAAACCAAAATTTTTTTCCATTGACTTTTCTCTAACGACAGAACGGGTTGTTACAATAGATAAAAATTTACTCATCACTTGTCCCCGCGTGGCAAACTTAAGAAAAAAAGTTTAAGGAGATAATGAAGTAATACTTGAATGGATGAACAATTGGGGATACTTGTCTCACATGTTCTTCTGGTTTCCCACATAGCTTCCTCAACTATGCGATCTTCCATTAAACTTTCACAGACTTAAATGCTGTAATTTCTATCACCATTATATCACTTCAACATCGACACATGAAATACATGATGAACACTCGATAAATTAGGTCTCCCAATCTATTAGCTGCCGGTCTTACACATTCAAGAACCTCAAAGGGACAAATACAACACGGACTTAGCTTACCTTTTTTGCCAAACCTCATCACCTTTTTCATGGGTGATACCTTACAAATAATATTCTCACCAGTTTGAAACTCCATGTCTCTTACCTTATAAACTGCATACTTCTTTTGTCTACTCTGGGCTGCTAGAAACTCAGCTTGAGTACTCCTTACCTAACTGTCACGACGAAAGAGTATACCCTAGAAGAAATGGAATTCTCAAGTCGTGGCACGTCATATTCGACCTCTCAAAAGTCTTATACAAGCTCTTTTACATCATTTATTGCATACATAATAATACTTCAAAATATCTCTTTGATAGAAAATCATAAGGAAAGGCTAAGTCTCAAAGTCGCCATCTTAGACACATGAATATCTTGGGACACGGCCCATACATCAACAAAATAGAATATGTATGTCTATTACAATGACGTTAACAAGAAAACTAAACATAGTGATATCCTCGAATCAATTGGGAACATACCACAACTTTGCTTGAATGAATGCTACTATACAAGCTTCACTTCAATGACTCATCTCAAGTGTCACCTACACTTTTAGAGAGAAGATAAAATATATGGAATTAGTACATTAGAATGTACAAAGTATGGTGACATGCAATTAAAACCATGCTAAAAGAACATTTGTATAAAACATGCTCTTTTTGGAGAAATCCTCATAAGACAAGTATAAGAGTAACTACAAGTCAACATAAGCACATATAATCACATTACACAATATAAAGCATAATCACTTCAAACCAGCGCTTGAGACTCTCCTACCAAAGGTCCTCCCAAGGCTCATTTGAGTGAGACATGAAGCGGCCGCCCATACAACCCCTTCACACATACCTATAAGATCCTCAAGGATTCCTAAGATAAGATCATTCACTATATTCAATTAAAGACCCTACCTAAAGCTACTCTAAGACTCACCTAAGTAAAACATGAAGAGACCGCCCAGACACCCTCTCCAAGATTACGTAAGCAATCCTTCAAGCTACTTTCAATAAGTACTTTTCCATTTACATGCATTTTACTTAGTCACTATGTTAATTATACCATTTAAGAGACATTCAACAATTAAGGACTTTCACATAATGGTCTTGGAGAAGACCTACAAAACCTACACACGATCATCTTCAAAGCCTACTTGTGAAATGTCTAGATAGAGTCCCATTCCACTACCTAAACTTTATAGAATCTATCAAACACTAGCATGTATTCCACATGATAATAATAAGCAGTAACTGACATAAAACATACTAGTTAGGCATGGAGTCCGAGTCTACCCTACTCTGATGGAGGGTGTTCTACTTGCCAATGGTAGAACTAGGACACATCCCATGTAGGCACATGGTTAAGGAATATCAAGGGTTTCTTTGTACTCTAGTCTCGTCTTAATAAGAATCACTCCCCAAGCATAATATCTTGATGCTATCCTTTGTTCTCATAGAGTTATTCAATCTAAGGGAATATGAAGAAGTACCATATGGAAGTCACAATTAAATCATAATACACCTTACCAAAGGGGGTCCATTAAGGCTGCCAAAAAATAGTTATATAGGATAGCTTCATGACTTTCCTAAGGATGATTTCATGTCGTTCCATCCAACCAACCTCTAAGTCCATCATTCACACAAGAAGGACACCATTACGAATTTCAACCTCTAAACAAAGAAACACAGGAGACTTTAGCTCAAAGAGCTTACTTAACATTTTATGCTTATTACCAATCATAACAGAACCAACAAATGACGAAAGAAAGCATCATTACCTCCCACTCCACCCGTCTTGGGTGCACTTCTAGCAAAGGGGTTTAGTAGGATCTTGAGTGGCTTGAATATAAGGAAGCACTGGAGGACCAACCAAAACTTCCAAGAAAACATGATTTGCTGAGCTAACACTAGATCCAAAAAAAAGATTTCCTGTAGTTCCAGCCTGCACCTCTTCCTCGTGCCCAACATCCTTAACATTAACATTCTGTTCAATCTCTTCATGATGCACAAGAGGATTCTCATTCATCAGAGTTTTCTTCATCCCCTATAGGTACTACTCTTCCACGACCTCTTCTGTTATCTCTTCCTCTACCCTACCTCGACCGTGACCTCTCACTGTAGCGTCCTCAACTCGAGCATTGACAGGAGTGACAAGACGAGCACCGCTGAATCTAATGTTAACCATCTCTAGATAGAAGAATGAAGGAGGTCGGATACCAATTTATATCACCAGATACCAATTGGAATAATATCATAGAACGAAAGGAGACCAGAGAAAACACAAAGATTTCCTGAAGTCCTATAGCCTCTCCAAGAAAAGTAAAGGTGTCCCCGTATCGTTGTGCGAGACATTACATTCATTTTGGTAAACCGAGATCAACGAATCAGGGTCTAATACCAAATTTGTCACAACTCAGATCGCCGTGATAGGCACCCACACTAAACCTCCGATGAGAGAACCATTACTATAATCCATGCCAAGCAACTAATCTAAAACTAAGGCATTCAAAATTATGAAGCAAGTTAAATACTAAGAAATAAATATAGTTCCCTAAACTCCAACAAATGTCTAACAACTAACAAATACAGAAAACATGTCTAGAACCTGAAAGTCAATATACAAAAACTCTAACAAGATCCATAAGTCTTAAAGGAAAATGGGTACAACCCAACAAAAATAAGAAGCATCTAAGAACTAGTCTAAGACCGCAAATGTGTACAAAGACTTAAAAAGAATCCAAGACAGCCCGGAAGAACTAGCTCACCTTTGTATCCATAATGATCATTGACCCTCTGAGCGAGGTCTATCAATAGATGCTGGAAGATGTCATGTACTCAACAAAAATAAGAGTAAGTGCAGTATCAGTACACAATCGTAGTGTACTGGTAGGATCATGCGACTATCCAACTAAGTGTAACATATACAAATATTATAACAATATTACCACATGCTTATACCAAATATTTAAAATATTATCAACATTTATGCACAACGTACATTTTCACAATTCGCAAATATCACAATTATCACAAGTTGTTAGCATATCAGAACGTGGTACCCGATCCAATAGGTACGTCAAAACGTGACACAAATATCATATTTATATTGGAACGTGGCAATCACTCCCAATTAGTTTTTTCGGAATGTGGAAACGGTCCCTTTGACACACTACAATCACAATCACAAGTACATTATCAAGATTATACAATCAAGAAGTAATTTATGGAATATTGTCATTTGCCTATCTCATTCACAACAAGTGTGATCAACGATGCAACATTCACATACATACATCTATCACAATGAAGAAAAAACAAACATACATCACGCAATTATAGAATCATAACCATCACCTACCTCGAAACAAGCTAAACCCTAAGAATCTTTATATTTCCCTTTCCAGATTCGTCCGTCTTCTTTCTTAGTCTAAAAAATAATAAATATAATACAGGAATCAATAAAAAATCACTAATTACCCAATTACCAACATTTCTAACCATCCTAGATCATACCCATGATCCCAAGTATCCAAATTAGGGTAAAAACTCTCCCGCATTGATAATTACCCATTCTAGTGCGTTTTACTAATCAAAAAATGAATTTAGGGAGTGAAAAACTTACCTATAGCCTAAAGAATGTTGGAAAACTATCAAGAGTCGTCAGGGGTTCGTTCCTTAGCTCTAAAAATCAAAAAGTGTAGAATAAAGTCGTTTAGGGGTTTATTTATGACTTTGAGTCAGGCCCGCCACAATGGCTCCACCAGAGCGACCAAAAGCACCGCCAAAGTGGCTTGCATGAAACAGTGTGCTATTTAATAATTCTATGACCCTTATTTTACAACACACCTTTGACCAACGACACAAAAAAATTGTTCACGATATGTCGATTTTGGGAGTTCTACTCGCTCGAATTTAATTTCGTAAAGTCGTACGTAATTCTTAATGAGTTGTTTATCCCTCATTTAATCATAAGTAAATAAATCATCCGATTGATATCAAATTTCTCAACATCTTAGTGACTCCGATTTCGTCCAAATCTGGATAGGTTGGAAAATTCCAAATACTACAAAAAATGTTTCCGATCCAAATTTTTTCCTTGTTGACTTTTCTGTAATGACAGAACTTGGTTGTTACACTACAAGACCCCCATTTACCCTTTTCTCATTTCCACTCAGTCTTCCCTTCCCATCCCGTTTTTTGATTTTGTTCATTTCGGAGGTTCTCCGAAGAGATACAAGAGCTAAAACTTTGAACTCTGGTAACACTATTGTCATTGTTTTTTTAATTTTTTTTATTCTAGAATATAATACACATTTGATATATTGAATTGGTTTTATATTTTTATTTATGGCATTTATATATTTATTTGTTGTTACTATATCCCTTTATTTTATTATATCGTTTTTTTATAAATAATTTTGTGCATTTTCTTTGAACTTTCCAGTCATTTACATAGTTGATTTGAGTGAATTATTTGTTGCTTTATTTTACTATCTTTCTATTTCCCTGATGATGACTATGTATTTGTTGCTGCTCTTCTTTGTCTAATATTTTGTTATTCTTGTTTCGTTTAGATCGATTTCATATTATCCTTTTATAATTAGTTTGCTTCATTTTGGTTTGACTATTTTTTATTAATTTCATATTAATTTTAAATTTGTATCGAAATTGGTCGATAAAAAAATTACCGTCGATTTCTAAGGCCTCTAATGTTCATAAGACAAATTTTTATTTTGAAGTTATTATTTAAGTCATTCATTTTTATTCATAGTTATTTATTACTAACACTTTTACTAAGTGTCTTTACAGTACAAAGATTTGCTTCCCATTGAAGCTATTTGTATAAAATTCCATACTCTTTATTCATTATTTTGTATCTATTAACGTTACACAAACTAACGTTATTTCTTATTTTATTATGTTTCTATATCACATGTTTATTATAGTTGTATATTTTTTATCTTCTCCTCAATTTGAAAAAATGAATTCATTGGGACCCACAGTTGTTGATTTTAAAGGATGTCTAACACCTTCCCTTCAGAATAGCTTGAACCCCTTACCTAGAATCTATTGGTTTTGTAGACATTTTTTAAAGTTAATTAAAAAATTTGTTTCCTAGTTTTTTCTAAAATTAGGTGGGGACTTCCTTTTACCCTTTTTTAAAATTCTTTTAACCCTACTTAAGATTGATAATTATTTATTGGTGAATCACCGCTACGTTGTGCTCTCTCAAAGGATGTCAATAGAATGATGACTGTGCTGGGGAAATTGAGGTTCTAACAATTTTTACTTGAAGGGCGATTATACGAGTCACAACTGTTCGCTATCCAAATTGTTTATCGGGATACCCTGGCGAATGTAGTTGGCCACTGAATGGTCAGTGTTCACTATCTTCCCCACCTAGTCCGCTTGGATCACTATTTAACTTTCAAATAAAGCCCACTCTTAACACCTACCGATAGAGCATTATTATCTGAGTTTTATATTCATTCAAGTCACAATTTGTTGAAACTACGTTTCACCGAATTCCTGCTTTAGGCTTTCCAATTTTTCAAAATGGAAATTAGGGCAAATTTTAGAAAAGGTCTCCAAAAATTTCACAAAGGAGACAGTTGGTTCAAGATTGAATACAAGAAGGTTCTAAAGTTGAAATAGAGACAAAAATTTTAAGGAAGTCCCTCAAAATTTTCTTCAAGATTGTACTCTGATACTGTATTTATAGGGTATCGCTCCAAGTTGGTTTGTTCCTTTATATTGATTTTTTACATGATTTTATATTCACCGTATATCTTTGATTTTATTTATCTTGATTTCCATTAAAAAAGATGGTTTTGTTTGACATTTTTAGTTTTGGTTGTCCGCCCTTCAATGTGACTCGTGAATTTTTTCATTTCAATTACTCTTTTCAAAATAAAAATAAAAATGTGTAGCATTGTTTAAGTTGGTTGGTCTGCCCTTCAATGTGACTCATTCATTTTTAATTTTTGTTATTTTTACTTTAAATAATAATAAAAAACATGTTTTTGTACAATATGGGCGGTCCGTCTTTCAATGTGACTCATTAATTTTTATTTTTGTTCCTTTTCTTTAAATGATTCAAAAGATTTTTTTTGTCAAATTAGGGTTACCTGCCCTTCATTGTGGCTCATTGGTTTTTCATTCCCATTATTTTGACTTTCGAGAAGTCATTTAAAATTCATTTGTTGTTCAAAATATAGGTTTCATGCCACATTTGAACAAACTACACAAATCTGATTCTCATCAATGAGATACGTAGGAAGTTGTTCTAGGGTTCGGTATTCTTTATTTAAAAGATTCTTTATTATTTTTAAAATATTTATATTTTTAAGTGTCAACATAATTCAAGTGTGCATATATAAAAAATAATTGTTCAATTTGAGAAGATTGACTTTTTATTAAGCAATAGATTCTTTTAGTACCTTTCATTCATACTTTTGTTATACTTGAAAAATATTCTCTTGTATGCATTCAAGATAAGAACAAAATTAGATTCATTGTTTCATGTGTATTGCGTGGTGAGTTTTGAGTTAAATTCAATTTTGTTGCTTTGTTGATCTAGAATTTTCCTGAATATTACTGAGGCGCAATCCCGAGTGATATTTGATTTCATAAATGATTGTAGGCCTACATTGACTCGTTCGAGTCTTTCAAAGCCAACAAAATGACATTAATCCTTAGTATATCTCACTTTGAGCCTTAAGCTTTTTCATTGGATAACCACATTTTAGCCTATATCGTTTCTAAGTTCTCATATGCAATATCCCTCTTTTGGCCAGACTTTCTTGAGTTCAATAAAGATGTGCAAGTTAAGAAGAAGATTAATTCAAAGTTCAAAATTTGTCAAAGACAAAAGTTATCTTTATCCATGAATGTCAAGAATACAAAATCGACTTCATAAGAAAGAAGAAAGAATTGAAACTTCCCCACAAGTTAAAGCAAGCAAGATTTTGATAAAAGAAATATTCTCTAAGCAAAAAGGAGAGAATTCAAAAGGGGAAAAACTTAGACAAACAAAGCTTCAAAAGGAGTCAAAAGTGCAAAAACTAAGGGACAACAAAGAGAATCAAACAGAAAAAGCATAACAAATGTTGAAATCATTAATTAAGTGCAATGCTCAAGAAAGGATTAAGTCACCTTATTCAAAGTGACATGTTATATTCAAGTTGGGTCGTCTGCTTTCAAAGAGACACATTGAGTAGTCACCTCGTTCAATGTGACATGTTATATTCAAATTGGATCGTCCGACTCTCAAAGAGACACGTTAGATTGTCACCTCATTCAAAGCAACATGTTATATTCAAGTTGGGTCGTCTGCCTTTAAAAGAGACAAACCGGGTTGTCATCTCGTTCAAGGTGACATGTTATATTCAAGTTGAATCATCCGCTTACAAGGAAACACGTTGGGTTGTCACCTCATTCAAAGTGACATGTTATATTTAAATTGGTCTTCCTCCTTTCAAAAAGACACGTTGGATTATCACCTCCTTAAAAGTGAAATGTTATATTGAAGTTGAGTCGTCCGTCTTTCAAAGAGACACGTTGGGTTGTCACCTCATTCAAAGTGACATGTTACATTCAAGTGGGTTGTCTACCTTTCAAAAGATAAGTTAAGACGTAAGTTCGTTCAAAGTGACATGTTATTCACATCCCCCTCCTTTCAAAGAGGTACTCTACTTTCATTGTGCAATTTCACAAGTGACATCGAAGGTATGTGAATGTTTTCATTTTACAATCAATCTTTGCCTTATGTTTATTATTTTCACCCTAGTCAATGAACGCCGAGTATCGCTCAAAAGCTCTACTAACGTCTCATTTTGTTTTGTTCAAAGTTTATCAAATCAAATTGGAGTTTGTCAACTTTGTTTGACCATGATCTCTTTTAGTGATCCTAATCAGACAAAGAGGTAAGTTGTTGACACCAAATTTTGGTGGGATATTTCTAAATTTAATACTTTTTAGAGAAAATGATCTACCCCCTCCCCCCCAAAATCTATATATGAATTCTCAACTACACACACCAACTTCATGGGAGTCATATCACTCCCTCACACTATTTTAAAGATAAATTATTTCCTCCCTAATGCTGAGGTGGCAAAGAAAGTGTAGTTCACTTTGTCAAAGAGAGTGAGAGACAAAAAATTGTATTAAAACATAAGATTTAAAAGAAATCCCTTCTTCATATTAATTTTTTGATTTTCTAAATTGAGTAATGCTATATTTTACTCTAATGTGTTTAATTTATTTTTTTATTTTCGGTTTAATTCTTATTGTTCAACATTTTGCCCGATTTAAGTTGCCGAAAAATAGAATGGTCTCACCTCACCTTTCAGCTATCACTAATGCTATTTCATTCCTATTCTTTTTCAAAAAAATCAACTTCATTTTAAAAATTATAATTTTGTTGACACCCAATTTTTGACCCGCGTCGGTATAAATTAATTATCGAGCTTCCTAAATTTTCCAAATAATTTAAATTAATTAGTTTTATAAATTTTACAAATATAATATAATACATGAATTTTTGTGTTACTTCGAATACGTTTTAACATAACTTTCGATAATATATGTTTTACATAATTATGTATATAATTAGTATATCTTATGATTATCCAAAAACCATCAAAAATATACATTTAAATGTTTTATTAAGCTAGTTTAATTTAAATTATAATTATACTTTTGAATCACTCTTTACGATTTTAATAATTATTTTACAAAATAAAGAAGCTCGTNTAAATAAAGAAGCTCGTTAATTAATTAATACAAATTCGTTTATTTAAAGTTTAACCAATTTTATCATTTTTATTTAATCAAACTCATTTACCCCTTTAACATATCTAAAACGTTTGGGCCTCTTCCCTTTTATTCTTATTGGCCCAAACCCTTTAATCCCAACCCATTTTCCTTGCCAACCCAACTCTCCTTCTCTTCCCTTACTCCAGCCCAACCCGTTTTCCCCAGGGCCAAATCAAATCCGACCCAATTAAATCCAGCCCAATCCCTTCCCCTTCAACCCGGCCCCGACCCGAATTCCGTTTCTCCCTCCTTCTTCCCCTTCCCCCCACGCGTCACCAGGAAAACAGAAACCCAGCAAATTCCCAGAACCCAGACGCCAACAAATTCCCAGAACAAACGCCAAAAATTCCCTTTCCTCACGCGATTCCCAGCAACAGAACCCACGCGAAGACAACCTTGAAAATAGAGAACCCCCCAGACGCGAGAACGAGAAAAAAAAGACCCCAGACGCGACCCCCAAACCCGAAGCTCGCGCGATTCCCAGCAAAATTCCCAAAAAAGGCGTCAAAAATTCCAAACTCCCCTGGCGTCTCTCCCCCACGCTCTCTCCCTCTCTCTCCTCCTCCCTCACGCGAGCTGTGCAACGGCTCTTTGTGTCGTTATCTTCTGCGACTCGTACGACAGTACGCTAGCGCAGGTCTGGCACCAAGGAAGCCTGAAAAGCTGTCCTTGGCAACGAGATGGCGCCACGAAGCTCGCAAGGACGTCGAAGTAATCTGGGTCGTCCACCTCGTCGCCTGTCTGTTGGAATGGGACGAATTTGAGAGCATCTTCGGAGAATATTCTTCAGCATTTGGAGAAGAATTTGATTTTGAATTCAAAATGGGCGGAAAATCGTATTACCCACCCCCCAAAATTGAAACCCTAAAATCTTCTATAAAAACCCCCCTTCCGCCTTCAGAAAAGGGGGTTGGTTTTTTTTTTTTGTTTTAGGCTGAAATCCCATTGTGGAAAAGATAAAGATAATCGATTTTCCTTTGAGAAGAAGGAGTCAATCCCCAAAAGAAATTCATACTCGTTCCCTTCTAATAGTATTTTCCGTGCATAAAAGGATTAACAAAGAGGTTCTTAGAGAGATTCGGACAAGCGGAAACCATTCCGTCGAGTGTTGGTGCGGCGTTCTAGTTCAAACATTCGAAGCAGAGGGGTGGTTTTGGAGGTCGTGATAGTCTCGTTTTCCTGCTCGCCACGTCTCTAGTTCGCCGCCAGAGATAGGTACTGTTTATCCTCTCCAAACACTCTTCGTCTATGTTGTTTTCGGCGCGATGATTCTTTGTTGTGATTGGTGTTTGCTCGAGTTAATAGTTTAAATGTTTTTACGTATTGCTGTTAATCAAATATGGCTGTTTTTCATTTGTTCTGGATCAAATGCGTTAAAATATTCGAGTGTTGAGTATACATGGCTTGTTTGCTGTGAATATAAGATGTTATATTTGTTGGTTGCTCGATTTCGAGGTGTATTGCGTGCTGTGATTATGTTTAGTTATGCCTGCTGGTTTGGTATTGCTTTTTTGTTCCAAGTTGGCCATGGCGTAGCAGCCATCGTCTTATCGTATCAAGTTCAGTTTACTCTGTTTTGAAAAGCTATGGATTGATGAAATGATGTTGTGTCCTTTGTTTCCTCATCTAGATTTAGACGAGTGAAGCAAGGCAGCTATGTATCAAGTTCGTCGGTAGCTTTGCATTCATGATTTTTTTTATTTTAGTTGGTCCGTCTTTATGCTTGGCTTCGAGTTTCAGCTCCTAAAGTCCCCATTTCGCTCAAGTTAGAGGTTTTCCATGGTACAATGAGGTCCTTGTGTGTTTGCCGAATGTGAATGAAATCTCCTCTTCTCCCTCATTTTGGTCATGACAGCCTTGCGACACTATATTTTTCTGGTATTTACTTTCCGTTTCTGATCGAATCTGCCTGAGTTTGTGTTGGCTGCAAATTTGATTCATAAATAATATTCATGGTCCTCCTGTCTCTTAAGATAATTGATAATTATGTCACACCGATTTTCACTTGATTAGTTCTCTGATTTAATTTTCCTTTTATTCACGTGATGTCAAGTAGAATCATGTTGTTTTTTGTCGCTCGGAGTATGAGTATTGACTTGTATTGATTGCTCAAGCTCATGAGATTATGCATATCAATTTGAAGTTAATTTGGCATATGAGTTTTTCTTCACAGTAATCTATCAAATATATGGTTTTAATTTCAAAATTTCTCTAAAAAAAATGCATCTAATTCCAGCAGCTTTCCAAGTATGCATTTTTATGACTCTTAGCCTTAAAGTTGTCATTAAAATCGCTGAATATTGATTTTGCTGTTCATGTGGATATTCAATTAGCATTACGCGTGAAGAGGCCCTTGTTGTGCTTGTGTATTTTGTTGATTCTAGTTATTTGTCTAAAAAATGTCAATTCTCATTTCATTTGTTTTGGTGGCATGTGAAAACTCCTCTCGAGTCCGCTTTGAGACTCCATTCTCTTCCTTGCCTTTCCGAAGAGCCATAAAGGCTTAGAAGATTTTCATCGAGTCCAACTATCAAGACAGACGTGAAAATTCGGGATCTCGCGAAGATTGAAGAAAGTAGAAGAAATGGACCGGAAGACCCTTTTATTTTATATTTTGTATTTTCTATTTGTAATGGGCATAAGCCCTTTGTCGTTTTTTTACTTTCTATATTTATTTTGTATGTTTAGACTAGGACAGGTGGATGGGTCAAAAACCCGAAAGCAGCTGGGTCCAAAATTCGGTCAAGGCGAACAAAACCCGAATTTTGACCCGAAAATCTCTCTCTCTCTCTCTCTATCTCTCTCCCCCCTTTACTTGTTTATATTTTTGCGTGGGTTATCGTTAGTTTTAGGATTAGAAGAACTCCAACCCCGTCGAATCCCTTTCTATTTTTATCAAACTTAAAACTAAACTACGTCTTAAAATGATAATATTTCAAAACTTGTAAAATTTGCCTAGATAAAAATCTTAAGAAGTTCAAAAATTCGCAAATCTTTAAAACAAAAATAGTTAAGTTGTTAATCGTCGGAAAACCGTAGTTAGCGGAGCGTCTTAGGTGCTTTTTCGAAACCTTCCTAAGACGCTAATAGGAATCCCGAACCCTTAAATATTTTCAAAACAATTTTTCTGTTTAAGTTGTTTGAAAATAAGTTTTCTTAATTTTTCTTAAAAAATTAAGTGGCGATTCCTAAAAGTCGAAAATATCTCTAAAAAACAAACAAACTCTTTTTCGAAATTACTTTTTCGATAAAACAGAAATGACGACTCTGCTGGGGATTATTTGGAGGATTCTAACCCTAAGACTAACCTATTTGACTATTTGCAATAATTTTTTAATTGTTAAACACTTTAGTTTTTGAAAATTGCATTTCATTGCATAACTTCCGCCAAACGGCAAATAGTTGCATTAGGAAACGGAAGTTACGCGGCTTACCGCGACTTCTGTCAGATATACCCAAGAAATCATTTGGGAGTATCGAACAAATAGTCGGAATGCGGTCATCCGGTGTTGTTCGATAGCTCCACCCCGATGTTTGTCCGACTCGGGTAACCGTCTATTTGAAAACAACTCTAGAAAGCCTAAGATAGAGCAAAACCAAAGCCGAAATTAGGCATCAGCCTAGGATGACATAATACCCAAGGCGTATTAAGTCCATTTTAGTAGAAAACCGCCAAAATTGTGTCTAAGGTCTTCGACCTCACGACGCATCATATTGCTTGACATTCGGAAATGTATGTGTGAAAACCAACTTGGGGGTAGGGGAAAATCTAACGCGCTTTTATTTTTCAGATGGATCGTTTCCCTAAGTTCAACATGGTTGTCTCAGCGTCGCCTCAGCTTACGATGTGGCACAACGACTTGGACGGGGATCATAAGCGAACCCTTAACAAGTACATAGGGGCCTTAACTGAGCTGATCAACATGGATGGCTGGCCAGAGTTAATCGAGGTGCTTACGGGGTACTAGGACAGTCAGAAAATGGTATTCCGTTTTGGAACGGCCGAAATTACCCCTACGCTAGAAGAGATAAGGGATTGCATAGACACCGTGGGCGCTGGTATAGAGAAGAGAGCCCGAAAACAAGAGGATATTTTCATCCCCAACAAACCTTCCGTAGTGAACATCGCGGATTGGTTTGGACTAAGGAAAGATTTCACTTATTGGTGTCAGGATTCCCACGTGATTTTCAGAGATCTCTATGTCAGATTTTGACACGCGAGTTTCTACGCAGCGTATAATCAGGAGTTTAAGATTTCCTACAGGGAATGGAACGAAGTCCGCCCCCTAGCGTTCGCCGTATTATTGTTGGGAACAATGGTCTTCCCGCACGGTCCGAGTCTGAGCATCAACACCAGAGTCATAACGGTCGTCCATACGTTGTTCAAAGGATACGAAAATCAAGGAACAACAACGTACTAATCCGTAGCTCCGGTCATATTATCTGATATTTATCGAGCTTTGGGTAAGTGCAAAGAAGGGCACCGATATTTCCAGGGGTGTAATCTGCTCCTCCAATGGTGGATTCTCAGCCACTTGGCGAAGGGTGCTGGAACTCGAGAATTGCACACTCTCGACACCAAGAACACTCTCAAGGACCTAAATGACTTACTATTCTGGGCAAACATGAACAATCGGAGAACAAGAGGGAGATGGGCCCAAATTTTCTCCGAATTGAGAGAAGAGGACCTCCAATGGATGACCGTTTCATATCCAAGGAAGTTGTCGTGGAGAGTCGTAGATGTGTCGTGCTCCCTCTACCTGGCATTCGGGGAATTCGCCCTTACGCGCCATTCCGAGTCTTGCGACAGTTCGGAAGAAAACAGACCGTGCCCAGAGAAGCGTATTATGGCGCTTATGTGTATGACATTGTGGACGACAGGGTGGACGATGCTTTGGAAATGCTCAGAGAATGGAAGAACGCCAAGCGCATGGGTAAAGACACTATCGCCCTGGACCGATTCAACCCTGGATATGACGCAGGTTAAAAAAAGCGGCTGCGGAAGGACATACAGAATATCTCCTTTCAGATTCCGCGTAGCTTTCGCAGTGTGACAGACAAAGAAGCCAAAGCAGTGGCCGAATTGCGAGAGTTAAAGGAAGAGGCCAATGAGGTCTATGCCAAGTTCGTAGAGAATTAAGACGCTCTTGAGAGGGAAACTCGAGAGATCGAAAGACTGCGGCAGGGGTATGATGTGTTTGACAGCTGGATCCAGCAGAAAATCGAGAGGATGCGATACGAGAGTCTGGAAGACAAAGGACGTCTGGGTGAAGGTTTTCTATTGATGCTGAGGTATATGTTCTAGCAGCACAAAATTCAGAAAGACGACAACTGAGCGGGACCGTCCGGAGCAGCGTAGTGGACATCACCCCTGCGCGGGTTTTTTTACTTGTATTTACACTGCTTTAGCCCCTGCGTGGGCCTGATTTTGTTGCACTTTCGAATGGCCCCTGCGTGGGTTCGTCTTTATGTCTATTTCCCTTTTTCGAACATTTTATCCATTATTAAATGTTATTTTGAGGGGGAATTGTTTATTTGGTTTAAATTCACACATACATCGTTCGAATGCGCTAGGCCTACCCTTGGCACAAAAGGGTCCCCAAGCATGATTAGGACGCGATATATATGTGTATTTAAATGCTTATGTGTTATGTTTTTTTGAATGAGGATATCGTAAACCCACTCCTAGCTAGAAATTCTAAAGAATATACGGAAGCCACTATTACAAATGTCTGACAAAAATTCCCAAGTCTCAAGTTTCTCACTCAAAAGGCCATCTCCCATACCACAAATCCTAAATACCGCTCTACCGTCTCAGGAAAGGTGAATCACTACTATGGACAAAGGCAAAAACGTCCAGACGGAGTTCGCTGAGGAGGAATTGCGAAGAAAGATCGAGCGAGTCACTCGAGAGATTCAGAAGGTTAAGGAGGAAGGACTCAAAGTAGACATGACCACGGCAATCTACAAAGCTGCGGCCGCGACATTGGATGAAGATCTGGCGTCGCAGATAAAAAGAAAGAAAGAGGTTGAGATGGAAACTGAAAGCCTAAGAAAAGGTTAAACTTGCTTCGTTTGGGGGTGCACGAAGGAAAGGCGAGAGAAGCAAAGATAGATATTGAGACTGCCGTACTGTTGGCCAAAAGCGCGTCACTTGATAAGGAATTGACGACCCGTGGCAACTTGAAGGGCAGGAAATGCCTCGCCTGTGAATAGGGAGCAGACGACAGTGGCCACGACAACGAATTGACCGAGGAGGACGATGAGGAGGAAATCGTCTACAAGCCTCCATTTCCGATTGTCTGAAGAGAATGGAGTGACGCAACGACAAAGGGGAAATCACCGAAATGTTGTTGTCATCATCTAGGAAGTTTAATGTTGTTTTTCAATTTCCTTGTAATCGCAAAGAAAGAATGAATGAAAGTATTTCATCCTAAACCCGAACAACGTTGGGCTTGAATTCTCCTCGTGAGATACGTAGGCAGCCTTTCCCGGCTCGGCCTCTATCGCTGAAAATTTTCATTCTCCTCCGTGTTTCGAAGATACGAAGATAAGATCAACGGGCATAGAAAAACAGCTGCAAGAAGACCATAGCTCAACGTGATTCATCCTTCCCGAGATAGCGTTAAACAAACAAATTCCTGTTTGTTCAAAATATATTTCCGTCCTCATTCGTGGGTTAAAATATCCTCAAACGAAGCGACTTATGTGTTTATCTGCTTTCTGTGCGATATTATGTATTTTGTACTCCGAATATGCACTAACAAATTTGCCTTTGAGTTGTTTCACTTCTCAGGTACCTTTAACTGATATGTGTTGATAAGTTGGTTGATCATCCGTACTTCACAAGGTCTGACGCCCCTAAAGATCCCTTCCCCTATAAAATTTGCAAAAAGAAAAGACAACGATGGGGGATAACAATGATGAGATTGACATGAATGATGTTGTCG
This sequence comes from Solanum pennellii, assembly GCF_001406875.1. Classification (NCBI taxonomy): domain Eukaryota; kingdom Viridiplantae; phylum Streptophyta; class Magnoliopsida; order Solanales; family Solanaceae; genus Solanum; species Solanum pennellii. The sequence continues at coordinate 65,199,008 of NC_028637.1, read as the reverse complement.
TGGCTCAACCCGCCGCCGCTGATAAAAATGGATTGACTATGCAGTTGATGCAACATATTGCCGATATGAGGGTCGAAATGCAAAGAATGCAAGATATGTCTAATCCAATTTCATCCTTCAACCCTCCAAGAGATGGAAGACCAGCCAATCCTTTGGGAAAATTTTACAGAGCTGACCACAAATGTGCTTATCATTCAGGAGCCTTTGGACATAACACAGAGAATTGTTCAACTCTGAAGCGCAAGATACAAAACATGATCAACAACAACTTGATCAATATTGAGGAAACCACCTGAATGGGTGACATATTGGATGCTTAGGAGTGAGTACAAGACATTTCTGAACTGAGTCATTTGAAGATATTCATCATCGACAGTCGAGAAGAAGAATGCCCAACATTGGCCAAATTTTGCATATGAAGTTTTGTTAACTTTCTTTTGAAAATGTGTCGCACATTTCTTGTTTGAACTACGTTCGACCTGAATTCTCAAGAATGAGATACGTAGGCGGCCTATGTCGTCCTCGGTCGTTTCTTTATCAAAACTTCCTATTTTGGTTAATCCTTGAGAGGGGAACTACGTTTGACCTGATTCCTACTCCAATGGGATACATAGGCGCCACAACGGCTCGGTCATATACCCAGTAAGATTTCCATTCCTCTTCATAATGGAAACTGAGACAGAATTTTTGAGAGGATCTCAAAAATTCATTTGAAGTTGGACTTCTTTAACAAGTCAAAACAGAAGACCAAAATTCTACGGAGTTAGCCTTTGATGGATCTCAAACTTACGATAATCTAGTTTGCAACTTGGACAGAATTTTTGAGATAATCTCAAAAATTCCACAAATATCATTTGTTACTTATTGAAGCAAACTGGGACAAAATTTTGAGGATGGGCCTCAAGATTCCAGAATGAGCAACCTCAGAATTAACAGAGCAAGTTGCGAGAGTTCTTATATATTTTAGATCGGGACAACTTTTGAGGAGGGTCCTCAAAAATTCCATCAAATATATCATATAAAGAACGGGCGAGCGTGTAAGCCAACTGCAAGAAGGAGCATGGAGACAAGACCAACACAGATCAGTCCTTCAAACTAAGAATTTTTCTTTGGATGCAGGAACATTAAAGTCACAAAAATGGCTATATAAAACTGTCAAGAATGACAAAGGGCGTCACTTACACCCATCGTGGACTCATCAACGAAAACTAGAAAATCTTCAATCTCATTTTATCTCTAGTGCTTTATATTGCCTCAAGTGATTTATAAACAAGTTTCTTTTTATCTTGCAGGAATATTAAGGCCGAACACTGATAGATTCTTTCAAAGTTGCAAGACGCAAAGTGCAGGAGGATTGCTAGTTATGAGTCATGATCAAAGTTACCGTTGGACTCATCATAGCCTAATCTGGATAAGCCAAACGACTCAATCTAGTTCCTCAACTTTGCTTTTATTCTTTACTTCATCATCGATACTAATGTTTGGTGTCGAGATTTGCAGGTGATAGTATTGATAAAGTCAAAAGTCGTATATTAAAGCGACATCAAAATTTTGAAGATGATCAAAGTGACACTAACTTAGAAGTGTTGCAAGGGAATTTGCCGGGTCCATCACATCAGAAAGATGATGGTGACCAATATCTCCTTGACAGTCAAAATTATCAAATTGTTACAAGTTTTCGATAAATGATTAAAATGACTGCAACAAACTCAAATTCTGCTGAGTTTGTCAAGGAAGACGAGAGTGTCTTTATTTTTCTTGTGAATGAATTAAGTCATTCACCTCGATAATTCTTTCTTTTAAAGAACAGAATCATAGTCGCAACGTGCATAAACGTCAATTTAGTTTTTTAGTATGTTTGTCGCGTAGTAATTTCGGCGTACTTGTTTCTTGAATATGTCAGAGTCATAATTCTAATTTGTTGGGTATCCACCCCATAAGTGGATTATGTGTTTTGATTGGCCAATCAAAGACTTTAGCATATAGTTTGTTGGGCGATCCACCCCATAGGTGGTTCGTATATATGCTTTGCCATTTCAGGTTTCTATTTTTGAATCAGATGGAGTATTATCGAGCTATCCACCTCGTTACAGTTGGAATATTATCGAGCCATCCACCTCGTTACAGTTGGAATATTATCGAGCTATCCACCTCGTTACAGTTGGACTATTATCGAGCCATCCACCTTGTTACAGTTGGAATATTATCGAGCTATCCACCTCGTTACAATTGGAATATTATCGAGCTATCCACCTCGTTACAGTTGGAATATTATCGAGCCATACACCTCGTTACAGTTGGACTATTATCGAGCTATCCACCTCGTTACAGTTGGAATATTATCGAGCATCCACCTCGTTACAGTTGGAATATTATCGAGCCATCCACCTCGATACAGTTGGAATATTATCTAGCCATCCACCTCGTTACAGTTGGAACATTATCGAGCCATCCACCTTGCTACAGTTGGACTATTATCGAGCTATCCACCTCGTTACAGTTGGAATATTATCGAGTCATCCACCTCGTTACAGTTGGATAATTATTGAGCTAGCTAGCTCGTTACCGAGAACTCCAAAGAGGAGAAAACTATCCCAAAATCAAGGGTTTTCCTAGAAGCAAGAGGCAGTTATATCACTCATGTCAAAGACTTGGGAATATGAATTGTTTATTTCAATCCAGTTCCAACAATATGAAATTTACAAAGAGCGTCTAGCCAGATTCAAAGATGAATCAGACAACAATCTCTAGGAAGAGTTTACAATTTCTGTAGAGGACGCTATTTGCATTACGTCATCAAAACAAGATAGTTATTGTCAATCAAGACAATGCATTACCCCAGAGAGGATAGTTATTTTATTATTATTATTATTATCGATCAAGGCGATATATTATCTGGAGGTCGTCTTGCCGTTATCATCAACAGAGACGATTCATGCATTGCGAGATAAAAATAATGCATCGCGTCGAAAATCATTACGAGTTAAAAATCATGCATTGCGGAAAACCATGCATCGCGGAAATCATGCATTGCGAAAAGTCATGCATTGCGGAAAATCATGCATCGCGAATTTGAAATTTATGCATCCCGAGAAGATTTCATACCTCGCTGAAATTTAGACATCGCGAGAAGAGTTCATACTTCGCCGAGATGTATGCATCACGAGAAGAATTCATGCCTCGTTGAAATTTGCACATCGCGAGAAGATGTCATACCTCGCAGGAATTTACGTATCGCGGGAAGATATTCATGCCCCGCAAGAGGACATACATGGATAAAGAAAGGGAAATCGTGTATCCCAAGAGCAGTATTTATCCATCGGCCTCAACTGCATTTTTTATTTTTGATAAAAGCAAACATCAAGAAGAGCATCAAAGATGACGTCAAAAGAAATACCAGCATCATATCAGCATTTATTTATTTTAACATCAAGTATAGAGTGCATTGAAGATTATATGGCAAACGCCAGACATAAGCTTTGTTTGCTGTACGTCAGACCGATCGAGTCGACGTCAAATATGGAGGAGAACAATGAAGTGACGACATGGTAAAAGACACTGTCTCCCATCCTAATTGCATTTTTTAAGCTGACGAGTTTTATCTCAGTCTTTGTCGAGATCATCCAAAAGGATGAATTCTCCAAAAACCACAGGTGCGGACGACATCAAAAAGGATGCAGCACAACGTGGAACTTTTTCTTAGCAGCGAACTGGGACACAGTCCAAAGAGGAATGTCAAACTCTTAGGACGCGAGCAGAGGAGCGACTTCCACCACAATCGAACCACCCCTCTCGAAGCACGCGGGTTTTTCCTTAGTTCTGTCAGTTTCTGTCTCGCATCCGGAAGTTTAGTTTTATCGGAAGCAAGTTTCCAATGTGAGTGACAATGCGTCAAGAGCTTTGGAAGTTATGTCCGCGTGAGTTCTTAATTATGGGTGTGAAGCGCGCCACATTCATGGCTAAGAGGTTACAAGCCACCTTTTCATACTCGTTACTTTGTCACCTGTCTAAAACCGAAGGTTATCTAGCATAATAGATTTCTTTTTCCACCGATCGAGTCAAACTACACACAGCCTGATTCCGAAGGTTTAAGGATATGTAGGCGGATTCTACGTTGAAAACTCGGCTGTATTCCAACATGCGCTCTCGAATTGTATTCTTGAGCATTTTGATACCTTCATAATTTGGTATCGAGATAGCTTTTGATTCTTTCAAAATCATGCGGTAAATCAAGCTTATCGAACTACAAGTGGCCTGAATTCTCATATAGCCTGAGATATGTAGGAAACCCGTTTCAAGGGTTCGGCCATAATTCCTAAACCCTTTGTCAAATCCTTCCTTTAAAAAATGAATGGGGTTGGTCAAAATTGGTTTGGTAAATTTCATTTTCCTCGGGTTGCTTGCATCAACCCAAGTAAAATGAGGGATAGTTGTTGACACCCAATTTTTGACCCGCGTCGGTATAAATTAATTATCGAGCTTCCTAAAATTTTCAAATAATTTAAATTAATTAGTTTTATAAATTTTACGAATATAATATAATAGATGAATTTTTGTGTTACTTCGAATACGTTTTAACATAACTTTCGATAATATATGTTTTACATAATTATGTATATAATTAGTATATCTTATGATTATCCAAAAACCATCAAAAATATACATTTAAATGTTTTATTAAGCTAGTTTAATTTAAATTATAATTATACTTTTGAATCACTCTTTACGATTTTAATAATTATTTTACAAAATAAAGAAGCTCGTTAATTAATAATACAAATTCGTTTATTTAAAGCTTAACAAATTTTATCATTTTTATTTAATCCAACTCATTTACCCCTTTAACACATCTAAAACGTTTGGGCCTCTTCCCTTTTATTCTTATTGGCCCAAACCCTTTAATCCCAGCCCATTTTCCTTGCGAACCCAACTCCCCTTCTCTTCCCTTACTCCAGCCCAAACCCGTTTTCCCCAGGCCCAAATCAAATCCGACCCAATTAAATCCAGCCCAATCCCTTCCCCTTCAACCCGGCCCCGACCCGAATTCCGTTTCTCCCTCCTTCTTCCCCTTCCCCCACGCGTCACCAGGAAAACAGAAACCCATCAAATTCCCAGAACCCAGACGCCAACAAATTCCCAGAACAAACGCCAAAAATTCCCTTTCCTCACGCGATTCCCAGCAACAGAACCCACGCGAAGACAACCCAGAAAACAGAGAACCCCCCAGACGCGAGAACGAGAAAAAGAAGACCCCAGACGCGACCCCCAAACACGAAGCTCGCGCGATTCCCAACAAAATTCCCAAAAAAGGCGTCGAAAATTCCCAACTCCCCCGGCGTCTCTCCCCCATGCTCTCTCCCTCTCTCTCCTCCTCTCTCACGCGAGCTGTGCAACGACTCTTTGTGTCGTTATCTTCTGCGACTCGTACGATTCGCGCAGGTCTGGCACAAAGGAAGGCTGAAAAGCTGTCCTTGGCAATGAGATGGCGCCACGAAGCTCGCAAGGACGTCGAAGTAATCTGGGTCGTCCACCTCGTCGCCTGTCTGTTGGAATGGGACGAATTCGAGAGCATCTTCGGAGAATATTCTTCAGCATTTGGAGAAGAATTCGATTTTGAATTCAAAATGGGCCAAAAATCGTATTACCCACCCCCAAAAATCGAAACCCTAAAATCTTCTATAAAAACCCCCCGTCCGCCTTCAGAAAAGGGGGTTGGTATTTTTTTTGTTTTAGACTAAAATCCCATTGTGGAAAAGATAAAGATAATCGATTTTCCTTTAAGAAGAAGGAGTCAATCCCCAAAAGAAATTCATACTCGTTCCCTTCTAATAGTATTTTCCGTGCATAAAAGGATTAACAAAGAGGTTCTTAGAGAGATTCGGACAAGAGGAAACCATTCTGTCGAGTGTTGCTGCGACGTTCTAGTTCATACATTCGAAGCAGAGGGGTGGTTTTGGAGGTCGTGATAGTCTCGTTTTCCTGCTCGCCACGTCTCCAGTTCGCCGCCAGAGACAGGTACTGTTTATCCTCTCCAAACACTCTTCGTCTATGTTGTTTTCGGTGCGATGATTCTTTGTTGTGACTGGCGTTTGCTCGAGTTAATAGTTTAAATGTTTGTACGTATTGCTGTTAATCAAATATGGCTGTTTTCTGTTTGTTCTGGATCAAATGCGTTAAAATATTTGAGTGTTGAGTATACATGGCTTGTTTGCTGTGAATATAAGATGTTGTATCTGTCGGTTGCTCGATTTCGAGGTGTATTGCGTGCTGTGATTATGTTCAGTTATGCCTGCTGGTTTTGTATTGCTTTTTTGTTCCAAGTTTGCCATGGCGTAGCAGCCATCGTCTTATCGTATCAAGTTCAGTTTACTCTGTTTTGAAAAGCTATGGATTGATAAAATGATGTTGTGTCCTTCGTTTCCTCATCTAGATTTAGACGAGTGAAGCAAGGCAGCTATGTATCAAGTTCGTCGGTAGCTTTGCATTTGTGATTTTTTTTATTTTAGTTGGTCCGTCTTTATGCTTGGCTTCGAGTTTCAGCTCCTAAAGTCCCCATTTCGCTCAAGTTAGAGGTTTTCCATGGTACAATGAGGTCCTTGTGTGTTTGCCGAATGTGAATGAAATCTCCTCTTCTCCCTCATTTTGGTCATGACAGCCTTGCGACACTATATTTTTCTGGTATTTACTTTCCATTTCTGATCGAATCTGCCTGAGTTTGTGTTGGCTGCAAATTTGATTCATAAAAATTGTTCATGTTCCTCCCTTCTCTTAATCTAATTGATAATTATGTCACACCGATTTTCACTTGATTAGTTCTCTGATTTAATTTTCCTTTTATTCACGTGACGTCAAGTAGAATCGTGTTGTTTTTTGTCGCTCGGAGTATGAGTATTGACTTGTATTGATTGCTCAAGCTCATGAGATTATGCATATCAATTTGAAGTTAATTTGGCATATGAGTTTTTCTTAACAGTAATCTATCAAATATATGGTTTTAATTTCAAAATTTCTCTAAAAAACAAGCATCTAATTCCAGCAGCTTTCCAAGTATGCATTTTTATGACTCTTAGCCTTAAAGTTGTCATTAAAATCGCTGAATATTGATTTTGCTGTTCATGTGGATATTCAATTAGCATTACGCGTGAAGAGGCCCTTGTTGTGCTTGTGTATTTTGTTGAGTCTAGTTATTTGTCTAAAAGATGTCAATTCTCATTTCATTTGTTTTGGTGGCATGTGAAAACTCCTCTCGAGTCCGCTTTGGGACTCCATTCTTTTCCTTGCCTTTCCGAAGAGCCATAAAGGCTTAGAAGATTTTCATCGAGTCCAATTATCAAGAACGACGTGCAAATTCGGGATCTCGCGAGGATTGAAGAAAGTCGAAGAAATGGACCGGAAGACCCTTTTATTTTATATTTTGTATTTTCTATTTGTAATGGGCATAAGCCCTTTGTCGTTTTTTTACTTTCTATATTTATTTTGTATGTTTAGAATAGGAGAGGTGGATGGGTCAAAAACCCGAAAGCAATTGGGTCCAAAATTCGGTCAAGGCGAACAGAACCCGAATTTGGACCCAAAAATCTCTCTCTCTCTCTCTCTATCTCTCTCCCCCTTTACTTGTTTATATGTTTGCGTGGGTTATCGTTAGTTTTAGGGTTAGAAGAACTCCAACCCCGTCGAATCCCTTTCTATTTTTATCAAACTTAAAACTAAACTAAGTCTTAAAATGATAATATTTCAAAACTTGTAAAATTTGCCTAGATAAAAATCTTAAGAAGTTCAAAAATTCGCAAATCTTTAAAACAAAAATAGTCAAATTGTTAATCGCCGGAAAATCGTAGTTAGCGGAGCGTCTTAGGTGTTTTTTCGAAACCTTCCTAAGACGCTAATAGGAATCCCGAACCCTTAAATATTTTCAAAACAATTTTTCTGTTTAAGTTGTTTGAAAATAAGTTTTCTTAATTTTTCTTAAAAAATTAAGTGGCGACTCCTAAAAGTCGAAAATATCTCTAAAAAACAAACAAACTCTTTTTCGTAATTACTTTTTCGATAAAACAAATTTAACATGAAAAAAACTAGAAATTTAGAATTTTTGTATAGCTAAATGTTCATAATTCTTAGCAAACAACACTAAATGAACAATATGACAAAAACCAGTTGAGAAATTGAAATAAATAAAATATCAAGCTAGTCCCTTTTACAACTAAATTTTCACTATTTTCATAACGAGAAGCTAAAATGCACAAAATTGAAGAAACACAAGTTTTCATCATACCCAAAAACATCATCTTCAAATTTGTCAATATAAACAACCCATATGAATTTTCTCATTTTAGATTGATGTAAGCCAAATCAGTATGTTCAAAACTTTTAAGGATTTCACCGATTAAATTTGTATCTCTCGTCCAAATATACTTTAGGTCTTTCAATTTTTTTGATTCAGCCAGTGTTGTTATCGTAAAAAGTATCTGTAAAATGCAGATCTGAATGTCCAAGATTGAATAAATTATAAATTTTTCGCTGAAAAAATAAGTCCATATGCATGTACAAGTTGTACAACTTGTCTAATTTTTTTGATTGTGGATAAAATATCTCTAGTGAAATTATTTTCACCTAGATTAAAAAATTGAAATTTTTTAATCCGCTGAATATCTAATGACATAAAACTCAAAAAATAATTTTGAGAAGGGTCCAAATGCTTCAAATTGAAAAATTGTATATCAAAGTTGACATTTATCGAAAAATATAATCAAACGAAGATTAAGAAAAGTAAAAATTGTAAGGTCACAAATGAAACATAAAATTTCACTTTAATGGCACACAACCTTTTGGATGTCAAAGAAAATAAGAAAAAAGTTAAAAAGAAAAGCAAAAAACTATAAAATAAAAATAGAATAAAGAAATGAAGTAATATTTTTTTTCATTAAAAAAATAATATATGTAGGGTGGCAGGAGGGCGTGCATCTCACTGCCTAACCCAAATTTGGATGTGACATTTCAAAAAGGTATATACTCCACTTTTAAAATTTTTTTTGGGGGGGGGGG
>NC_028637.1:65132095-65189877 GCF_001406875.1 Solanum pennellii | reverse complement strand
TTGGGGGGGGGGAGGGGTGGGGTTAAAGGACACTCATAAAGTGTAAGTGTGTAGTTGAGACTTGACTAATACGTTGGAGAGACATTTGACTATTTTCTCTACTTTTTAAGTATTTTATTTTTAAATAGTTTAAAATATATGTTTTGCCCTTTTAATGCGACTTGTTGATAATTATCCTTATTCTCAAAGTATTAAGATTTTCATCGGTTAATTCTGTTTATTTATTTTGTCACAGCTGGTCAAATACATTCAGATATTTATTCATTTTTTATAAAATCATTTATGTCATTTGTTACATTTGTCACATTTTTTCATATTCATTTTATCTGTTACATTTTTTAATATTTATTTTGATATTTCCACCCTTCAAAAATTCATTTTGATATGAATAATATTTCATATACAAATATTTCATTAATCGATGGTTTTGATCCACGATTTTAAGATAGTAATATTGTACTATTATTGATTTTCAATTTCCTATTTAAAGAATATATTGCTCATTAAATCAAAGGGTGGTGGATTATTTATGGAATAAAAATTTAATAATTTTTTATTCGCAAAAGGATTTTCATTGTTTATTATTTTCCCGAGACCTCACCGAAGCTCAACTAGTTCACCACCACAAAGGAACCCCATTGATTGTATTCCCCAACTCAATGCTTTTTATTCTCCATTATATCCACTATCTTTTTTCGACGAAATCTTAACAAACAGAACCACCCCAATGAAACCCCTTTCCCTGTCTCCTTTCTTCTCCTAACCAGGTCCATACTAAGCTGCTAGCAACATCAACAGATCATCAAAACCCCATTTCCACTCTTTTCCCTCACCGGAGAAACCACCCAAAAATCCATCGGAGCAGCGAGCTCCAAGCTCACGCCCTAACAACATTAACAACACCATCCTTGTTTCTCTTCCCCACCAAACTCCGACGAAAACCCCAGACCTCACCATCTTCCCCGAACAGCCACTGGTGCGCTCGTTTTCTCCAACTCCAGACCTACACCAAACCACCCTCCCATGTTCTCCGAAACACTATCACAACAACAACAATCACCTTTTCTGACTAGACCTCCATTTCCCCTTTCCTCGTTTCCAGTCAGTCTTCCCTTCCCCTTCCCCTTTTCTGATTTTGTTCATTTTGCAGGTACTCTGAAGAGTTACAACATGTGCTTTGAACTCCGGTAACGCTAATGTCATTTTTTTCAATTTTTTGATTTTAGAATAAAATACACATTTGCTAGATTGATTTGGTTATATATTGTTTATTTATAGCGTTTATTTATTTATTTTATTGGTGTTGTGTTTTGTTATTCTACTTTTACTATATCCCTTTATTTATAAGGAGGTAATTTGTTTGCGCTTCGCGCGGTTATAAATAATATATGCATTAAATTTGCAATCAATTTTTTTACTAATATCCATGCATTAAAAATAATGGGAAAATACGTTTTCAAAATAGTATTAGTGTTATGAAACTATATGAAATTAGAAGAAGAAGAAAGTAGGGAGAAGACAAAAGACTCTTGAAGTATATTTAGGATTCATTGATCTTTCACAAATCTTCTTTACAATGAAGGAAAACCCTTTATTTATAGGGGAAACCTTACTTGGTCCCCAAGTAGGATTCCTAACCATATCCTACAAGGACTCCACATAATTAGACATTCACTATAATACAAATTGTTTATAACACTCCCCCTTGAATGTCAGTAGATTATGTGCCTCGTTAAAACCTTACTAGATAAAACCCAGTGGGAAAAAAATCTAGTGAAGGAAAAAGAGTACACATATCTAATAATACGCATTATGGATGCCTCATTAAAAACCTTACAAGGAAAACCCAGTGGGACAAAACCTTGTGAGGAAAAAAGAGTACATCGCGTATTAACTCCCCCTAATGACAACATCAATTTAGAGACTAGAATCTTCGTTTTCCCAGCTTGTTGCACCATCTTCTTGAAAGTTGTAGTTGGTAGAGACTTGGTGAATAAATCAACAATAATGTTACTTGAACATACCTCTTGCATGTTGATATCACCATTCTTGGGAGCTCATGAGTGTAGAAAAACCTTGATGAAATATGTTTTCTTCTATCTTGCTTTATGAATTTTTCCTTCAGGACAAAGATTTCTGCAAGTTTCTTACTTCTACTTCTTTAAGCAAATAACCTATTGCCAAGAGTTTCAATTCTAGTCATCAACTTGCATAATAATACTTGTATATGCTTTATGCATTTTGAATCTATTTAATCCTTATAAGGATGATAAACAAGTTTTCCAAAAACTTGTATATGCTTTAGATTTTGAACCCATTCGATATTTTCATATCAATTTTGTCAAGTAATAACATTTAATATTAGATGTATGACATCTTCTAGTGCCTAGATTGCAAGTCAAATAAGCTTTACGCCTACCAAGATGCATCATTCCACTTTTCACTTGATAATTATTTCTACACAAGCATGCTTTAATAGATGTAGAATTCATATCCTCATAATCTTTTACAATATTGCGCCCGCTATTGTATTAAAGATATCGTCAACGATATACCATTTTGCATTGATTCACAATACGACAAACTTATTTGAGATCTCATCACTTCATTATTTTTAGGTAGCTACGCCTCTCATAAGGTTTCATAAAGTGTTATGTCGTAGGCTCCCCAAGAGCACATTGTATCCTTATTATGATCATTTTGATTCTTTGATCCTCCCCCTATTTCAACGATAATTTTATTTAGAATTGATTTCTATCATGTTTCATGCATGTCATAGACTCTATTGGACATTCAATAGGAGTATTTACAACTTTTGTGTTGCTTCTTTTCTCCCCCTTATGTTAAACAAACTAACATATATCTCAATCTTTTGGAGAATCTATCTTTGTGCATAATAGTATATTCATTAATCATATATTGCACATCAAAGTTATCAGATGAAAACTATTTGGTCACTGACCATAAACCAATTAACAGAAAAATTGATCATAACTTATTGGTATGATTCATACAATTATGTTTGTATGTAATATCATATTTCAGATCAACATATGAAACTTTATTTTCATAAGCAATGATTCACTATGTGAGACATTTAATGTCACATCATCTTATATATTTATCAATATTATCAAGATGAATTATCTTGATTTCATATTCTGAAAGTTGTGCTTTTAGCTCAATTATCTTGCACAAATAATTTTGTGAATGTCAAACTTCAAGTTGACAACAAACGCACATGTGATTATCTTATTGATGCATCTTTTTATCATATCACATGATAGGTGAACGGGCCCATATTCACCTTTTATACTTTTCAGAATTTAGGGATTTAATCCCAACTTTAGTTGAACCAATCAACTTTATCACGAAAACAAGCAACATAAAGAATTCGTAAAGAATCTTCTAGTTTTTCAATGTATGTCCATTACTCAGTATGCACATCCTTGGGATGACCAAATTATTCATGTCAACTAATAAAATTATTAGTACTCGTAAACTCCAAGTTTACTACGTCATGTGCCTTTTGCTTTAGTAAATTTCTGATTTACTATTATATGAGTGAATTTCAATTTTATTAATCCAAGAGTAATTTTTAGATTTATTTCTTCTCAATTACTTCACCCTTTAGGTGAGTCATGATCCCATCATTGAATGAACTAATATGAAGAAAATTGTGCATGTAACATATTATTTGTGCCAATATTTTTGCAAACATCAAGTTGTGAGATAACAATAGGCACACATGAGACCATATAGAAGAAACATTTATTAGGACCATTAAATGTCTAAACAATCCACTAGGTGGATGACTAGGTCCACAAATATTTGTATACGTTCCTAGAACGCAGAGAAATCAATCTCAACTTTCGTTTATGATGGTCTCACAATTAGCTTGCCTTGCTAACAATCATTTGGCTTATCACCTCATTCACTCTAAAGAATTGATCTATATTTTTACCATTTATCAAATGCTCTCATTCTTCATGAATGGAACACAATTATCTAAGTACATCAAATTTTGATAACATAGTACCTCATTCCATATTAATGTGCATCATTTAATTAATTGTCTTCTTTTAGACATTTATGCACTGCTACATTCACTTTGGGGAATGGATCTGCTTTAACGAGATATATTTCATGACTAATTTTTATCAAAAACTCATTATTTCCCTTAGTCATCATAATATCATCAATATGGTGCATTGAGACTCAAACCCAACGTCTTATGCCATAAATCAATGAGGGACTTGAATCCAACATCTTTCATCACAAAGCATCAAGACTTATGATGTCTTACCCTCTTGGTGCGATGGACGTAAATCCATCGTCTTGTTCTTTTTGTGCGATATAACTTAAATTCATTGTCTTACCCACAATGAGGCTCAACCTCAAGCCTTTAAAAATAATTGCAATTTATCACTTTTGATGATCATTAATATTATTATATGTTATAATTACACACAGAATTGAGATTATTGAAATCTTATAATCAACATTAGTAGTTAATAAATATAGCTTAATATATCACATACCTCATAAAAAGGTTGAAAACATACATTTCACTAAATTGTGCTTATTCAATTATTAAAATAAATTAAGAAATTCTCTTCCCAGTCGATTAAAATTAAACGTATAAAAAGTCAACAAGTTTCTTTAAATACTTACTTTAGATGGTACCTCCAGATCTGTTACATAAATAATTATAACATAAAGATAAATCATAACTTGAAGATATAAGAACCTTATTGCAACCTTTTTGCATAATGCAAGATCTCTTTTGCACTTTTCTCGTCTTCTATCACAATTCTTTAAGAATAGAACAATCGTGCTAATAACGTGTTATGAAACTATATGAAATTACAAGAAGAAGAAAGTAGGGAGAACACAAAAGACTATTGAAGTATATTTAGGATTCATTGATCTTTCACAAATCTTCTTTACAATGAAGGAAAACCCTTTATTTATAGGGAAAACCTTACTGGGTCTCCAAGTAGGATTCCTAACCATATCCTACAAGGACTCCACATAATTAGATATTCACTATAATACAAATTGTTTATAACAATTAGCAATATTTCAATATAAATTTTATTATTTGTCATTATCATATAACTCAAGAACGTCTAATTAATGAATATTCACAAAATAATAAATAATTGGTTCTTCAATAAACATTAAAAGGAAAATAAAGAAGAAAATAAGAAAATATATACAAAGACATTTCATAATTTAAAGAAATATTTAAGTTTCATAGATTATAAATGATAAGTATAATAATTATTTTCTGCACAATGAATATACGCACAATATGTGTATATGTTTAATATAATATAAGACAATAACTTTGCGGAAACATAAAATCAGAGTTCAAAATATGTACTCAAAAACAACAATTGATATCATAAGCATAAGTTAATGATTGTAAAAAAACATATCAGGATATGTAAAAATAGAATGAAATAGAAAGAAAAAAATTGAGTGTACTGAATGCACAACATCCCTTTGACAAAACTATTCACCCTCAACTAAATGATTCCTCCATAAAACCTTTACGGAAGTTATTTCCTCGTTTCTCAATCTCGACTTGCCGGTCTAGGATCTCTATCTGAACCTCTTCATATGTAAGGTTTTCATCAATTCCCAACCCTTATAGGGGAATAATGGACATAGATCTCTAATACATTTCTTAAGCATAGAAACATGAAATATCCGGTGAACCGGGGCCAACTCCTCTAGCAAATCCAACTCATAAGCAACTTTCCCACTACACTTCAAAATTTGATATGAGTCTACATACAGGGGACTAAGTTTCCCTTTCTTGCCAAACCTCATCAAACCCTTCATGGGTGATATTTTAAAATAGACCCAATCATTAACTTCAAATTCCTGATCCATTCTTCTCAAATCGACATAAGATATTTTTTCTACTTTGCACCGTTCTCAACCTCTCTGTAATGATTATAACTTTGTCAATAGTTTCATAAATGAATTAGGGACCAATAAGAGAAATTTCACCAACCTCAAACCAACCAACCGGAGACCTATATCTCCTACCATACAAGGTTTCAAAGGGAGCCATATCGATAATATAGTGATAACTATTAGCGTATGCAAGATCTATTAATGGAAAGTGGTCATCTCAATTATCTTTGAAATCTATAAAGCATGCCCATAACATATCCTCCAAAGTTTGGATGGTACACTCCGCTTGCCCATCGGTTAGGGAGTGAAAAGTCATGCTAAGCCTAACCTTAGTACCAAAACCTTTTTGGAATGGCTTCCAAAAGTGTGAAGTTTAAGTACCCAGATATGAAATAATAGATAAAGGGATCCCATGCAACTTCACTATCTCACTTATATACAACTTGGCATAGTCTTTCGCCGCATGACAGACATTGACGAGAATGAAATGTAGGAACTTAATTATTCTGTCCACTATCACCCATATCGAGTCATGTTGCTGCCTAGTATGTGGCAAGCCTACAATAAAATCCATGTTCACACGTTTCCACTTCCTAGTAGGAATGGCAATATCATGTGACAAGCCTCCCACCTTTGGTGCTCCACCTTAATTTGTTGAAAATTAGGACATTTGGCTACAAATCCTACAATATCCTTCTTTATACCGTTGATAAGAAGTAAAGTTATCTTTTCTAAACTCTACAAGGCCCAAAGTATACAACCACTCATGACAAGTAGTTAGAAATTTGTGGGAATCCTCAATCACAACCTTTGAGAACCTTGCATGTGAAAGCCTCTAGAACACTCTGATCGTCTTCTACTCCTCTAGTGGCATAGCTCTAACCGCAATCATGCATTGGGCACCCCCAGGTGGTACCTTGGCCTTGGGTTCCTCTATTATAGGATAATCCTAGTGATATAGTGCGGGAGTAGGTGTCGGTACTCGTGAAGGTAATGGTTCTGCAGTTGGGACCTGCTTCCTGCCCCAAGCACTTTCAAAATATAAGCAATAGCTGTTGAAGATTTTTTTCTACAACCAATCCAGGTGGTGGTCGAGCTGGTCCCTGCCCCATGGCTTATCAACAACACTAACACTTGTAGGGTTTATTGAAGGATTCATACCCTTCTCTCTATCTGGGTTGTTCTACACCCCTACTATAACATATCTTAACTTGAGTTGACTAAGGATAATCCAAGAAACCAAAAATAACAATTTTTGGAAATAAGTAGGGAAATCTGGAAAATTCCCAGCTTTCAAAAGTGAGTTTTGGTCATTTTCAAATGTCCATAACTTCTATCTCAAGAGGAGTTAGGATAAGTTGTTTATATGGATGGAAGTCTCTTGGGAAGATCTTTCCAACGGCGCCAAGTTTGCAAAATTTTGTGGTTGTATGAGGGAGATATGGCATCCGAATGTTGGGTTGTTGGACTGAGGAAAGTCCAATCCGAATTTTTAAACGGCGTTTTGGTCTTTTCATTACCGAATTATTTAATGTCATTTTTGGGTAATAAGTTGGAGTCTAAGATGATTATTCAGTTTACGCATTTAGAAAACAATTTAGGGTTTTGATAGAAGAGAATTGAAGAGAAAAAAAGGAGAAAGGAGAAGAAGAAACAAGAACACCAAGAATTGTTGTGTGGATTTCGTCGGGGGTGATCCCTTTAAGGTATGTGGGATCTTTTGTGTTGATTTACTTCAGCCACACACCAATTTTTTTCAATTCAGCGATTTTATGGATTGATTTCATGTTAGAAGTTAAGTTCTTGCAAGAATGTTTTGAGCAAGAAATGCAGAATATTTACCACCTAAAGATCTTGTGATGGTCCGTCGAGCTTGTGACGGTCCGTAGGTGGCATCGTAGTGAAGCTGCTGAAGGATGATGGGGAAGTCTGACCTAAGTGTGGGATTACATAGTTCATGACGGACCGTCGTAGCCACGACGGTCCGTCCTGCTGGTTCGTCGTGATGATCAAAGAGTAGTCCAGTACCCAAATTCCAAGAAGTTTAAGTGTTATGGAACGGAGACCCTCGAAGGATCGTCGTGCTTGGAAAGGTACGTTATACCTGTTCGTCGAGGGTAATGAAGAAAGCAGCAGAAGGATTTGTAAAGTATAGGATGACGAAGGCCATGACGGCCCATCACGAGGTCCGTCGATTCGGACGCGTTTTGACAGATTTTCAGCAATTAGAGCTCTTTTTTTATTAGGTTTTTGTTTTTCATAAATAGTTGGAAAAACCTCGTTTTTGGGGTTAAACTTTTTGTTAGTAGACTCTTTTATGTGAGACTTTTGATTGTTAAACTATCTTAGCAATTGTTACACTTTTTCTGGAATTGATTGTTGGTGATTTTGTTGATTAATCTAGTGAATTTCTAGATTTTATTCTTTCTCATCAAAGTAAGTGCATGAATTCTTATGTTAAATATATGAATATTGTGATTATGATTATGGGTAACTAAAATCCATAACTAGGGTTGTGGGAACCATGGGAGAATAATGTGGTAAAACCTAACTAAAATAACAATTCTAGAATAGTGTCTTGCATGTATTGATAATCCTTTCGTTTAGAAGTCTTTTTAACGGATGGCCAACGTTAGAACTCGCCTTAATGCTACTTGCCGGAACAAGGAGGTAGATAATTGGAAAAGAATTATCAACATAGATTTAGTGTATACTATCTAATAGGCTAGTATTGATTGGTACGAGGTAATAATAACTTAGTCAAATATCGAATACAATGCTTAATATGAGGTAAAGGTAAGGGTTAGTAAAGCAAAACACGTAGCCGGACCAAGGTGCGGAGTGAAATTTTCTAGATGCCAGACCAAGGATTTAGAAATACATAACTAATCACTTTGCATGCAAGATGCTAGGAAAGAATTGTTACAGTTAGAATTATCAAGTTAGGAACCTATGGGGAACGCTTAAACCCTAGTTACTTTTATTAATTGATTAAACTCCAAGATTTGAACCTGTTAGTTGTTTACTTTAATTTAGCTAATTATTTTCATTAATTGATATCAAACCCCCCTTTATTGTCTTTTGTTTTCTAAGGAAATAATTGACTAAATAATAGTAATAATAGATTAATGTTAAGTCTGAACTATTTTCCTCGTGGGAATGATCCCAATCTCATTAGTTGGGTTCTTTACTTGATACGACCGCGTTACTTCTTATTTGAGAAGTAAGTTTGAGCATATCAAATTTTTGGGCCGCTGCTGGGGAAAGTAGCTTTTAGCTTAACTTAAACTTATAACTAAAGTTTATTCGATATTTTCTTAATTTTACTTTTTTTTGATTATTTTTGATTCTTGCAGAACTGTCTTCCTTGTATGCCAAAAACACGGAGCGGAAGAGAACCCTTGTTTCACTACGATCACGAATTAGAGCTTACACTACGCAACATGAATCGAAACTTGGGTATTAAAGATGATGATCCAAACCAGAACATCCCAGCTCCGATTGATGTTCAGGGTCAGTTATTACCCGATGATCCGGGTGAAAATCAACAAAGGGGACAAAATCCCGCTCCACGTCCTCAAGAATACTACAGAGGCTATGATAATATAGCAGACTCTGATGGGCCACTTCTCTTGCCCCCTCTACCACAAGGCCACACCTTTGTGGTAACTAGTAGTCTGATGCAAATGCTCACTGCCAGAGGTTTGTTTTCAGGGTTACCTTCTGAGGATCCACATGCCCATATAGCTAAGGTAAGGGCAGTGTGTAAAAGTTGTGTATGGAGGTCTGATTTGGATTTGGATGTAATAGGGCTAAGAGTATTTCCTCTCTCACTGACGGGAGAGGCTGCTATTTGGTTCACTAAGCTCCCTTATAACTCAATTTTCACATGGAACAAATTAAGGGACGTTTTCTTAGCACGTTACTACCCGGTCTCCAAGAAACTAAACCACAAAGACAGTGTGAAAAACTTTGTGGCACTACCAGGAGAGTCAGTTAGTAGTTCTTGGGATAGATTCACCTCATTTTGATAAGCGTCCCCAATCACCAAATAGATGACGAGTCACTGAAGGAATACTTCTATCGGGGACAGGATGATAATAATAAAGCGGTATTGGATACTATAGCAGGTGGTTCTTATGGGGAGTGTCCTTATGCCGAGATTGCTGAAAAGTTAGAGAAAATCTCCCAGAATAATATAGCTTAGAGTACTAGGAAGTGAGATACTGGGAGAAATACCTTCGCAGTGCAATCCACTCACAACCCATCCACAGATGAGATTTGTCAAGATATGGCTCAGATGAGAATTGAGCTTGGGTTGGTATTAAAACATGTCACTGGGGGTACAGAAAAGATAAATGCAGTTAACTACTTGTCTAAACCACCACCACCAAATGATGAATGTTATTATGAGGAGGATTCCTATGCGGTAAATGAGCAGAGGGGGGGGGGGTTTCCGACCGACTGCCCAAGGCTCTAATCAGGAGAATTGGCGCCAAGATCAAGGAAACCAAGGTCGGATATATGGTAATTATAATCGTGAGGGTCATTATGTTCGAGATGGAAATTACAACCGCGACAACAACTTCAACAGGGGTAACTATGGTAATAGAAATGATAGGAATGGGCCCTATGTTCCTCCTCAAAATCGTGAAGTTACTCCTAGGGATGGTGGAGGTAGTATGGCGCGAGTTGAGGATATGTTGCAAAAAATGATCAGAAGGTTCGATGCAAGTGATGAGCATACTAATGAGTTGAAGAGTTATTTAGCGGGTATTGGGTAAAAAGTCGATAAACATGCAATATCGATTAAGTAGCTTGAGTTACAATCGGCCCAATTATCTGCAACTGTGAACACACGACAACCGGGCACTCTTCCTAGCAACACTGTCCAAAATCTAAAAAATGATGGACACTGTATGGAAATCACCACTCGGGGTGGTAAGCAAACCATTGACCCACCTATACCGTCTAATGAGAAAAAGGTGATAAAAGATAATGATAAAGTGGTAGAGGTTAGGGGTGAAGTAGAAGATAACACTGGAAAAGATGTTGAAGTGCCTAAAAAGATAACTCCCATGCCTAGACCCCCCCCCCCCATTTCCTCAAATAATAGTGAAAAAGACCGAGGATGGTAAATATTGACATTTTATAACAATGTTGAAGCAGTTTTCTATCAATGTCCCTTTGGTAGAAGCTTTAGAACAAATGACTGGTTATGCCAAGATTATGAAAGATCTTGTTACATAGAGAAGATCGGTCACTTTTGAGGATGATGATAGAATGCACCATTGTAGTGCTATTGCTACAAGATCTTTGGTTCAAAAGAAAGAAGATCCGGGTGCGTTCACTATTCCTTGTACAATCGAGTTATTACATTTTGCGAAAGCATTATGTGATCTGGGGGCAAGCATAAATCTCATGCCCCTCTCGATTTACAAGAAGTTGGGTTTGGGTGATCCAAAGCCCACTACGATGCGGCTACTAATGGCCGATCAAACAGTAAAAAAGCCTATAGGGATACTCCACGATGTGCTAGTAAAAGTGAAGTCGTTCATATTTTTGGCAGATTTTGTTATTCTTGATTGTGAAGTCGATTTTGAAGTGGCTATTATTCTTGAGAGGCCATTCCTTGCTCTGGGTAGAGCCTTAGTTGATATGGAAAAGGGGCAGATAAAATTTCGGTTGAACAATGAAGAAGTGACCTTCAACATTTGTAGGTCCATGAGGCAGAGTGGTGATCTCCAATCGGTATCTGCTATATCCTACAGAGTTTATGAGTCATCTGAGACACCAATAGAAGAACGTCTAGGTGTAGAAGCGTTAGCGGCAGTGATAATGAATTTTTATAACGATTGCATTAAAGAGTATGAGTCATTAGTCGCGACTCTTGATCGAGGTGATAATTGGTTTAAACCGAATAAATATGAGTTAGACATGAGGAATGGCGAGTCTCATGTCATCTGAGACACCAATAGAAGAACGTCTAGGTGTAGAAGCGTTAGCGGCAGTGATAATGAATTTTGATAACGATTGCATTGAAGAGTATGAGTCATTAGTCCCGGATCTTGATCGAGGTGATATTCGGTTTAAACCGAAGAAATATGAGTTAGACATGAGGAATCGCGAGTCTCCACCCGCGAAACCATCTATAGAGGAGGCTCCAAAGTTAGAACTAAAAGCTCTACCACCACATCTCAGGTATGAATTCTTAGGAAATGGTGACACTTTGCCAGTAATCATTGCATCAGATCTGAATGAACAAAAAGTTGAGAGTTTGGTGAAAGTGCTAAAAAGGTTCAAAAGAGATATTGGGTGGACTATTGCAGACATTATTGGGATCTCTCTCGGTATTTTTTCTCTAAAATCCAACTCATGCCCGATCATAAGCCAAGTATTGAGCACTAGAGACGCTTAAATCCACCTATGCAAGAGGTCGTGAAGAAAGAAATCATTAAGTGGTTGAATGCCGGAGTAATCTATCCGATCGCCGATAGTAGTTGGGTATGCCTTGTTCAGTGTGTACCTAAGAAAGGGGGAATGACTGTGGTCCCCAATGAGAAAAATGAACTTGTTCCAATGAGACCAGTTACTGGATGGAGGGTGTGTATGGATTACCGTAAATTTAATGCATGGACTGAAAAAGACCATTTTCCTATGCCCTTCATGGATCAAATGTTGGATAGAGTTGCCGGAAAAGGGTGGTACTATTTTTTTGATGGATATTCGGGGTATAATCATATTTCTATTGCACCAGAAGATCAAGAGAAAACCACCTTTACTTGTCCATATGGGACCTTTGCGTTCAAGAGAATGCCGTTAGGGTTGTGCAATGTACCCGCCAAATTTCAGAGATATATGATGTCTATATTCTCCGACATGGTGGAAGATACTATAGAAGTTTTTATGGATGATTTTTCTGTGGTGGGTGAATCATTCGAGCGGTGTTTGAACAATTTATCTGAGGTACTCAAGAGATGTGAAGACTGCAATTAGTACTAAATTGGGAAAAATGCCACTTCATGGTGAAAAAAGGTATTGTTTTGGGTCATCACATTTCAGAAAAGGGCATAGAGGTTGATCGAGCTAAAGTCAAGGTAATAGAGAGACTTCCCCCACCTATCTCTGTAAAATGTGTGAGAAGTTTTCTTGGGCATGCATATTTTTACCGGAGATTCATCAAAGATTTTTCAAAAATTGCACATCCGTTGTGCAAAGTGCTCGAGAAAGATTGTAAATTTTATTTTGATGAATCTTGTCTTAAAACATTCGGCGAGCTAAAAGAAAAAAATTGGTGTCTGAACCTATCATTATTTCTCCGGATTGGAACAGTCCATTTTAGGTGATGTGCGCTGCTATTGGGGTTGCTCTTGGTGTAGTATTGGGACAAAAAAATAACAAAATTCTTAACCCCATTTACTATGCTAGTAAAGCCCTCAATGAAGCTCAGAAGAACTACACAGTGACTGAGCAAGAACTCCTCGCAGTAGTCTTTGCTTTTGAAAAATTTCGCTCCTATTCGCTAGGTACTAGAGTTATAGTGCATACTGACCATTCAGCATTGAGATACTTGAGGGCAAAGAAGGATGCGAAACTGAGGTTGATTCGTTGGGTATTACTGCTACAAGAATTTGACTTTTAAGTGAGGGATAGAAAAGGGACCGAAAACCAAGTTGCCGATCACTTGTCCCGACTAGAAGATGAAGCTATTAGAGAGTTAGGGGATAAGACTGATATTGATGATACTTTCCCCGATGAGCATGTATTGGCTGCCTCACAAGACTTGATTCCATGGTTCATTGATTTCGCGAACTATCTGGCTAGTGATATTATTCCATCGGACTTGTCCTTTTATCAAAGAAAAAAGTTCATGTACGAAGAAGAAGTTCTTTTGGGATGAACCATACTTATATAGGAGTTGTGCCGATGGGTTTATTCGGCGTTGTGTGCCAGAATGTGAGATGTTGAGTGTTTTAGAGGCATGCCATTCCTCACTCGTTGGTGGACATCATAGTGTTATCCGAACCGCTCATAAGATATTACAATGTGGTTACTATTGGCCAACTCTTCATCAAGATGCTCATGAGTTTGCTAAAGCATGTGATAGATACCAAAGAGATGGCGACATTTCAAGAAAGCAAGAGCTCCCTCTAAACCCCATTCTTGTGATTGAGTTATTTGATGTTTGGGGTAATGACTTTATGGGTCCTTTTGTGATTTCTCATGGAATGAAGTATATTTTAGTAGCGATTGATTATGTATCTAAATGGGTGGAAGCTATCGCCCTAGCAAACCATGAAAGGAAGAGTGTCACTGCATTCTTAAAAAAGAATATATTCTCTCGTTTTGGCACCCCAAGGGCAATTATTAGTGATGGGGGCTCCAACTTTTGCAATAGATTGTTCAAGGAATTGTTGGAGAAATATGGGGTTCTCCATAATGTGGCCACTCCTTACCATCCTCAAACTAGTGGGTAAGTTGAAGTGTCAAATAGGGAGATCAAAAAGATATTGTCAAAAACAGTGAACGCTAGTAGAACGGATTGGTCAAGGAGGCTTGATGATGCTCTTTGGGCTTACCGGACAGCGTATAAGACTCTCATAGGTATGTCCCCGTACCAACTTGTATATGGGCAAGCTTGTCATCTTCCGGTTGAATTAGAGCATAAAGCCATGTGGGCTCTGAAGAAGTTGAAAATGGATTGGAACGAAGCTGCAGAACAACGGTTAACTGGGTTGAATGAACTCGATGAATTTCGCCTGAAAGCTTATGAAAGCTCAGCCCTCTACAAAGAAAAGATGAAGAAGTACCATGACCTAAAAATTGAAAAACGAAAGTTTATGGTTGGGGATTTGGTGCTTTTATTCAATTCTGGTTGAGCTTGTTTCCGGGCAAGCTCAAGTCCAAATGGACTGGCCCTTACTTGGTTACCCAACTATTCCCTCATGGAGCAGTTGAGTTGGAAACCAAGGAGGGTGTGCGGTTCAAGGTGAATGGACAACGCATAAAAATCTATTTTTGGCATGCTAAATCGGCGAATGAAGTGATCGAGGCATACCATCTTGATGAAGTCTGAGTAATCAAGTGTCTTCAATCGTGCCGCGACGTTAAATCAGGCGATAGTTGAGAGGCAACCCAATACCTATAGTTTTGTTTCTAGTAATGGTAGCATTTTCTACTAATAGGTTTTAAATTTGCAGGAACATCACCAGGAAATTCTGCAGAAAATCACTCTGCAACAGTCACTGACGGACACATCGACGGACCGTCATGCACGCGACGGACCGTCGCATGAATCCGTCGTTCCAGGTACGTATTCTATTTATTTTCAAAACTAGGGCACACGCGATGTAACCAATGACGGACCATCGCATCTACGACGGACCGTCACCAGGGACTCGTTGCGTCATTAGTGAGCGTACCCGACCCGACCCGACTGGGGTATTTTAAAAATTCTTACCATTTAAAAACCGTACCCCTTCATTTCACCCATTTCCTTCCCTCTTTCTCCCATGTCCCTCCCTTTCAAACTTCCAACTTCCTACCTCTCTTCTCTATCAACTGATCATTTCCCCAATTCCCCTATTCCTAAAATCTACTCTCTACTAGTTGGAGTCTGCTGCTGTGGTTCTGTTCTTGCTAAACAAGTGCCTCGCTTGTCTTTCTCATGTTCTCAGGTATGTGTCTCTGATTTCTACCCATTTACATTGCATTTTTGTTTTTCAATTAGTATTAGCCTATTTCTTATTGATGCTTCATTCTTTGATCCAATTTTGGCTGACCTAGGTTGAGAATCCTCAAATTGCCTTGTTAAAACTCTAGAAATAGGTGCTTTAGCATTGCTAGTTTACTAGGTATTTGGTTTAGAAAAATATAGGTTAACATTAAGTATTCCATGTGGTCACAGAGGATGAATGTGGCATCCTCAGTTCTATAACTGAATGACCAAACGAGACCCCGATGACGGACCGTCGTACCCACGACGGATCATCACATGGTCTGTTCCAAAATCCCCAACACCCCACTGTCCAATTTTCTCCAAGTGTCCACCAACGGATACATGCGACGGACCGTCGTTCCCACAACGGTCCGTCCTGCACAACCGTTCTGGTTGTCAAAGACCCTATTTTTAAGGGTCTCCAACTTTTTCTAAGTGTCCTCATAGGGACATCTACGATGGACCATCATACCCTCGACAGTCCGACCTGCACAACCATTCTGGTTGTCAGAGACCCTATTCCTAAGGGTCTCCAAAATTTTTTAAGTGTCCTCTGACGGACATCTACGACGGACCGTCATACCCTCGATGGTCCATCCTGCACAACCGTTCTGGTTGTCAGAGACCCTATTCATAAGGGTCTCCAACTTTTTCTAAGTGTCCTCTGACGGACATCTACGACGGACCGTCATACCATCGACGGTCCGTCCTGCACAAACCGTCATGACGGTCAGAGACCTCTCTCCTAAGGGTCTCCAAACTTTTTCTAAGTGCCCCACGACGACATCGATGACGGACCGTCATTATCACGACGGTCCGTCCTGTTTATCCGTCATAACTGTCAGAGACTTTCGTTCAGGATTCTCTACATAAACATAGTTTTAAGTAAGACATGACGGACCCCATGACGGTCCGTCGTACTCACGACGAGCTGTAACTTGGTCCGTCGTGTTTCACTGTTACTATAGAAATGTCATTACTGCTTTGCTCTTATATTTATTTTGTGTTGTTTTTGTGTGTCTTGTTTGATCCTTCAAGTACTAATATTGACTCCTTACATGTACTATCTCGAATGGCACCAAAACAAGATCGAGTTTACGCATGTGGGCGTTCAAAGTATGTCGCCCCGTCTGCCCACGTGGTCATAGGCTCCGATGATGAGCATGATCCCGAGTATGTGCCCCCAGGCACTATCACTCCATCACGAGCTGCACGGGCAACCAGAGCTATGCCCAAAAAGGTGGCGGCCGACGTAGTCACTCCAGTCTGCTGAGGAGCGCACACTGACCGGCACACCTTCTGGGTCAGCTACACATGAAGAAGGAGTGTCTGGTTCATTAGGAGTTCTGTGGTCGGAGGAAGCCTCCGATTCCGCAGAAGTCCCTTCACCCGGCACAGCTTCACAGTCTGCCTAGTCGATGAGGTTGACAGTCCTAATTCCACTCCAGGCTCACCGACTGGTGCTCTCACCTTGGTTTCCGACCAGCCCAACCGGTGGTGTGTCGACGGGAAATATCAAGTGTATTTAGACGCTAAGTTTCTGAATGATAAAGGTTTCATGACACGGACCCTTACACTGGATAGACGGGTCCTTACGGGAAGTCTCCCCACAATGCCAGAGATCCACTATCTCTTCACCAGACTTCGGCTAGAGTGGACAGCTCGTGCTTTGGGACACTACAGTGAGGAGATGGTCCGATAGTTCTACACCTCTTTTGTGGCTACTCTTCGATCACAAATAGATAGACGGGCTGCCCCCGCCAACAGGCCCCACTTGAGCATGTCCGAGTACGCGACATACAGGTTGATATCTCACTACCAGCCATCCGCCGGTATCTTTATGACGAGGATATTGATGCCAACAGGACCCCTTTTACTGCCGAGTTTGACTACCGGTGGCAAATTGTAAAAGATGGCCAATTCTTGTGTTAGCCATCACCGAGAGAGACCACCAAGAGGTGGATGGACCTGCACTTGTCTACTGATAAAGAGGGTGTAGACTGGGAAACGGATCCAAAGGGAGACATCAAGAAGGCTAACTTGACCTTCACGACTAAGTTCTTATTGTTGATTGTCCGCCACTGCCTTTCCCCCACGGCTGCTGATAATATTATCACATAGGATCGAACAATTCTGATGGCGGCGACGATAGACGAGTTTGAGGTGTACTTCGCTTGGATTCGATAGGCGGTCATGCACGAGAGGGATTTGAAGGTCATAACTACTTACTCTTTTCCGTGCATGATATTTTCCTTATGCAGGTCCGCAGGTGTGCCCATCTGGCACATTGATCAGCTTAAGACTCTGCTGGGCACTGTTGATATCGGCCTCATCAGGGATGAGGCCAATGAGTTGGCTCCACTTAGAGGGCCTTGTCCAGAGTTGCCTCCACTTGGTGAAAATCTGGCTGATACGGTAGCGCATGCTCAGACGGCTACACAGGCTGCTTTCGAAACCACTGACATTACCGCGGTCGAGTCTATCCCGGGTAGTAGCACTTACCCTTGCTCCTCTCGCTCATCCCCTTTCCCCGCTCTAGTCCCGCTTGCTAGGGTCAAGAAACTACAGGCATAGATGGCTACACTTCTGCATCACATCCAGCCTTGGATGCAGAGGTCTATTGCTGAGGCAGAGGAACACTTGGATCGTAAAATGGTCCAGCACACAGAGCGGAAGATCGCTGAGGTTCATCAGCGCTTTGACGCTTTTGATTTGCGGGTGCTAGACTGGCCAGCCCCTCAGGTGGACATGTCGACCCTTCAGGCTGCGGTTGAGAGTTTGCGACCGGACATTGATATGATCCTAGAGGTTAGGGTGCCTAAGTCTGATTTCCCTTCTGCAGAGCCTGCTGAGGACACAGTGATGGCGGCCTTATTTGCCACTTCTGAGATTCCACCACATCCCCTCGAGATCATGCCAAGAGGCGCAAGGGTCGAGAGGAGGATGAGGCTAGAGCACGGAAGAAGGAGCGCCGTGAGATGGAGGCTGCAAGGAGAGCCTCGCTAACTGATGAGGAGGCGCGTCAAATCAGGGCTGTAGAGTCAGGTGCTGGGGCATCTAGCTCCAGAGATGTGGACACCACGTGAGGCACTACTGATAGTTCTGTTGCTGATGAGGACACTACTGAGGGTGTCCATACTACATAGGTAGTGGGTTCCGTGCCGGACCCACCAGCTTGCTGGTCGTCGGTGCTTTGCGCCCCAGGTTTGCTTCACCTACCACTCTCGTATTTCAATTTTTTTATGCATTGGAATAATTTCATATCTTTTTGTTTGGGGTGGGGTAATTGGAAAGTGAGTTCTAGGGTAAAGTCTGAGTAGCCAAATTCACGATCCTCTTTTGGGGTTTTTTTGCCTGTGTTCTTTTTCCCCAAGAGACTGAATATTTTTATTGTTGAACCGGCATGCCTATATCTTGTGTACATAGTATAACTCTGAAGCATGATGGCTAAAACAAAAATGATATCCTGATGTAATGAAAATGATGCATGACTAGGCATAGCAATTGATAAATGTGTGTCTCTAAGCATGAAATATAGATACACCACTGCATGACCCTAAGTCTAAAAATTCGAACTAGGTGTCTGATAATCTGGTAGAGTAATTAGATGTCAGGTGAGTGTGAGGAAGATTTGGATAGTCCACTATTTGTACTTAGCTAGAACTTGCCTGGTTAATCCTGCTAAAAGTAAGTTGTAATAGACAATTAGGAAAGGATCATAGGCCCTTGTTCAATATAGCCAATTTTTAGCCTAAACAAATAAAAACCCGAATGAAGTTAATCCCTCTTTGATCCAAATGCTTTGAGCTTAAACTAGACCTTTCTTTTCACCCCAACTGATCTTTTCTGGGAATAATGTGTTGGCCCTGGACCATCCTTGGACATGTGTACCTCAGCTTATGCCAAAAGCATAAGTTGAGGGTGGCTAATGAAGTAAACAACCTTTTCATAGCCCAGACCCAACTTTGGGTATTGTGTACTTTGACTCATGGAAAATCCATGAGTTGAGGGTGGCTATTATGAGGAATGCTCTGGAAAGTGGGGTTGAAAGAACAAAGAGAGAGAGAAAGAACAAAAGTAAAGTGACTTAAAAAAAACCAGTTGAAAGAAAAGTGAAATAAAAAAAATAATAAATACAAGCAAGAAAAGAAGAGAGTCACTTACACAAATGAAGAAAGAAGGAAAAATAGCAAGGTCAAAGAATTTGAGAAATTGGGCGAAATAAGATGATAAAAAGTGGTATGTTTAGCCGATATGTCATGGAGGACAAAGAGTCAGTAAAGTATACCTAAATATACCCTACCTAACCTGAGCCTATGTTACAATCTAAGAAAGTCTATCGTGATCCTAAGAGTTGTATGGCGAACTTAAAGTAGTGAAAATAAGGGCAAGCTTATGGCAATATGTATAAATGAGTGGTGAATTTGTTCTGAGAGTGAGTGTTGAAAAGTAATCCTTATACTCAAACTGAAATCATTGTGTGAAAAATGAGGATGTTGTTTTGAAGTGAGGACATTAGTTACAATACCAAAAATATTGGCACCTCGGTGAGAAATTGAAGATGATAGGTGTCAGTGCGATGGTGAGTCTGTGTCATGGTTTGATCCCACATAATTTAAGACTAATAGTGATAACATGCATAAACCTGATGAGACTGAGCGGGATTGATAGCCAAATGATTGCGAAAACTAAAACATGGATACTATTGTACAAAGATTTTGTAGTGAGTCATAGTGCGTCTCTTGAGGACAAACAACGAATTTAAGTGAGGGTGTTGATATACCGTGGTTTCAAGGTATTTTTAGTGCTTTTTCCTTAAGTTTAGTGTGTGTCCAAAAGCCTTTTTTAATTGATTTATATGTAAGTTTCTCTTTATTTGCAGGAAATCTGTCTAAAGATGAACGCGGAAGTTTTTGAGCAAAAAATGCAGAAAAGTTACCACCCACGGAGCTTGTGATGGTCCGTCGAGCTTGTGACGGTCCGTAGGTGGCATCGTAGTGAAGCTGCTGAAGGAAGATGGGGAAGTCTGACCTAAGTGTGGGATTATGAAGTTCATGACGGACCTTTATAGCCACGACGGTGCGTCCTGCTGGTTTGTCGTGATGATCAGAGAGTAGTCCTAGTACCCTAATTCCAAGAAGTTTAAATGTAATGGAACGGAGACCCTCGACGGACCATCGTGGTTGGAACGGCCCGTAATACCTGTTCGTCGAGGGTAATGAAGAAAGAAGCAAAAGGATTTGTAAAGTATAGGATGACAAAGGCCATGATGGCCCGTCGTGACCACGACGGCCCGTCATGAGTTCCGTCGACTCGGACGCGTTTTGATAGATTTTAAGCAATTAGAGTCCTTTTATTTGGTTTTTGTTTTTTATAAATATTTGGAAAAACCTCATTTTTGGGGTTAGACGTTTTTTTTAGTAGACTCTTTTATGTGAGATTTTTGATTGTTAGACTATCTTAGCAATTGTTACACTTTTTCTGGAATTGATTGTTGGTGATTTTGTTGATTAATCAAGTGAATTTCTGGATTTTATTCTTTCTCATCAAAGTAAGTGCATGAATTCTTATATTAAATATATTACTATTGTGATTATGATTATGGGTAACTGAACTCCATAACTAGGGTTGTGGGAACCATGAGCGAATAATAAGGTAAAACCTAACTAAAATAACAATTCTAGAATAGTGTCTTGCATGTATTGATAATTCTTTCGTTTAGAAGTCTTTTTAATGGATGGCCAACGTTAGAACTCGCCTAAATGCTACTTGCCGGACAAAGGAGGTAGATAATAGGAAAAGAATTATCAACATAGATTTAGTGTATACTAAACTATTAGGCTAGTATTGATTGGTACGAGGTAATAACATAGTCAAATATCGAACACAATGCTTAATATGAGGTAAAGGTAAGGGTTAGTAGAGCAACACACGTAGCCGGACCAAGGTGCGGAGTAAAATTTTCTAGATGTCGTACCAAGGATTTAGAAATACATAACTTATCACTTTGCATGCAAGATGCTAGGAAAGAATTGTTATAGTTAAAATTATCAAGTTAAGAACCTAAGGGGAACACTTAAACCCTACTTACTTTTATTTATTGATTAAACTCCAAGATTTGAACCTGTTAGTTGTTTACTTTAATTTAGCTAATTATTTTCATTAATTTAGATATAAAACCCCCCCCCCCACCATTATTGTCTTTTGTTTTCTAAGGAAATAATTGACTAAATAATAGTAATAATAGATTAAAGTTAAGTCTGAACAATTTTCCTCGTGGGAACGATACCAACCTCATTAGTTGGGTTCTTTGCTCGATACGACCACTTTACTTCTTATTTGAGAAGTAAGTTTGAGCGTATCAAGCACCGATGTGGGAATGAGAGTTTTGCTAACTCAAGTTCCCATATATACCATGTAGACATCATAGGCATTAACATGTCATACTTTTTAGATTATCACGTAAGTTTAGCCCGTGGATCCACTAGGTTGAGGGTGTCCTATGTGACGGCAAAGTATAGGACAGTTCTGGCAGCGTGGACGAGACGTTGTATCATCACTTAGGCTCATAGTGATGGTTGTCGGTCACAGAAACCCCCACAGAAAACTATCTTACTTTCATATATAAGTAAAGTGAGTTTATTTTTGTTTCATCTTTAATGAACTAAGTGTTTACACTATTTTTACCAATTTTATATATGTATATAGATATATTTCATATGTTCTTATTTCTATATATTGAGTTGTAATCTTATGAGTTTAGTAGAGTCAAGGTAAGTTCATCCTTAATCCATTCCAAGCGTATTAGTTGTGCTTAGCACTCCAACTCGCATACTTGTACATTCAATGTACTGATTCTAGTTGGCTAGCTTCGTTTTATGATGCAGCGCAGGTAACTAGAATGAGCATGAAGCGCTTCGTTGATCCAGATTGAGCTCCAAAGTCAGTGGTGAGCCTCCTTGCATTCCGGAGGACATCCTTTTCATTTGCCTTTCTAGCTTAGGTCATTAGGATGTTGTGGGGTTTGTCCTAATATCTATTTTAGTCAGTTTAGAGGCTTCATAGACAAAGTAGCAGTTCAGTTTTGAAGTCTCGTTTATCTTATACTTCGCATGTTACAGTATTGAGAATTAAGTGCCATTTTGGACAAGACAATTATTTAAGCTATCTTATGAGAATTCTTTTAAATTCTTTATCTGAGATGAGTAAGTCTTCCACAGAGTAAAGAAAGACAGGTCAAGGGTTTGCTTGGGGGCCAACAATAGTCTTTGAGTGCCAGTCACGTCTAGAGTGTAGGCTCCAAGTGCGACACCTACAATACAATGGAGTTCGACCTCTAACTCTAGCTACCACGTGGCCTACATGATTAATCATGCAAAAACAGAGAAACAAAGTGAGATTCCAATAAACTAATAAGTCACCAAAAAGTGATACAAAAAGAGAGAGACTCATAAGAACATTTTGTAGCTTCCAAAATATAGGACACAAATGTCTCAACTTAGATCCGTAGGACTCTACTAGGTATTTGCTCTATATAACTAAAGAATCTGAATTTGATACTAACTTGACACGACCTGACTTCCCGAGCCATAATGGCTATTACTAAAGTCCATCAGTCGGTAAGCCTACTCGTACATATAATGAGAAGTAGTGAGTACAAGGATGGAACTAAACACAAAATAATACTAACAATGAGAAAAAATAGAAACAAAAAACAAACCAAAGACTAAATATAAAGAAAGCCCTCACAAAAATACAAGTCACGAGTATAGAGTTTTCTAGTAAGATAAACACAAGTCCCAAAAGTTAAGCACAACAAATCGTTTTAAATGCAAAAGACAAGCTTACATATGAACAAAAGGAAACACGCTAGTCTAGGCTGCCAGTACTCGCCCTCGTCGCTGATATCCACAAGCTTTAAATAACGGTGAACGATCACTGTGTGTAGTGGGTACGAGGACCTACATCACAAAAAGATGTAGATAATAGGATAAGTACCAAAACAAAGGTACTCAGTAGGAATCACAGGTCGATAGATCAAGAAAGGTAAAAACAATTTGATAAGACAGAATCTAGACGCAATAAAGTTCAAAGAGGTTAAGAAATAAGGTACACAAATATAACAAAAGTAAATCTAAGTAAAACTAAACTAAATCTAACTGACCAACATAAGCCCATAAGGTACAATGGTGCGCAATTCAAGCAAAAACATGAATAGACACCTATAAGTTTGAAAGATATACAAAATAGCTAAGTCTATAAGAAATAAGAATAGTCCATATCTAAACCCACGAACATCAACCAGGATCCCAACCAATTATCCTAGAACCAGTCAACTTCAAACCCAGTTAGCTAGAGTGATAATCAACCCAGGCTTCCTAGCTAGCAAGAGTGACTCAGGGCGTATCAACACTGTAGAGGATCTCATATATCCAAGCCGCCCAGCCAGCCCAGTTCTAGGGACGTAAGCCACCCGACTAGCAAGAGTGTTGGGGCTGTATCAACTCTGAATAGGATATCAAGTGGGCTCAATAAAATTGTGGATTTACGTGTACTCCCGAAGGTATCAAAAAAGGGTCCAATCGAAAAGCATTCCAAATCCTTAAAAGACATACAATCTTTGGTAACACATCACAGCCGTATAAATAGGAAGAAAAGAAAGAAAGGGAAAAAGTCTCATTCTATCAAATCCAAGTTTGCCATTCCAATCGAAAAAGACCTAGTCCATCCGAATGACATTGGAGACATACAAAGATCATAAGGTGCATGGGACTAAGGCAACACTAGTCTATCCTAGAATAAGTCCAAAATATGATCCAAAACCTACAGAGCATGTGACAACACACGTACAACCCTAACTAATCATGGTACTACCGTCAAAACATTAGTAATCAACCCTAAGTCATGGTTTCTAAAATGAAAAGCATGGAAAACTAGGTACCCACTCCCAATTCACGCTAATTATCATGAATTCATATATTTTTACCCAATGTAATTGGAAAATATGTCGTAGCCTACTTGTATTGTGTGCCTCTAAATCACAAGGATGAAGATGTTACCTTCCAAAAGTCCTTTTATTTCTGC
The DNA here is from genome assembly GCF_001406875.1 of Solanum pennellii. Classification (NCBI taxonomy): domain Eukaryota; kingdom Viridiplantae; phylum Streptophyta; class Magnoliopsida; order Solanales; family Solanaceae; genus Solanum; species Solanum pennellii. The sequence continues at coordinate 65,165,144 of NC_028637.1, read as the reverse complement.
CACACTATGAAAAAAAGGATCAAAACATCAATACAATTTTTTGGACACCAAAAAATCACTCAAACGATAGATGGATTAGTTTTTAGAGTAAAAAAAGAATCATTGAACCCACACTAGATTTACTGGAATTTAATCTGTCAAGAGGTCCAAAACTACGCTGTAAGCTTGTTTCCAAACATGAACACAATCTGAGGCCTAAAACAACCCACGAGAGCACATGCAAATAATCAACAAGTGAAGCAACAAAGAAATATGGGACAACAACTTAATCATGAAAGTCACCTCAAATAGAGGTCCTTCAATATCTCTCGATCCTTCACCACGAAGCCACGCTCCCAACGATCACCCAAGATTTGAATAACTCAAATCTAATCTCGGATAAAAGACAAATCGCCTTTTAAAAAAATCAGAAATGAGGCTGCAAATTCTCTATATAAATAACCTAGATCTGGTCGCTAGAAGTCTAAGTCTTGTTTCTAAAGTATGCATCAGATATTAACACTTCAACTGGTTTGCTCAATCTTTGAACAGAGTGCCCTGGATTCATTCGAAATCCCGTGAACGCATATGAGATATACATTCCTATTAAATTCGATATTATAGTGTCAACAGAGAAATCAAAATTCCCATACGATATTATCTTTGTAAAAAAGTGGGTTCTACAAACAAACGTCATTTTAAGTCAAAATCCACAAGGGGCTCAATATCATCTTGAATCCTCGGGATCCAAACGAAGGGTTGTTCTACATCAAATTCAACATTCAAGAGCTAACAAGGTTGACCTAATTTTTATCCAAGATAGTTATTCAGAATTTTGACTTAAGTTCAACTTAAGCCCTTGAAAGTTAAAAAGTGTGGTCACACCCGGGTCCTAGACCCTAGATGAGACCGGCGTCGTTACCCTCTTAGAGGTCGCAGACAAGCTTCTTCTTAGATTTCATCACAATCATACAGTTAAATTCAGCGGAAAATTTAGAACTTTTTAAGTTTAATGAAGTGTACTTAGACTTCATATAATTCTTGCATAAGAGTGATATACTAACATCTCAAAATAAACAGCCATCTATTAACAGATTGAACAATTGAATGAAGAATTCATAATATCATTAATAGTTGCCAAAACGGACTTAATACGAATGATTGAACAAATGTTTGAAAGGAAATGCTAGGGACAACATACATTAGCTATGTCTAATATACTAAGGTTAGAAAATAAAGCGTAGGCATGCTCGAACTCAAGAGGACCTACCAAAGTCTGGAGGTATTAGTCCAAACAGCTTCAACTGATCTTCAATCTTCTTTAAGGACCTGCACCTATAAAATAGTAATTGTATGTGGGTTATCACACACTTGTACTAATATGAGTGTATGCACATAAAAACATAAGTACTATGCATAATCAAGGAAAGCTCTTCCTACAGCAACATGCCATTTTTGGAATGTGAAATCACTTTACTTTTCAATTCATTATTTATGAATCATGTTATGAATATGAAATATATTCATGCATTTAAAGAGGACAACACATTTTATATATGAACATAAGACCTTGGAATCATGAACATAATTTTAGGAAATTTAATTATTTTGCTCCCTTAGGCCGAGAGCTCCTCTCCCCAGACTTAGTTTATTTTTCAGTTTTTTCTTTTTTTTCTTGTGTAGTTTAATGATATCCTTTCATTTTATGTTTTACTTACGAGTGCAATGATTCAATGTAGTCTCATTTCTACAATGAATCAAGTAAGTAATCCAAAAGACTAAGGAAATGATTTGACTACGCTACTCACAAGTTATTTATTCCATTCTTGTTAAATTGGGCATGAAGTCTTTATAATCCAAACTTTATTGGTTAAGCCCATTATTTGATCATTTGCATAATATAAAGATGCTGGGACATATATTCTTTATAAGACATTTTTTATTGGCTATGCCCATTATTTGATCATTTGCACAATATAAAGATGATGGGGCATATATTCTTTATTAGTTAATCTTTATTGGCTATGCCCATTATTTGATCATTTGAACAATATAAAGATGCTTTTGCTTACTTAGTTCACTTTGAACTTACCTTTATTCTTCTTTGATCTCATGTTTACTTTTATCATGCTAGGTTGACTTAGTATATTGTTTTAAGACTTCCATTGGGATCTTTCTAAGCCATGACTAAGAATGACTAACATCATTACTAACCTCACCCTTAGGTCATCCTATCCGAACCCCCCTCATATTCCTAGTTATTTATTTCTTTGTTTCTTACTTTCTTAAAGAAATCTTTAGCATGAACCAACACAGATCATGTAAGCTAAAATGAAATTCAGTGTCTTCCCCACACTGAAAAGAGGTGGTTCACCGGACAAAATGATACCGAATACTTCCTAGCTTTATTAGGTGGATCAACTAGCTAGTAACCTATGCTGTAAACATAGTTCAAAGACTAGGAGAATTCGGAGACTCTTATCCACCTTGGTGGCAGTCTCATCTCATGAGGTTTACATGTGCTTGCACTAGCTCATTACTAGTCTATTGGTGATTTGCTCAATTTATAATACTTTACAACTTTTAGAGTTCACTCATACATTATGGAAGCTTGATTCTAGTATGAGGTATGCTTAGCTCAATGGATGACTTCTCATCCCTTTCTATACTTGATGAATGTGAATTAAATCCTACATTATCATTATGGTGTGAATGAGACTTATCTCGCGATTTCTAACACCCTCTTATGTGAGTATCTTTGACATAATTGTTTAGGTGCAAGTGAGTCTCACTTCCTTTAACACCCAATTCTAGGTCAATTTGATAACTCATAAGCTTTTAGTTATTTCATTACTCCGCTTATCTTGTTCAATGTTGTTTGGTAGTCTTGTACCATTCTTTATGAAAGTTACGGGAACTCTTTATTGTGCTACTATGTCCACAAGTTCATTTAGAAAGGGTATGTTGGGACTTGTACCAATCATTGGCATATCCTAAGTTATGAGTTTATTGAGTTAGCCAATTAAATTACATATTTTGGAAATAATATTGACGGTCAATTTATTGGCATAAACCACACTTTCACTAAACACTTGTCATGATATTATCACTATCCAAGTCAATTAACTTCATGTATATACTATAGTACTCTCATCATTTTAAGCAAGACAACTTTTAATCATAAGAACAATTCATTGCTTAATTTGGCCGAGCTATAAAGATAATTTGGCATTGAAGATTCACTAAGTAGCATTGATTCTCATTCTTATTTCTTCTTGGAAACATTGCATTCCAAACACTTACAAACATATCTACTGTCAACACACACAGTAATCGAAACCTTAATTCCTTTCGACAATGAACTTAATTTCATAATGACTTATAACAATTTCATCTTCTCGAACATAATGAGGCATTACAACTTTTCTTATCTCATGTAAAGGATAATCTAATCATACGGATCTAACCTATAGGTCTCATTCGACATTATCAAATCACAACAACCTACACATAATGATCAGTTAGCACCACATAACAACAACATGCTCGAGATTTGCATTATACATACTACTAGAATCGGAAATAGGGAGAACTAGGGATATGAACATTCGACTATTTCATTGGGAACCCCTAGTTTTGGTTTTCTTGAATTCAAAACATTTGAAAAGCCTCCTAGGGAAAGGAATCCAATAGAGAAAACCTTTAACTTATTGTAGAATTGAATCTACGAAGATCACCCCATACTTTGCGCGAAAATCTTTAAGATTTGCCTTAAAATCGCCTAAGGAGAATTTTCTATTTTTCTTACGTTTGTTCACTGTAAATGTGAGTTTCTTACCTAGTTAAATGTGAGTCTAAGTGTTAGGAACTGAATATTGACTAGTTCAAATTAGGCTAGTTAACTTAATTAAATAAATCAATTAGCTAATTACCAAAACTCCCCTCCTAAATTGACTAAAATAGGAGAACAATTAACTTAGCCAAATTCTACAAATTCGCTAAGGGTTTCAGGAAAGACCATGATCTTTAATTAACTAATTAAGTTACAAATTTAATTAATTAAGTGACTTAGGGTAATTACTAAAGTATCCCTAAGTCATTAGGACCATAACCAACCCCTTTGAACCATTCTAGGTTAGCCACTAGGATGTTTCTTTAGTTAGTTACTCGACTAGTGTCACCATGTTACGTCTAAGGATTTTGGGTACACTAGTTAGATTATTTTAGTTAGTCCTAGGTTAGTTAGCCAGTTAGTTAAGTTAGTTATATAGCCTAGGATTGGTTAGGAAGCTAGGCCCCATGTGTCTTGACCCGACGCGCGCCTGCCCCTAACCTCCCTAACCGAATTCAATTGGTCTTGTAGCTTGGTCTTTTGGAAGGTAGCACATGTGCTTGCACATCTGTTGCTGCTCACTTCTTGTCGTCTTTCCCCCAGGATCCTCACTATGACCTTGGGCGCTGCTTAATCTACATGATCATGAGCGATGGTACCTAGGCGTGACACTTCGATGCCTCGTACCTAATGTGTAAAATGTTAAGAAATATAGCTTAGGGTCTTCACTGCAGGTACAATTCCTAAACAAGCTTGAATTGGAGCATTTGAACATCAAAGTATATCTTAATTTACTTGTTAATACATCAGAAAATTGGCTAATACCCTAAAGCCAATATTCTCTAACATGCCCAATATTACTCAATATTGGGAATTAGGACGCCTATGTACACCAATACATACTCTTAAAACCTAATAGACTCTTCACTAGACAAGTACATTTTCTGGAAGGTTACATTATTCCCCCCTTAGGAACATTCGTCCCCGAATGACACTACACATCATTTTAAATCAAAGAGGGTATTTACAAAAAACACATCAACATACTTGAAACTTTACTCTTTGTGAATATCTAATTCACAACTTACTCTGGGTGATGCACATCAATGCCTACCTCAAATCATGCAACAAAAAAATCATGTCAACGCTACACAAAGTAAGCAACATGAATGCAAGCATGAACTCATATTAACTCATATAGTGCAAGTATAAGACACAAAGTTATAGACTTAAAACACCAAAACCGACTAATGCACCAAAACTTAGAGTTTTCATAAACAAAATAAGATTTAGAAAGAGTATATCTAACCTAAAAAACTGAACAAGTGAGGGTAACGGGATCTCATGTCGACCTCGGCCTCCCATGTTGCTCCCGCAACAAGGTGGTTCCTCCATAACACCTTTACGGTGGAAACCTCCTTGCTTCACTTGGCGATCTAAAATTTCAACTGGAACCTCTTCATAGAAAAGGTTTTCATCGACTACTAAACCCTCAACAGGGAAGATAGATGCTGGATCACCTAGACACTTTTTAAGCATCGAAACATGAAACACTGGATGAGCACAAGCAAGTCATTTGGTAACTTCAGTTCATAGGCAACATTCCCTACTCGCTGTAAGACCTCACAAGGACCTATATACCTCGGACTCAACTTTTCTTTCTTACCAAAACTCGTCACCTTTTTCATGGGTGATATCTCACCTACCTCGAATTCAAGAGCCCTTTTCCAGTTATAATCATAGGATTTTTGACGAATGTAAGCAGTAGCCAATCTTTCCCTGATCATTCTAACCTTTTCCATAGCCTCATGTATGATCTCAGGGCCAAGGATGGAATACTCTCCTACCTCAAACCACCCAACTGAGACCTACATCTCCTTCTATACAATGCTTAAAAAGGTGTCATCCCAATACTGGAATTGTAACTATTATTATAAGAGAACTCAATTAGTAGAAAGTGATCACGCCAACTCCCCTTGAAGTCAATAACATATGCTCTCAGAATGTCTTCAAGGGTGTGAATGGTACGCTCTGTTTGTCTATCCGTCTAAGAATGAAAAAAAGTACTGAGCTTCACCTGTGAACCCAAGATCTTTTTGAAGGATCTCCAAAAGTGAGAAGTAAACTGGGCTCTTTTATCCGAAATGATAGATAAAGGGATCCCATGCTACCTCACTATGTCATCCATATACAGTTTGGCATAATCTTTGGCCATGTAAGTAGACTTCATAGGAATGAAGTGAGCATAGTTAGTCATCCTATCAACAATGACCCAAATGGAATCATGCAGTTTCCTGGTCTTGGGCAGACAAACAATAATGTCCATATTAATAGCCTCCCACTTCCATTTTGGGATCTCAATCGACTAGGTAAGACCTCCAGGCTTAAGGTGTTCGGCCTTAACCTGTTGGCTATTGGGACACTCCTCCACAAACTTAGAAATATCTCACTTCATGCCTCCCTACCAATAGATTTCCTTGAGATAATGATACATCTTGGTGGAACCTGGATGAATGGAAATCCTTCAGCCATGAGCCTCTGCAATAATACTAGGTCTCTGATTATAAATATTGGGCACTCACAATCTGCCCTAGTATTTAAGTACACCATACCCCCCTAGGGAGAATAATTCATTCAGCTTACTAAACACTGAATCTTTCAAATCCTTGAGTATAGGGTCGAGATGATGCTTAGCTTCAACATCTACAACAAATGAGGATTCATAACACTGAAACACCCCCACTTCGTTTACCTACCAGTCATACACCTAACCTAGCCAATTGGTGTACCTCTTTAACCAGCTCCTTCTTCTCATCATCAATATGAGATACACTTCCCATTCCCAATTGGCTCAAAGCATCTTACCTGGGTCATTGTGGACACTCATGTCATAATCCTTGAGCAGCACAAGGTATCTTCTCTGACGAAGATTCAATTCTCTCTGTGAAAAAACATACTAAATAATTTTATTGTCAGTAAATACATCAACATGTACACCATATATGTAATGCCTCCAATGTTTTAACGCAAATACCACAATAGATAACTTAAGATCATGGGTAAGGTAATTCTTCTCATGGATTTTCAATTGTCATGATGCATATGCAATCACCTTGCCATCTTTTATAAGAACACATCCCAAACCAACTCAGGAAGCATCATAGTACACCACATACCCTTCACCACTCATCGGCAATGTGAGAACTGGGGCTGAAGTGAGTCGGTCTTTGAGCTCTTGTAATCTCTTTTCACTAGTTTTAGACCACTCAAACTTTGCCTTCTTATTTGTCAAAGTTGTCAATGAAGCATCAATTGCAGAAAAGCCCTCAACAAACCTACAATAGTAATTAGCCAAATTTAAGAAACTTTGTATGTTTGTAGGAGTGAGAGGTCTCGGCCAGTTCTTTGCGGACTCAATCTTTTTCGAATCAACCTCTACACCCTGGTCGGACACAACATAACCAAGGAAGGTCACTGATCACAGCCAAAACTCACATCTTTTAAATTTTGCGGACAGTTAATGTTCCCTGAGTACTGGAAATGTCATATTGAAATGTTGTTCATGCTCTTCTCTGGTTTCAAAGTATATGAGGATGTCATCTCTGAATACTATGACTAAAGAATCAAGGTATTCACGGAAGACTCTAATCATAAGGTCCATAAACGGGATGATGCGTTAGTGAGACCAAATGACATGACAAGAAACTCGTAATGACCGTACCTTGTACGGAAGGAAGTCTTAGGAATATCCTCTTGTCTCACTCTAAGATGGTGATATCCTGACCGAAGATCTATTTTAGAAAAGAAACATGAACCTTGGAGCTGGTCAAATAGATCATCCATTCAGGGAATTGTTCTTTATAGTGAATTTGTTGAGTTGCCAATAATCGACACACATTCTAAGGGTTCCATCCTTTTTCTTAATGAACACCACTTGAGCACCCCATGGGGATACGCTCGGTTGGATGAAGCCCTTATCAAGTTGATCTTTTAACTGCAACTTCAACTCTTTGAGTTCAGCTGGAGCCATTCTATAAGGAGGATTGGAAATCGGTTTTGTGCTGTGATCTATGTCATCCCCAGCAGCTGCTTCTCCATCTCTCCTGCCTATGTTTATTCTTTTGTATTTTATAAACGCACACACAAGAAGGAAGTAATATGCTAGAATGACACAAAATATCAAAACTCTACACTACACGATAAATAGTAGAAGAAGGCAAGATTCTTAACATCATTAAGTCTCTAAGTCATGGTTGTGATGCACTTCACAATCATAATCTTGAAACTACGCAATGTGGTTATTTTGAGCCTTACGTAATTTAACCTTATGCACTGATACATGTCACACTCGGGTCCTAGACCGTAGATGAGACCGCGTCATTAACCTCTCAGAGGTCGCAGACAAGCCTCTTCTTAGCTTTTGTCACAATCATACAGTTAAATTTAGTAGAAAATTAAAAACTTTTTAAGTTGACTGAAGTGTACTTAGACTTCATATTGCATAAGAGTGATATACTAATAAATCAAAATAAACAACCATCTATTAACAGATTGAAGAATTGAATGAAGAATTCATAATATCATTTGTAGTTTCCAAACCGACTTTAATACGAAAACTTGAACAACTGTTTGAAAGGAAACACTAGGGAAAACATCCACTATCTATGTTAAATCTAAGAAAGATATAAAATAAAGCGTACGCATCCTCGAACTCAAGAGGACCTACCAAAGTTTGGATGTTCTAGTCAAACACCTTCAACTAATCTTCAATCTTCCTCAAGGACCTGCACCTATAAAATAGTAATGGTATATGGGTTAGTTCACACTTGTACTAATTTTGGGTGTATGAACTTAAACACATAAGGACTATGCAGGATCAAGGAAAGATCTTCCTATAGCAACATGCCATTTTTGGAAAGTGAAGTCACTTTACTTTCCTAATTCGTTATTTATGAATCATGCATTTAAAGCACACAACTCATTTTATATGTGAACATAAGATCTTGGAATCATGAACATACTTTTAGAAAAACTCAAGCAAAATCAAATAATTTTGCTTCCCTTAAGTCAAGAGCTCCTCTCCCCAAACTTAGATTATTTTTCGGTCTTTTCTTCTTTTTGTTGTGTAGTTCAATGATATCCTTTGATCCTAGGTTTTACTTACGAGTGCAATGATTCATTGTAGTCCCATTCCTACAATGAATAAAGTAAGTAATCAAAAGGACTAACAAAATGATTTGACTACCCTACTCACAAGGTATTCTTTCCATTCTTGTTAAATTGGGCATGAATTCTTTATAAGCCAATATTTATTGGCTATGCCCATTATTTGATCATTTGCATAATAAAAAGATGCTAGGACATGTATTCTTTATAAGCCAATATTTATTGCCTATGCCCGTTATTTCATCATTTGCACAATATAAAGATGTTGGGGCATATATTCTTTATAAGCCAATCTGTATTGGCTATGCTCATTATTTGATCATTTTCACAATATAAAGATGCTTCTGCTTACTTAGTTCACATTGACTTACATTTGTTATTGTTTGATCTCATGTTCACTTTGAACATGCTAGGTTGACTTAGAATATTTTTTTAAGACTTCCATTGGGATCTTTCTTTGCCATGACTAAGAATGACTTACATCATTAATTAGTCTAACCTTACCCTTTAGTCATCCTATCCGAACGCCCCTCATCTTCCTAGTTCTTTCTATTTTTGTTTCTTACTTTCTAAAAGAAATCTTTAACATTAACAGACATAGATCATGTGAGCTAAGATTAACTCCAGTGTCTTCCCCACAGTGAAAGAAATGGTTCACCTGCCAAAGTGAAATCGAATACCTCCTAGCTTTCTTAGGTGGATCCACTAGCTAGTAACCTACGCTAGCAACATAGTTCAAAGACTAGGAGAATTTGGAGACTCCTATCCACCTTGGTGGTAGTCTTATCTCATGAGGCTTACATGTGCTTGCACAAGCTCATTACTAGTCTATTGGTGCTTTGCTCAATTTACCATACTTTACAACTTTTAGAGTTCACTCATACACTATGGAAGCTTGCTTCTAGTATGAGGTATTCTTAGCTCAATGGATGACTTGTAATCCCTTTATATACTTGATGAATGTGAACTTAAATCTTACATTATCATTATGGTGCTAATGAGACTTGTCTCACGAATTCTAACACCCTTTTTGTGAGTATCTTTGACATAATTGTTTAGGTGCAAGTGAGACTTGTCTCACTTTCTTTAACACCCCATTCCAGGTCAATTTGATAACTCATAAGCTTTTAGTTATTTCATTACTCAGCTTATCTTGTTCAATGTTGTTAGGTATTCTTTTCCATTCTGTATGAAATTTATAGGGACTCTTTATTGTGCTACTATGTCCACAAGTTCATATAGATAGGGTATGTTGGGACATGTCCCAATCATTGGCATATCCTTTGTTATGAGTTCATTTAGTTAGCCAATTCTATTACATCTTTTGGAAATAATATTGCTGACCAATTTATTGGCAAATCAAACTTTCACTAAACACTTGTCATGATATTATCACTAGCCAAGTCAATTAACTTCATGTATATACTATAGTACTCTCATCATTTTAAGCAAACCAACTTTTAATCATAAGAACAATTTAGTTCTTAATTTGGCCAAGCTATAAAGTTAATTAGGCATTGAAGATTCATTAACTAGCATTGATTCTCATTCATATTTCTTGTTGGAAACATTGCATTCCAAACACCTACAAACATATCTAGTGTCAAAACACACAGTAATCCAAAACTTCATTCCTTTCAACAATAAACTGAATTTCATAACGACTTATAACAATTTCATCTTCTCGAACACAATGAGGCATTACAACTTTTCTTATCTCATGTAAAGGATAATCTAATCATACGGATCTAACCTATAGGTCTCATTCGACATTATCAAATCACAAAAACCTACACATAATGATCAGTTAGCACCACATACAAATAATATGCTCGAGATTTGCATTATGCATACTACTAGAATCGGAAATAGGTAGAACTAGGGAGATGAACGTTCGACAATTTCATTGGGAAACCCTAATTTTGGTTTTCTTGAATTAAAAACATTTGAAAATCCTCATGGGGAAAGGAATCCAAGAGATAAAATCCATACCTTATACAAAAATCCATACCTTATTGTATAATTGAATCTAAGAAGATCAACCTGTACTTTGCACGAAAATCTTGAAGAATAGTCTTGAAATCGCCTAAGGAGAATTTTTTGTTTTTCTTACGTTTGTTCACTGTAAACATGAGTTTCTTACCTAGTTAAACGTGATTCTAAGTCTTAGGAACTGAATATTGACTAATTAAACTTAGGCTAATTAACTTAGTTAAATAAATTAATTAGCTAATTACCAAAATGCCCCTCCTAAATTGACTAAAATAGGAGAACATTTGACTTAGCCAAATTCTTAAAATTGGCTAAGGGTTTCGGGTAAGACCATGATTTTTAATTAATTAATTAAGTTGCTAATTTAATTAATTAAGTAACCTAGGGTAATTACTAAAGTACCCCGAAGTTACTAACACCATAACATACCCCTTCGAACAATCCTAGGTTAGGTACTAGGATGTTTCTTTAGTTAGTTACTCGGCTAGTGTCACCCAATTCTGTTGGGATTGTCGGTTGGTCTCTTAGCCGGTAGCACATGTGATTGAACATGTGTTGTTGCACACTTCTTTTCTTCTTGTCCCAAGGATCCTCACTATGTCCTTGGGCACTGCTCAATCTACATTATCATTTTAAATGATCATGAGCTATGATATCTAGGCCTGACGCTTGGATGCCTCATACCATATGTGAATAATGTGAAGAAATATAAATTTTAGCTCAGTGTCTTCATTGAAGGTACAATTCCTAAAGAAGCTTGGGTTGGAGAATTTGAACATCAAAGTTATCTTAATTTACTTGTTAATACATACAAAATTGGCTAAAACCCTTAAGCCAATATTCTATAAATTTACCAATATTACTCAATATTGGGCATTGGGATGCCTATGTACCCTAATACATACTCTTAAAACCTAATAGACTCTTCACTAGATAAGTACAATTTCTGGAATATTACATTATCCCCCCCCCCTTAGGAACATTCGTCCCCAAATGACACTACACATCATTTTGAATCAACAAGGGTATTTTCGAAAAACACATCAACATACATGAAACTTTACTCTTTGTAAATATCTTATTCGCAACTTACTATGTATAATGCACATCACTCAAAGCTTATCTGAAGCTTCATATGTGAGATTGAGGAACTTCCTTCTCAATTTAAATTTAACTCAATGCCTACCACAACTCATGCAACACAAAAATCATGTCAACTCTATACAAAATCAGCAACATGAATTCAAGCATGAAGTCATATTAACTCACATAGTGCAAGTATAAGACACACAATTATGGACATAAAACACCAAAACCGACTAATGCACTAAAATGTAGAGTTTTCATAAACAAAATAAGATTTAGAAAGAGTATATCTAACCTAAAGAACTGAACAAGTGAGGGTAACGGGATCTCATGTCGACCTCGGCCTACCATGTTGCTCCCTCCACAACGTGGTCCTCCATAACACCTTTACGGTGGCAACCTCCTTGCTTCACTTGGCAATCTAAAATTTCAACTGGAACCTCTTCATTGAAAAGGTTTTCATCGACTACTAAACCCTCAACAGGGAAGATAGATGCTGGATCACCTAGACACTTTTTAAGCATCGAAACATGAAACACTTGATGAACACAAGCCAAGTCATTTGGTAACTTCAGTTCATAGGAAACATTCCCTACTCGCTGTAAGACCTCACAAAGACCTATATACCTCGGACTCAACTTTCCTTTCTTACCAAAACTTATCACTTTTTCATGGGTGATATCTCACCTACCTCGAATTCAAGCGCCCTCTTCCTGTTATCATCATAGGATTTATGACGAATGTAAGCAGTAGCCAATCTATCCCTGATCATTCTCACCTTTTGCATAGCCTCATGTATGATCTCAAGGCCAAGGATGGAAGACTCTCCTACCTCAAACAATCCAACTGAGACCTACATCTCCTTCTATACAATGCTTAAAAAGGTGCCATCCCAATAAGGGAATGGTAGCTATTATTATAAGAGAACTCAATTAGTGGCAAGTGATCACGCCAACTCCCTTGAAATCAATAACATATGCTCTCAGCATGTCTTCAAGGGTGTGGATGGTACGCTCTGTTTCTCCATCCATCTAAGAATGAAAAAAAGTACTGAGCTTCACCTGTGAACCCAAGATCTTTTGGAAGGATCTCCAAAAGTGAGAAGTGAACTGGGCTCTTTTATCCGAAATGATAGATAAAGGGATCCCATGCCACCTCACTATCTCATCAATATACAGTTTGGCATAATCTTCGGCCATGTAAGTAGACTTCACAGGAATGAACTGAGCTTACTTAGTCATCCTATCAACAATGACCAAAATGGAATCATGCAGTTTCCTGGTCTTGGGCAGACAAACAATAATGTCCATATTAATAGCCTCCCACTTCCATTTTGGGATCTCAATCGACTAGGTAAGACCTCCAGGCTTAAGGTGTTCGGCCTTAAGCCGTTTGCAATTGGGACACTCCTCCACAAACTTCGAAATATCTCGCTTCATAACTCCCTACCAATAGATCTCCTTGATATAATGATACATCTTGGTGGAACCTGGATGAATGGAAAACCTGGAGCCATGAGCCTCTTCAATAATACTAGGTCTCTGATTATAAATTTTGGGCACACACAATCTGCCCTAGTATTTAAGCACACCATTCCCCACTAGGGAGAATGATTCATTAAGCTTGCTGAACACTGAATCTTTCAAATCCATGAGTATAGGGTCGAGATGTTGCTTAGATTTAACATATACAACAAATGAGGATTCAGAACTGGAATGAACGGAAATACCCCCACTTGGAGTACCTACCAGTCGTACACCTAACCTAGCCAATTGGTGTACCTCTTTAACTAGCTCATTCTTCTCATCATCAATATGAAACACACTGCCCATCTCAATCGGCTCAAAGCATCGGCCACCACATTTGCATTACCTAGGTGATAGTGGACACTCATGTCATAATCCTTAAGCAGCACTAGCTATCTTCTCTGACGAAGATTGAATTCACTCTGTGAAAAAACATACTGAAGACTTTTATTGTCACTAAATACATCAACATGTACACCATATACGTAATGTCTCCAAAGTTTTGACGCAAATACCACAGTAGCTAACTCAAGATCATGGTTAGGGTAATTCTGAATCGTGGATTTTCAATTGTCTTAATGCATATGAAATCATCTTGCCATCCTGCATAAGAACATATCCCAAACCTACTCGGGAAGCATCACAATACACCACATACTATTCACCACTCTTTGGCAATATGAGAACTAAGGTTGACTTGGAAGCTCTTTTCACAAGTTTCGGACCATCCAACCTTCGTATTCTTCTTTGTTAAAGCTATAAATGGAGCAACAATAGAGGAAAAGTCTTCAACAAACTTATGATAGTAATTAGCCAAACTCAAGAAACTTTGTATGTTTGTAGGAGTGAGGGGTCTCGGCCAGTTCTTTACGGACTCTATCGTTTTCGAATCAACCTCTACACCCTGGTCGGACACAACATGACCAAGGAAGTTCACTGATATCAGACAAAACTCACATCTGCTGAATTTTGCATATATCAGATGTTCTCTGAGTACTTATAATGTAATTCTGAAATTTTGTTCATGCTCTTATCTGGTCTTAGATTGTATATGAGGATGTAATATATGAATACTATGACAAAAGAATCAAGAAGTTCATGGAAGACTCTATTAATAAGGTCCTTAAACGCGGCTGGTCCATTAGTGAGACCAAATGACATGACAAGAAACTCGTAATGACCATACCTTGTACGGAAGGAAGCCTTAGGAATGTCCTCTTGTCTCACTCTAAGCTGGTGATACCCTGACCAGATATCTATTTTAGAAAAAAAACTTGAACCTTGGAGCTGATCAAATAGATCATCAATTCTGGGAATAGGATATTTGTTCTTTATAGTGACTTTGTTAAGTTGCCAATAATCGATACACATTCTAAGGGTTCCATCCTTTTATTAACGAACAAGACTGGAGAACCCCATGGGGATATGCTCGGCTGGACGAAGCCCTTATCCAGTAGATCTTTTAACTGCAACTTCAACTCTTTGAGTTCAGCTGCACCCATTCAATAGGGAGGATTGGAAATTGGTTTGCTGTTGTGATCTAAGTCCTCCCTAAATTTAATTTTGCGTTCAGGAGGGATTTTTGGTAAATCCTCCTGAAAGACATCTTGAAACTCATTAAAATATGGACACAGAGTCTTTGGAAGGAACTTCATGTTTTAAGTCATTGACTCTGACTAAGTGGTATAAATACCCCTTAGACAACATCTTATTGGATTTAAGATGGGAAACTATTTGGCCTGCTGGATTTGAACTACGCCCTTCCCATTCTAGCTCTAACTTATTAGGAAACTGAAACCTTACTACCCTGTTTCGACACTCTATGGTAGCATAGCATTAATGGATCCAATTCATACCCAAAATTATATCAAAGTCAAGCATGGTAAATTATATTAGGTCAACATAGGTAACTCTATGAAGAACATTTATTTGGCAATCTCTATATAGTCTTTCAGCTCTAATGTTGTCTCCTATGGGAGTACTAACTAGAAAAGGTTCATGCAAGATCTCAGGAAGCAAGTCAAATTTACTAGCTACTAAAGGAGTAACAAAAGACAAGGTGGATCCTAGATCTAACAATGTATAAACAGGAAAAAAAAAAGACATGCAAGTTACAGGTAAATACATCAGCTGACTTCTTCTGCTCCTCTCTACCTTTCAAAGCATAGAACATGTTCCTGTTGTGAGGCTCGGCTGCAATAGTATGATTAAACCGAGGCTCAGTATCTTTCTTAGCCTTATTCTTCACATGTGGGTAGTCCCTGATCATATGCCCACTCTTCCCGCACCCATAGCAGGCATTAGAACCTACCATGCACTCACCTCCATGTAAACGACCACACTTACCACACGACTTTCTGTCACACTGGGCATTTATATCATTGCCCTTCTTGGGACCAGACTTGTCCCCTTTGGCATTAGTGTTCCTGGAAGGAGTAGGATTACCTGAGTGCTGGTACCCCTTCTTTAACTTGGGCCTGTCCTGGACTCCAAACGAACCCCTACCAGTGCTAGAACTATCTTCATCTGAGGTCCTAGGATTCTTGCCTTCTCGGCCTCTCTTCCTACGACGACTCTCCTCCACATAATGTGCATATACCATTAACCTAGCAAGGTCCATGTTATCATGCAAGATGGCTGCCCGACAATCCTCCTTCATATCCTCCCATACACCAGTCACAAACCTGCTCATCTCATCCCTGCTACTAGACACCAGGGAAGAAGCATATTTGGAAAGTTCAAAAAAACTTCAAGAAGTATTCCATGACTGAAATACCTCCCTGACCTAGGTTGATAAACTCCTCAACCTTAGCCTCTCTCTGCTATATGAGAAAGAACCTCTCCAGGAATGCAGTCTTGAAAATGTCTCAAGTGATGGGGACTTCTCCTGGTGCTCGTTTATCTACCACATCTTGTACCGTACATGAGAGACATCCTTGAGCTTGTAATGCAGCCAACTCAGCCTTCTCCTCTTCATAAACACCCACAACACATAGAATCTTCTGGACCTCGTCCACAAACTCCTGGGGATCCTCATTGGTCCCAGACCTGAAGTAGACTGGAGGATTCATCCTGGTGAAATCTCTCAGTTTGATGGCCATGGTGCTAGAATGTGGGTTCTCCCTGGAAGAACCCTCTCTAGTGTCCTGGGCTGTGATAGCGTATTCATGAGCAGTGATGGCTAGGGACATTTGAATCAGTGCTGCTCTCACTTCTCCATCCGTCAATGCAGCTGGGTTGACAGGAACTTGCACTCCACAAGCTGGGGCTTGAGGAGGAGCTTGGTTTCCCCCAGCAGCTACTTCTCCAACTCTCGTGCCTGTGTTTCTTTTAGTGTTCATTTTTCTACACGCACACACAAAAAGGAAATTAGATGCTAGAATGACACAAAATTCCAAAACTCTACATAGCACGATAAATAGTAGAAGAAGGGAAGATTCTTAACATCACTAAGTCTCTAAGTCATGGTTGTGGTACACTTCACAACCATAAGCTAGAAATTACGCAACGTGGTTGTTTTGAGCCTTAGTTTTTATGTAATTTAACATCATACTCTGATACCAAGTTCGTCACACCCGAGTTAACCCTAGATGAGACCGGCGTCATTAACCTCTTAGAGGTCGCAGACAAGCCTCTTCTTAGCTTTCATCAGAATCATATAGTTAAAATTAGCGGAAAACTAAAACTTTTTAAAGTTTACTGAAGTGTACTTAGACTTCATATAATTCTTCCATAAGTGTGATATACTAACAGCTAAAAATAAACAACCTTCTATTAATAGATTGAACAATTGACTGAAGAATTCATAATATCATTAATAGTTGCCAAACCGGCCTTAATACCAAAGGTTGAAATAATGTTTGAAAAAAATTCTAGGGAAAACATTCACTAGCTATTTCTAATCTACTAAGGATAGAAAATAAAGTGTAGGGATCCTCGAACTTAATAGGACCTACCAAAGTATTGAGGTACTAGTCCAAACAGCTTCAACTGATCTTCAATCCTCTTCAAGGACCTGCACCTATAAAATAGCAAATGTATATGGGTTAGTACACACTTATACTAAGTATGGGTGTATGCAGATAAACACATAACGACTATGCATGATCAAGGAAAGCTCTTCCTATAGCAACATGCCATTTTTGGAAAGTGAAGTCACTTTACTTTTCTCATTCGTTATTTATGAATCATGCTATGAATATGACATATTTTCATGAATTTAAAGCAGACAACTCGTTTTCTGTATGAACATAATACTTTGGAATAGTGAACATAATTTTATAACAACTCGAGCAAAATTTAACAATTTTGCTCCCCTTAGGCCCAGAGCTCCTCTCCCGAGACTTAGTTTGTTCTTCAGTCCTTTCTTCTTTTTGTTTGTAGTTCAATGATCTCCTTTGATCCTATGTTTTAATTACGAGTTCAATGATTAATTGTAATCCCTTTCATACAATAAAACAAGTAAGTAATCAAAAAGACTAGCGAAATGATTTGACTACCCTACTCACAAGTTATTCTTTCCATTCTTGTTAAATTGGGCATGAAGTCTTTATAAGAGAATCTTTATTGGCTATGCCCAATATTTTATATCTTTTGCATAATATAAAGATGTTGGGACATATATTCTTTATAAGCCAATCTTTATTGGCTATGCCCATTACTTGATCATTTTCACAATATAAAGATGCTGGGGCATATATTCTTTATAAACCAAACTTTATGGGCTATGCCCATTATTTGATCATTTGCACAATATAAAGATGCTTTTACTTACTTAGTTCACTTTGACTTACATTTCTTCTTCTTTGATCTCATGTTCACTTTGAATATTCTAGGTTGACTTAGGATATTCTTTTAAGACTTCCATTGTGATATTTTTATGCCATGACTAAGAATGAGTTACATCATTACGTAGTATAACCTCACCCTTTGGTCATCCTATCCGAACACCCATCATTTTTCTAGTTCATTATATCTTTGTTTCTTACTTTATTAAAGAAATCTTTTGCATTAACCGACATAGATCATGTGAGATAACATGAAATCCAGTGTCTTCCCCACACTGAAAAGAGGTGGTTCACCGGCCAAAGTGGAACTGAATACTTCCTACATATCTTAGGTTGATCCACTAGCTTGTAACCTATGATGGGAACATAGTTATAACACTAGGAGAACTTGGAGACTCTTATCCACCTTGGTGGTAGTCTCATCTTATGAGGCTTACATGTTCTTGCACAAGGTCATTACTAGTTTATCGGTGCTTTGGTCAATTTATCATACTTTAAAACTTTTAGAGTTGACTCATACATTACGGAAGCTTGGTTGTAGTATGAGGTATTCTTAGATCAATGGATGACTTGTCATCCCTTTTTATACTTGATGAATGTGAACTTCTTGCATTATCATTATGGTGTGAATGAGACTAGTCTCACGATTTCTAACACCCTCTTTGTGAGTATCTTTGACATAATTGTTTAGGTGCAAGTGAGACTTGTCTCACTTCCTTTAACACCTCATTCTAGGTCAATTTCATAACTCATAAGCTTTTAGTTATTTCATTACTTACCTTATCTTGTTCAATGTTGTTTGGTAGTCTTGTACCATTCTTAATGAAAGTTATGGGGACTCTTTATTGTGCCACTATGTCCACAAGTTCATTTAGATAGGGTATGTTGGGACTTTTTCCAATCATTGGCATACCCTAGGTTATGAGTTCATTGAGTTAGCCAATTCTATTACATATTTTTGAAATAATATTGTTGGCCAATTTATTGGCATAAACCAAACTTTCACTAAACACTTGTCATGATATTATCACTAAGCCAAGTCAATTAACTTCATGTATATACCGTAGTTATATCATCATTTTAAGCACGCCAACTTTTAATCATAAGAACAATTCTATGCTTAATTTGGCCAAGCTATAAAGGTAATTGGCATTGAAGATTCATCAACTAGCTTTGATTCTCATTCTTATTTCTTCTTGGGAACATTGCATTCCAAACACTTACAAACATATCTACTGTCAACACAAACAGTAACCAAAACCTCCATTCCTTTCAACAATAAACTGAATTTCATAAGGACTTATAACAATTCATCTTCTAGAACACAATTAGGCATTACAACTTTTCTTATCTCATGTAAAGGATACTCTAATTATACAGATCTAACCTATATGTCTCATTCGACATTATGAAATCACAGAAACCTACACATAATGATAAGTTAGCACCATATACCAACAACATGCTCGAGATTTGGATAATACATACTACTAGAATCGGAAATAGGGAGAACTAGGGAGATGAACATTCGACAATTTTATTGGAAAACACTAGTTTTGGTTTTCTTGAATTCAAAACATTTGAAAAGCCTCCCGGGGGAAGGAATCTAAGAGATAAAATCCATACCTTACTATAGAATTGAATCTACGAAGATCACCCCGTACTTTGAACGAAAATCTTGAAGAATTGTCTTGAAATCGCCTAAGGAGAATTTTCTATTTTTCTTACGTTTGTTCACTGTATACGTGAGTTTCTTACCTAGTTAAACGTATGTCTAAGTCTTAGGAACAGAATATTGACTAATTCAACTCAGGCTAATTAACTTAATTAAATAAATCAATTAGCTAATTACCAAAATGCCCTTTTTAAATTTACTAAAATAGGAGAACATTTGACTTAGTCAAATTCCGAAAATTAGCTAAGGGTTTCGGGTAAGACCATGATTTTTAATTAATTAATTAAGTTGCTAATTTAATTAATTAAGTGACCTAGGGTAATTACTAAAGTACCCATAAGTCACTAGGACCATAACCAACCCCTTTGAACCATCCTAGGTTAGGTACTAGGATATTTCTTTAGTTAGTTACTCGTCTAGTTTCACCAGTTAGCTCTTAGGATTTTGGGTACACTAGTTAGTTTGTTTTTGTTAGTCCTAGGTTAGTTAGCTAGTTAGGTAAGTTAGCTAGAGCCTAGGATTGGTTAGGAATCTAGGCCCCACGTGGCTTGACCTGACGCGCTCCTGCCCCCTATCCGCCCTAACCAAATTAGGTTGGGCTCGTCACTTGGCCGGTAGCACATGTGCTTGCATATGTGTTGCTACTTACTTCTTTTCTTCTTGTCCCAAGGATCTTCACTATTTCCTTGGGCACTTCTTAATCTACATGATCATTTTAAATGATCATGAGCTGTGGTATCTAGGCTTGACACTTGGATGCCTCGTACCTAATGTGCATAGTGTTAAGAAATATAAATTTTAGCTTAGGGCCTTTATTGCATGTACAATTCCTAAAGAAGCTTGGATTGAAGCATTTGAACATCAAACTATATCTTAATTTGCTTGTTAATACATAGAAAATTGGCTAACACCCTTAAGTCAATATTCTCTAACATGCCCAATATTACTCTATATTGGGCATTGGGATGCCTATGTACTCCAATACGTACTCTTAAAACCTAATAGACTCTTCACTGGACAAGTACATTTTCTGGAATGTTATAAGTGTAATCACACAAATTCGCAATGAAAGCCTCAAGAGTAATGTCAACCATGCTACTTGCTTAAATGACGTTTTCCAAGTTGATAGAATTATCCTAGTTGGATTCTAAGATCATCTTCTTGAACTTTTGATAAAAAAATGACTGTTCAAGGTTCAAAGCTCCAAAACACTAAAACTCACATAAAATCTAAATGAAAGATCATGTTACGACCCAAGATTACCCCCTACCTCGAAGAGGTCTTAGAAAAGTCCTTAGCATGCGTCATTGCATCATAGATAGAATAAAAGCGGAAAATTTAGAACTTTCCATTTGAAGTTCAACTTCTTCATATATCGATAATATAATCTAATTTGTGTCACATAGCCATCTAGACATAGGATTGTGCATATTAGGACCTATCCCTTACATCAACAACAAGTCTTATTATGCGAATTACAATGTAGTATTTCAATAAGGAAAGAGGAACTAGAATTAGAATCAAGCATCTCCATTTTCATACTTAAGGACTTACAAACTTAGGAATAGTAATCCAATTTCTTCAAGAAAGGTGTAGAATCCCCACAATGGACCGAATCTACACTATGTAGAAAATAGGAGAAATATGGGTCAGTATAAAACTAATGTACTAAGTATAGAAACATATGCAAGTAAAGCATTTCAAAACATGCACAAAGGAACATTATGTTATAAGCATGCTAATTTCACTTTAAAAGCCTTTATGCACATTCCAAGAATCATATACAAGTCCATATTACAACAACAAGAAGATATATTCCTATTCATAATCAAGAATAACATCATAATAGAGCCATAGTCAACATTTCATATTTACAGTCCATTTCATTAATACATCACAATAACTTACTCATAACCCCAGTCCAGGTTTTCTACTACAATGTGTATATGAAGGCCCATAACCCCATATAAACCAAGTAAACTAACAAAGAGATCACAAGCATTGAACTTTACCTCATACATCATTATAAAAAATGTAGTTCATACCAGGCATACCAATTTAGACCAACATCGTGAATATCAAGTGAAAAGAAAATCATACATATCCTATGAGACCAACATCATGCATATTTTTCATAACATATATATATAAAGAACACACCCTAGAATTCCCCTCAAGGTCCACTTGTACAACATATAGGTACATAGCCTTATCCACACTAAGTAGCACCTCTTAAGTAGTCCTACTTAGTGTTCATCTTCTTACTTTAATCCATTCATTTTAACATTTATGAAACTTTTCCATAACCGACATAGACCATGTGACCTACATGGAATTCGGTGTAAACCCTTCAAACCGAAAAGAGGGTATCCTAATTGCCAAGGTAAGGCATCAACATTCATAATAACATCTAGGTGGATCAACTAGCTACATCCTATGTGGTCTACATAGTTAAGGTATATGTACATTGTTACTAGAAAACCTCTTTATGCTAGATATAACTGTCATCTATCTCATGAGAACATCGGGGGAAGCTTCCTCATGAATAGACCCCTCTCATGCATATCCTCTTTCTGCAAAGATAAATTCCATTTTTGATGTGTCTTTAAGTATTTCTTAAACATAATTTCATAACATAGGTCTTAAGAGATTAAACTGTCATATAACATGTGCATAGCTCATAGGCTTAACGATGAAAAATTCCTTTCATCACAATTTTAATATCAAGTGTGAATATTACTTCATGAGATAGTCATAAGATGTACATAGGAATCACCTTTAATTCCTCACATTAGAACACCTATCATCATCTCCCTAACATCACATTCATAGCATGATCACATTCATAGCTTCATCATTCATACTTCAATTAATCAACATTATCAAAGATAAACAAACAATACTACGATATAATGTTCATGGCCTTGAAGATCTTATCAATGGCCTCCAAGAAACCCTTTCAAGACTTCATCCCAAATCTATGATATTTATCCATGAAATAAATTATATACAATAGTTTGTGGGGAGAATAAGTCTTAACCCATGAGCCTCACTAATGGGGCGTAAGCTGACTGACGGCTCATCATTGCCCACCGTAAGTATACTTTTCATTTGACAGCTTTTTAGGTCAAATGGTTGGTCATACTCGATGTTTAAACCCTAAACACTTACTTTCATATATTTAAGGCACTTTTATAATATTTCATCATCATACGACACTTCAAAGGCCTTACAAGACCTAAATACACACTAGATCCTTCTCAGTAGTTTCCGGACGTCATGGTGGTCATTTATTGATGTTTAGATTCTAATACCTCCTAACCAAGTTAATTACATTAGGTTAGGTATAGAAACACCATTTTAACCCCGTTTAAATTATTATACTCCAATTAAAGCTCTAGCTTTAAGTCATTGGATTTTTGAGGTGTAATAGATCAGGTGACAGAACATTCACTCTCAGCAAGTCATTGATGTATTTGGGTTGCTACAAGCTAGATCTAAACGACGAACATGAGGCATACAAGAATAAATGACCTGGAGGTAATTACACCTGCAACATTTTGTTGCTTCTACATATTGTAATTCTATATTGAGTTGGTTGCTTGGTATAGACACAAACTATCACGGGTTTATAATTCATATATAGTAATTTAATGATGAATATTATGGGAAAACAAGTTATAGGGAGAATAATGTACGATTTTTTGTTGAATATTTATTTTTACATTTTAAAAATATTAAATATAAAGTGTTTAATTTACATTATTCACTTACTTTTAGAAAAATAAAGGTTTCGTCACTATTGTGAGAATTAATTTTGTAATTTAATGTTTAATGATGTAAAATTTAAGATCTGAATTTTTATTTTAACATTCTATCATGTTTAAAATAATATATATAAAAAAGTCATGGCAATCACCAACAATTAATCTTTTTTTTAGGAAAGACAAATTTCTCCAAATTTGTTTGGACAACTTATTTTGACACTTTAACTATATCGGTGTTTTTTTACCCCCTTCCCCCCTAACAACTTAATTTGAAAGGAGTTTTATTACTCCTTGAAAGGTCACACTGTAAAATTTGTTTCACCAACTTTCCATAAGCACGTGAGACAGAAAAGAACACTACAAAACTTACACATGTCATATTTTTATTTGAGGAAATGCTTAATAACTTGTTTAATAATTTTTAAATTTCAATTAACTTCTCTTTATCTACATCGTCTTCTTCATTTATTTTTCTTTTTTCAGACCTCTTTTTCTTTCTTATTCTTTTCATTCACTTTAATATAAACATTTACTCTCAAATGTATTGTTTTTTGCATTTTTTCCTCTCCTTTTCTTTGTTGTTTTTCATCTTTTCTTGTTTTTCTTTGATAAAATTTTTTTATGCTTGATTCACTTACACAATTTTAAACATCAAAAAAGATTATTAGATCTATTACTATATAGAGTTATAAAAAATTGATTCCACAAAAAGAATTAATCAAAGATATTGTATGCAAAAATTGAATGTGGAGATTTCGCCCAATTCATTGATAAATTAACATTTTTATGCAAATTTTTTTTTTAATTTTTGAAAAAGGTGGTATGTTGTAATTAAAATTGAACTGAAATTGTAATTGAAATTTGAATTATTATTTGTAGATTGAGGGATAAATTCTTGATCATTTAATTTTTGGGTCAATTTTAGATATAACCATGGTGGGTGTAGAAGCTGTTGGTTTAATATGGAATCTTCTACAAATGGAATATTGAAATCCATTTTCTTATAAAAAAAGAAACTTGAAGAAGTTTTTTTTATTTTTTTAAATAAAGAGAAAATTATTAGATAATAGAAGAAGAAAAGTTTGAAAAAACATCACAGTAAAAGTGTAAAATCTCGTCACTTGGATTAACTAAGATTAAGCTAACAAAAACAAGAATAATCAATTTAGAAAAGAAGTAGCGAAATCTGGAACATTTCCAGGTTTCAAAAGTGAAATTTATCATTTTCAAACGGCCATAACTTCCAGCTCAGGAGAAGTTTGGATTAGTTCTTGATATGGTTGGAAATTCCTTGGGAATATCTTTCCAACAGGGTCGAGTTTGCGATAATCCGAGGCGTAGGAAGGATATATGCCTTTCAGAAGTTGGGTTGTTGAGCTGAGGAAAAATCCAATCCGAATTTTGGTAAGGGCAAAGTTTTCTTTTCACTCTAGTATTTCCTAATCCATTTTAAGGGTATATTAGGGGTAAAAGCAAGTCCCAAATCAGTTTTAGAAAAACTTCCAACGATTAGGGTTTGGAAGAAAAGAGAAAAGAATAGGAACATCAATAATTGTCAAATAAACGCAAAGATCGTTGCGTGGATTTCGTTGGACGAGGTATGTGAGATCATTTGGTGTTGAGTCCTTTCCCCCACACCCAAATTGTTTAAATTCAGCAAGTTAGTATATATGAAAAGATGAATATGGGGGTTATTGATGAAAATATGTGAAATTCTTTTTGGTATACATGTAGTTCATAATTAGTAGTTCTAATTCATGATTTCGGACTATTTTTGGGTCTAATCTATAAGGTATTGAGTATATTAATGATAAGTGTTTGGAGGAAAATCCAATGCAGTTTGGGAGGTTTAGAATTGAAAATCGAAGAAGAAAAGTCACAAAACTCGTCTGACAAGACCTGTGGCGCCGCGCCAGCCAGAGCGCCTGAAGGCGGTGTCTGTCCGTCAAAATCTGGCGCTCCGCGCCTCTTAGAGCGCCAAGACCTCCTAGAGACCCCTTCTCTCCCTATCTTTTCGTACTAGTTTCTAAGTGATGTACCGATTATTTCTAGTTGATTCAATCACTCTAAGTTACATCTAAACATCATGAAATCATCCATAAAGATGAGATCATGATCCTTGAATCGATAATCCAATTCAAGGAAAGTTAAGATTAAAGACAAAGAAGTTAGGAGTCAAGTTTAAAAGTAAGAAGAAAGTTAAAGTGAGTTCTTAAAGTATTCAAAGGAGTCTTAAAAAATCATTTCAACATTGTTTTAAGGTTCAAGTTACAAGTTGAGCAAAAAGTAAAGAGTTGAGTAAAAATCTCAAAATTTATAAGGGAACTAAGTATTCCCGTATAGTTAAGTTTCAAGCTAACTAAAGAGCAAGAGTTGAGTTCATTTCTCAAAAGATATAAGAGAACTAAGTATTCCCTAATGGTTTGCAAATGTTTCCCTAAAGGTTTACAAGGTAAATTTAGCTTAATCCTCTCAAGATGAAGTTATCATTTCGCTTTCCAACTCACATACTCATACATTCAACGTACTGATGTCGATTGGCGTGCATCATTTTATGATGCAGACGCATGTACGGAGGATCAGCACGTAACACACTGTTGATCTTGTTGAGCACTCCATAGTCTCTTGGTGAGCCTCCTTGCATTCCGAAGGACATCCCTTTATTTTAATTTCTAGTGTAGTTCATTAAGATGTTGTGGGGTCTTTGCCAATATCCATCTCAGTTAGTATGAAGGCTTCATAGACAGTTAGTAGTTCAGTAGTCTTTACTTTTCATTCTTATGTTAAAGACTTGAGTTCCCATGTCGCCTAGTTTGAATGTTTAAACTTTTAAAACATTCAAGATTGTATTATTTTGCAGTTTAGGAATGTTGTCTATCGTTGAGTGGTAAGCCAGACTCAGGGTTCGCTCAAGGCCAGCAATGGATACTGAGTGCCAGTCCCGCCGAGAGTAAATGCTCTGGGTGTGACAAACTTGGTATCAGACCACAGAATTCAAGACTCCTTAGGAGTCTTTCAAGCCGTGTCTGTAGAGTCTTAGTCATCGGTGTGAAGCACGCCACATCTATTATTAGGAGGCTACAACATTTAAGAATGTTTCACTTCTTTAAATTCTTTCGTGCGTTAGAGTTTATCTCTAAAAGTCTCTCTAATTCATGCTTACGCGTATTTTCAAAACATCATGCCTCTACGAAGAGTAGTCAGAGAGCGACCAGCCGAAAGAAATGTTGATGAACAAGAGGTTCCTAATGCACTGGATGTGCCACCCCAAAGAGAGATTACAAATGCTGAATTCCGGAAAGCTATCTAGATATAAAGTGAAGTAGTAACTAACCATGTTGGTCAACAAAGAGGAGCTCACAATAAGGGGATGACACCTCGAGGGTTTGTGAGTTTCTAAGAATGAATCCTCTTAGTTTCACCGGATCAAGCACTAATGAGGATCCAAAAAACCTTGTAGAAGAATTGAACAAAGTGTGTGAGGTAACACATGTAGATAATGTTGAGAGGGTCGAATTGGCTGCATATCAACTGAAGAGTGTTGCTATAACCTGGTTTGATCAATGGAAGGATGGTAGAGATGAGGGTGCACCATATCCATGTTGGGCTTTTTCGAAGAAGCCTTCTTGGGGAGGTTCTTTCCCTAAGAA
Organism: Solanum pennellii; assembly: GCF_001406875.1. Taxonomy (NCBI): domain Eukaryota; kingdom Viridiplantae; phylum Streptophyta; class Magnoliopsida; order Solanales; family Solanaceae; genus Solanum; species Solanum pennellii. The sequence continues at coordinate 65,137,684 of NC_028637.1, read as the reverse complement.
CTGAAGGCAGCAAAGGTTCGGGAGTTCCTCTCTTTGAAATAGGACTCCATGAGTGTTCACGATTATGGGTTGAAGTTCACCCAACTATCTCGCTGCGCAACTGAGATGGTAAACCACATGAGCAGAATAAGCCTGTTTGTTGTCAATTTGGGTAGTACTTCAAGCAAGGAAGGTAGGGCTCAAGTGTTGATAGGTGACATGTACATATCTAGGCTTATGTTCTATGTTCAATAAGTTGAAGAGGAGACGGTGAGGGAAAGAGAGGAATACAAAACAAGAAAGCAAAGACTGGGAATGAGTTTGGGCAGCAGAAAGGTGGTTCGAGTTGACAACAATTTAAGGAATCAAAAGGGCATATACCATCATCTGATAGTGCACCTGTGCCCAGAAACAGAGGTGAGTATAATGGTCAAAATTCACAGAACTTCAAAGCTAGACCACCCCAATCTCAAGGTAGTGTGTCCCAAGGAGGGAGTGGGAATTTTGCGTGTGGTAGATGTGGTAGAATTCAGTTTGGTGGATGTCGTGATGGTCAGACAGGTTTTTCCATGTGTGGTCAAGATGGTAACTTCATGAGAGAGTGCCCTAATAATAAGCAAGGTGGTGGAAATCTGGGTAATAGAGCGCAATCTTCATCGATTTCTCCACTAAACAGGGCTGCACCTAGAAGAGCCGCTTCTGGTACCAGCGGAGGGGCAAACCGTCTCTATGCAATCACTAGACGTCAAGAGCAAGAGAACTTTCTAGATATTGTCACGATTATGATCAAAGTCTTTATTTATGATCTTAATGCTTTGTTAGACCCACAAGCATGTTTATCCTTTGTAACTCCTTATGTTGCAAATCAGTTTGAGATTCCTCCTGAAAAACCTTGTGAACCCTTTTATGTTTCTACACCTGTTGGGGAGTCTATTCTAGCAGGAAGAGTCTACCGTGATTTTCATGTTTCAATCAATCACAAGATAACCATGGCTGATATAATCGAGTTAGACATGGCAGATTTTGATGTCATTCTAGGTATGGACTGGCTCCATAGGTGGAATGCATCAATAGACTGCATAACTCAAATTGTCAAGTTTCAATTTCCTAATGAGCTAGTCATAGAGTGGACTAGTAGTTCAGTAGTGCCTAAGGGTCGTTTAATTTCATACCTTAAGCAGAGGAAGTTAGTTTCAAAGGTTGCATTTATCACATAGTCCGATTTAACGACTCAAGTGTTGAGGTACCAACAATACATATAGTCAATGAGATTCCAGAAGTCTTTCCTGATGATCTACCCAGAGTCCTTCCCTCAAGATAGATAGACTTCAGCATAGACATCATCCCAGATACTCGTCCTATCTCTATTCCGCCATACAGAATGGGACCAGCAGAGTTAAAAGAGATAAAAGAACAATTGAAAGATTTGTTAGATAAAGGCTTCATTTCACCAAGTTTCTCACCTTGGGGGTGCTCCAGTATTGTTTGTAAGGAAGAAGGATGTGTCCCTTAAGATGTGTATAGACTACCACCAACTGAATAAGGTGACCATCAAGAATAAATATCCTCTTCCAAGGATAGATGATATTTTTTATAAACTTTAAGGTGCTTCTTGTTTTTGCAAGATTGACCTCAGATCAGGTTATCATCAGTTTAAAGTAAGGGAATGTGATATTCCAAAGACATCTTTTAGAACAAGGTATGGGAAATATGAATTTTTGGTTATGTCCTTTGATTTGACAAATGCACCTGCAATGTTCATATTGACATATTAACTGACCACAAGAGCCTCCAATACGTGTTCACTCATAAAGAACCCAATCTCAGACAGAGGAGGTGGTTGGAATTACTCAAGCATTATGACATGAGTATTCTTTACCACCTAGGTAGGGCTAATATGGTTGTTGATGCCTTAAACAGGTTATACATTGAAGTACTTCCCATGTCAAAGAATAGAAGAAGGAGTGTACTAAATTCTCTTATTAATACTTTATAAGGCTATGTATAAGCATGTTATTACTTGCTTTTGTCTATTGAGTGCTAAAATGATATTACTACCCTTAACTTAGTGAAAGATTTCTCATTCGAGGACAAATAATCCCATGGGGTGTATATGGTAACATCTCATAACTTGAATTAACTAAGATTAAGCTAAGAAAGACAAGAATAATCAATTTTGGAAATAAGTAGGGAAATCTGGAAAATTTCAAGGTTTCAAAAGTGAGTTTTAATCACTTTCAAATGGCCATTACTTACAGCTCAAGAGGAGTTTGGATGAGTAAGTTATATGTTTGGAAAGCCCTGCAACGCCACCGAGTTTACAAAAATCAGAGGTCGTAGAGGGAGATATGTCTTTCGGAATTTGGGCAGTTGAGCTGAGGAAAAATCCAATTTGGATTTTAGTAAGCACAAAGTTGTCTTTTTACTGTAGTATTTCCTAATTCATTATAAGGTTATATTAGGGGCAAAAGAAAGTCCCAAATCAGTTTTAGGAAAACTTAGAACTCTTAGGGTTTGGAAGAAAAGAGAAAAGAAGAGGAAGATCCAGAATTGTCCAAGAAACGCCGAGATCGTTATGTAGATTTCGTCGGGGGTGATCCTTATAAAGTTATGTGATATCATTTGATGTTGGGTCCTTTCCCCCACACCCAATTTTTTTTATATTCAGCATGTTATTATATATAGAAAGATGAAATGGGAGTTCTTGACAAAAAGTTGTGAAATTCTTGTTGGTTAACTTTTAGTTCATATCTAGTAGTTTTGATTCATGATTCTGGACTATTTTTGGGTCTAATCTACTGTGTATTGAGTATATTATGATTTCAAGTGTTTGGAAGGAAGATCCATGGATGTTTGGGAGGTGTAGAATTTGAAATAAGAGAAGAAAAGTTGGAAAGCCCGTCTGATAGGACCTAAGGCGCCGCGCTTAACAGAGCGCCTCAGGACAGACTCTGTTTGTCAAGCCCTGGGGCGCCGCTCTAGCCCGAGCTCCTGATGATAGAGTATTTCCGACTGGCTCTGGTGCTCCGTGCCTCTCAAAGCGCCAAGACCCCTGGAGAATCCTTTAATCCATCTAAACATCATGAAATCATCCATAAACATGAGATCATGATCCTTGAATCAATAATCCAATTCAAGGAAAGTTAAAATCAAAGTCAAAGAAGTTAGGAGTCAAGTTTAAAAGTAAGAAGCAAGTCAAAGTTAGTTATTTAAGTTTTCATAGGAGTCATAAACAATCATTTAAACTTTGTTTTAAGGCTCAAGTTAAAAGTTGAGCAAAGAGTAAAGGGTTGAGTAAAAATTTCAAAAGTTATAAGAGAACTAATTATTCCCTTACAGTAAAGTTTCAAGTTAAGTAAATAGCAAGAGTTGAGTTCAGTTCTCAAAAGCTATAAGGGAACTAAGTATTTACTAAAGGTTTACAAGTTTTTCACATTTGGGGTAAAAAGAAAACTAAGATTTCCAAAAAGAGTTTTGAACTAAAAGGGGAACATTAATTGCACAAAGGAGCTTTTTAAAGCTAAAGGTTTAGTAAATTATCTCTAACACAAAGGAAGGATGTTTTATTAAAAGTATGAGATAAAGTATGTTTTCGGAGTATTATTGAGCACGATGTGGGGATGAGAGTTCATATTAACTTAATTCTCCATAAAGCCATCATGGGAATTAACAGATCATTTTTTTAAATGATCACGTAAGTTTATCTTGTGGATTCACTAAGCTAAGTAAGGTCCTATACAGATGGAAAAGCATAGGATGGTCCTTGGGCAACGTAAGGTAAAACGTTGTATCATCACTTACGCTCAAAATATTGTCAGTTAGAGAATCTCCCACAAAAGTTATTTTACTTTCATATATAAGTAAAGTTGAGTTTGTTAGTGCATTTGTTTAATGAACTAAGTTGTTTTATTATTTTACAAGTTTTATATATATACCACATGTGTTTTAAATTGCTTTAAATGCATATTTGAGTTAAGCATATTCTTGAGTTGAGCAGAGCCAAGGTAAGTTCATCTTAATCCCCTCAAGCTTAAGTTGTCTTTTAGCTTTCCAACTTGTATACTCATACAATCAATGGACTGATTCCAGAGTGCCTGCATCGTTTCATGATGCAGACGCAGGTAACCAGAAGCAGCACGCAGCGCACCGTTGATCCAATTGAGCACTCCGCAGTCACTTGGTGAGCCTCCTTGCCTTCCGGAGGACATCCCTTTATTTGCTTTTCTAGCATAGTTCATTAGGGTATTTTGGGGTTTCTCCCAACATCCATCTCAGTCAGTTTAGAGGCTCCGTAAACAGTTAGTAGTTCAGTAGTCTTTACTTTTCATTCTTATGTTAAAGACTTGAGTCGCCATGTCGGCTAGTTTGAATATTTAAACTTTTAGAACATTCTAGAAAGTATTATTATGCAGTTTAGTTAAGTTCTTTCATTCTTAAGTACGACTATTATCTTCCGCTAATTTAGGTAATCCAGGCCAAGGGTTTGCTCAAGACTAGCAATGGTCTAGGGTAAGTTGTCCGTACAAGTTCATGGGGAATTTTCTGTCTTTCTTTAATAATAAAAGATTTCAACAAACAAACAATTAATCCTTAAAATTCATCTTTTATTTAAAACTGAAATGACATATGAATTTATTTCACCCATTTTTGTTCTGAAATTACTTTATTGGACTAATGGGCGTTTGGTAGTAATTACTACTCCATGGAAAATGCAAAAAAAATAAATATACAAGGCTACCCTTATAACCATAAAATTGTAAGTTTGACGGGAAATTACTAATGGTGAGGATGTTCTGTTCATATGAGATAATGAACAAAGATATAACAAGGTTAAAAAAACCATGTTATTACATAGAAAAGTTTCTGACTTGCAGTGAAAATCATCTTTCAAAAATTCGAAGATGATGGATGGAACTAGGGGTGTCACTTAGCCAGGTCAGACTGAAATTGGAGAGATTAAAATGGAATGCATTAAAAAGCGGGTTGGACTATTATGCGCCCAAATTTATTTTAGGCTCAAATGAGCTAAAAATCGATTGGGGTCATGACCCGCTAAATTTAAGAAAAATCTGAGTGATGCAACATAATATTAAGTAGCAAGCAGAAATACAACACGATATTAAGTAGCAATAACAACACGATATTAAGTAGCAATACAACACGATATTAAGTAGAAATAATAAGACGATGTTAAGTGGCAATACAATACGATATTAAGTAACAATAATAACAACATATTAAGGGTGTGTTTGGTATGAAGAAAAACATTTTCGGAAAAATGTTTTCTAATTTTCTCATGTTTGGTTGAGACAAAAGTTTTGAAAAGTGTTTATAAAATCAACTCATTTTCCTCAAAATTAAGGAAAATGACTTCCCTTCAAAAATTAAGGAAAACCTTTTCCAAAACTTTCATCCAACTTCAAATTACATTTTTTTTGAGAAAACATTAATTTATAAAATATATTTTCAATTTCAACATTTTTTTCACCCATTCCCCGACACCCCCAACCACCATCTACCTCGGTCAGCTCTCCCCTCCCCCCCCCACAACACAAAAAAATTGAGTTTGTTTTTAAAAATATTTTTAACTTCAAAATTTCATTTTTTTTC
>NC_028637.1:65093403-65131486 GCF_001406875.1 Solanum pennellii | reverse complement strand
ATTGAAATTTGTTTTTAAAAATATTTCCAACTTCAAAATTTCATGTTTTCTTACTTACCTTCAACCCCCACCCCAAAAATATTAAATTTAATTTTTTTAATAATACTTCAACTTCAATTTTTTTTTCACCCCCCTACCAGCCCTCACCCCACCCCAAAAAAATATTTTTTAAAAATATTTTCAACTTATTATTTTCAACTCTACTAAAAATGAAAGATGTTTCTCAAAAACAATTTTCATTCATAAATCAAACATTAAAAATTATTTTTGAAAGAAAACTTCTACTCACCAACCATACATGAGAAAATAAGTAAAAAATCTACTAGTTTTCGAGAAAAACATTTTCCTTCATACTGAACACACCCTAAATAGAAAATAAGTAGTATTATATGAACTTTAAAATATGAGAGTGATACCGTATTTGTTTGTATATGTGATAATAAAAACACTTCCAAATAAAATGTATCAAAATCTCCAATTGGACCAGTAATGGCAGTTCGTCATGGCGAGATTGGACACTGTGGTCTTAGAGCTCAAAACTTCAGTTTAGTGACATTAGAAACATCCCAGTTCTACGTATTTAGAAGAGGAAACTAAACCATTCTCTTCACCGCGAAAAGGCTATACACAGTGAAAAACACAACTAGACTAACTGAAATATATAACAAGAAAAATCCTATGATTTCATGCAAAATGTATCAAAATCTGCAATTTTTGGCTATATATGATCAGCACACTCCTTCTTAATCGAATTAGTGATAGAAGAACAATACATACATTGAGAAAACTAAATACACAATCCTTACGCCTTGCAAACATCAACTATATAAAATATGTATATGCCATAGTAAGTAAAATTTTACAATCTAATGAACACAAGTACACAACTGCAAGAAAATTCCATAGTTACTATTCAGAAATCGGCAAAACCCAGAAAACTAGTTCATCAAGATTCTATGTCTGAACTAGGACACTTGCCATTTAATCCGTTTAAAACATCTCATTGTTTCCTTAGAAGGATCAATTCGACTATGCATACACATTTTTCTGTAAACATCAGTTTTAGAGAAGATATATGTGACTTGATATCTTTCACTTTTGTCTGCATTTCTCTATTCATTCCTTGAAATCTTCATACCGTTTAGGAAGTTGCAAGAATAGCATACGCCCGATACTTTTGGCTATTATCAATGAAGGTAATAGGATAAGTGCGAACTATTAGTTTCATCCATGAATTATTGACAACTTTAAAAACACTCATTTACTTGACTAGCTGATCTTAAATACACGTTTGATCTTGCAACATTAGTTAAATACACCCCTAATTCTATGGGAGTTTATGAGTGTTTTCAACATTTTTTAAAAATTATCGTAATAGGAACGGAAATGTGTACCTCTTAACAACAGCGGAATAATAATGAAGTCTTGTGAAAGAGTAGCTCCAAGTCCAACTTTGAGTCTCAAAGAATCAAAGCTATGTTTAACAAACTAAGTGTGTAACTTTTGTTTTGTTAATATCGGTGAATAAGATAGAAAATTCTTATTTTGTTTTTCTGTTTTTGTGTTCCTCCCTTTTATCCTAAGAGAAGCATTCAATACTCATTAAAAAAAAAAGGAAATTAGTATATGTTGGAACACCTACAAAGTAACTAGGCTCAACCTTTTTCTAATTGGTACTTATCTCTTTTTTAGAAAGAAAAATATTTGGGTCAGGTATATGGGGCCGAGTCGGTCTACATGAGCAACACACGATCCAAATCGTACATCTCCCACTTCGCGCATAGTGTACAAGACTCAAATCAATAATATATCAACTAAACACACAATTCGCACAATAAGTAGTTCGTGTAACTTGTGAGTACCAAGGCTTTCCTTCAAGGGTTTTCCACGCCCTACATAGGAATTCAATCACATGTTGAAATAATTCATGACTAATTTAAGGACACTGTTACTCACAATACCCAGAACTTCATTCACTACTTCAATAACTACTTATTCGTTCATTCGTCTTCAAGTAAACTTGAGTTCATGTTTAACATTATATATATAATTACACTTGATGCCAATGTGATTAGTGTAATAGCCGACATGTACATACAAGTTTATTACTAATTAATCGTATTTTCTTTCTACTCCAATCTATTTGTTCTAATTCAATTATTTTCCTAGACATGTACTGCATTACCAAATCATTCATGACGCTATTATCAATATGTTAAAGTAAAAATATTGATTAAGCCTTCAAGAAACAACAAAAATATCAAAGTTTATTGCATTGAAAAGTTATATTAACTTTCGGGGTCTCACACAATTAAAAAAAATGAATCCATTATTTCATTGACTCATTAATGCTTGCCACACATGGTAAGAAACACTGCTATGATGGTTTCACCTTGTACTAGTGTATGTATCTCATTCTTTTGACTAAGCAACATTGTACAGACCTTGATTTAAACACCTTCACATGTTTAACCCTAGTTTTTTTTTCTATCACTACAATACATTTGATTATCATGGATGAATAATTTCTTCATTTATAAATCATATTTCGTCACTGAAAATCTTGTTAGACAAAAAATAATTCGTCAATCAGTCGTCACTATATCTGTGACTCTAAATGTATACAAATATAATTTAGTTCTTTGTCGCTAAAAGTATTATTTAATTAGAAAAAGAAAAATCATCTCCAAATACTTAAACATTTGCGAAAAATTTATTTTTCATAAAAAGAATATTTTATTATAGTTAATAGTATGTTTTGTCACTAAAATGTTTATTACTACTCATAAAATTATATCATCCGTAATATTTTCTTCAAACAGTGAGGCCATCAATTGTCTCTAAAGTTATATGTATTTAGTAGTTGAAAAAAATATAACTTCACCACTAATGATTATTTTTTTTAAAAAAAAATTATTTTATTCTTAAATATATTTATCAGGGATAAATTTATTATTTAAAAAGGGTTAATTCTATTATTATACCGATATCTCACCCCCCCTCCCCAAGAGGAGCTCCAACGTTATACTTTCTTGGGACTCGATCACACAAACATAAGGTTGGAAGGGAGGAGTGCTTACTACTCCAATCAAATCTTTTGTCGCCAATCTATGTTTAAAAACGACAGTGATTAACATAAATTTTGCAGAAACACAATATCACCAAAGTTTCCAATCAGCTAGTGAAATAAAAACAGATGAAGAGAAATCAATTCACAACAAACTAAAATCTATAAAATATACTAGAATTTGAAGGAAAAAAAAGAACAAAAAATATCAAGCTCACTGAATGCATAGTGTCCCCTTAAGGAAATTATTCCCCTCTAGCATTCGAGATTTGATTTGGGATATGTCCTCCCAAGATAGAATGATCTCAATCACTAGTGTATGGATACCCAAAACGCTGGTGTCAGTGAGCCACTCAACGACAGTAAAGTACATGAAGAAACTTTGTCAAAAAAGAAGAAGAAATCAGAAATTTTTGTAAGTAAAATGTCTGAAGAATGACAAGTATATATAGTTGTAAAACCTTTAAAACGAGTTAGGTGAAGCTAGAGCCTAACACGTATGTCATGAGGTTTTAAAGTTTCCTGAAAGGGTCTATAATAGTGTTTTGAGGCAGTGTTTAAGTTTTGGAAGTGTTTGGAGGTCAAACGTCCAAGACGTCCGGAAACTAGTCAAAGTTGAACTAGTGTGTCGACTTTTTTCTAGTGGCGTTTTGAGGTATGGTTTGAGGGTGAAATTGAGTAATGATGGTTCTTAAACATATCCTGACATATAAAGGGTCAAAACGTCCGATAAAGACTCCCCAGTGACCACCCTAAGGGTCCTAGAGGAGGACCCAACTTGTGGGTCAAAGCTGCCCAAGGCAGCAGAATTTGTTCATGAAAGGAACATGTCCGCGTCGCGGACTTGTTCCTCCCAAGGACATATTCTGCCTCCGCTTCGTGAGCACAAGGCGGAATCTACTGTTTTTGAATTTAAGTTCAAAAATCATACTGGAGCATCTCTGCATCGCGGACTTGTTTCCCGATGATAATTCCAGAAATTTAAATTGAGTTTGACTTGGTGGGTCCTATAATTTCAAGGGCATTTTGGGTATTTTAAGGATTAGTTACTGGCGGTTATTTGACCTTTTTAAACCCTAATTAACCCTTCAAATCAAAACCCTCATGTCAAAAAAAAACTTCTCCATCTCTTCTCTCCAAAAACCTTCATTGAATAAGATTTGAAGCTCCAAGAAGAAAATTGATTTTCCAAGTTTTTGTCCATCAATTTAATGGTCTTTTCATCACAGTTAAGGTATGTTTTTTCATCCATGGATTCTCTTTCATTCATGGAGTCAGTTTCAATGATTTCAAAGATGATAAAAAAGATGAATTCTCTTATTTTGTGATATAGCCATGGGTTCATGCGTAATATTTTATAAATCAATGAGATATGATTGAATTGATGTTAATTTGATGATTTTGTTTTAAAAAAAAACTCCATGAAACTATGCAAATCATGATTTCCTTATTATGACTATATTATGGGTGATTTGATAATGTCTCAATTGTATTGAGTTCTTATGTAGATTGCATTGGGCTATTGAATTATGACAGAATCATGTTAACATCATACGTAGGATGTCCTTAAATGATTAATTTGTATTGTATTACTTTGAATTTATTGATTATTGAGATTATTGGATTGGATTGGTGATCATGACAATTGGTAAGGGCCTTTGAGTATTGTGTTGGGCGATTTGTGGTATGCTTCCCTAACTCTCTCTATATTATGTAGTATAAGTCTTGGATTATGCGGATGATTGGCATGGTCCACTTATTTGGCGGTGCTTATGTGATATACTTGTGAATAAGTGGCCTCGTCAGCATTACTTTATGAATTGTGAAACAATGTGACCTCGTAGACATTACTTTATGTTATATAACATTATCATGTTATAACTTGATTATGTGAGTAATGTGAAGATCTTGATGACTTGTGTGTATATGTGAATTCAAAGCATGAGTTCTTCTAAAGAACGTTATGTGATCATAATAGGCTAGATTGTTGCCTTGTATTTGTATGTGTATGTTTGATGTTGAGATGTGAATCCTCTTAGTTGACTATTGAACCTTATGATGAGTCAATTTGATGATACTATAGAAGTGTGCAGGATGACTTGCAAGTATATTTAGTTGTTCATATGTGCTTCTTGAATGAGATGTTATATGTGATGATGTAAAGTGAAGTGTGTTTTGTCTAGGTAGACCTATGTCTCTTGCTTGATACATGAATGAATATGAATCCTTTACTTAGTAGGTTAGAACACACTATGTCATGAATGTATATGTATGAAATGAATATGACCTTGAATATAGCAAAGAATGTCATTTATGTGGAATCTTTAAAAAAGAAGGTCATTTATGTGGAATCTTTAAAAAAGAAAGTCGTAATGGTATCCTTCTCGTGTGAGTGGTGGACTTAGGGTTGATTGGCTGGAGCGGCATGAATCATCCTTAGGAAAATCATTGAATTATCCTCTTAACCATTGAAAGGCAACTCTACGGGACCTCTTCGGTAAGGTGTGTTATGATTTGGTTATGAAATAGATATGGAACCTCTTCATATACTCATTGATTGAATTACTCTATGAGAACAAAGGCTAGAACCTAGTGAGTATGGTTTGGGGAGTAGCTCTAATTAAAGTTGTGACTGGAGTACAAAGAAACCCATCATATTCCTTAGCCATGTGGCTACATGGGTTGTGTCCTAGTTCTACCATTGGCAAGTACAACACCCTTTATTGGAGTAGGGTTGACTCCGGATTCCATGCTTATCTACCATAGTCTATGTTGGTTATTTCCTATTCTCATCATGTGGGATACATGCTAGTGTGGATAAGTTCTATGAAGTTAGGTAGTGGAGTGGGACGCTATTTAGACATTGCACGAGTAGGCTTTGAAGATGTTAGTATGTGACTCCCTAGCTTTTTTCCAAGACCATTATGTGAATTCCTTACATGTTGAATGTCTAATAAATGGGTAAATGAACATAATGACTTAAAGTGAAGGTACGTTGATGAAAAGGAAAGTATCTAGAGTAGCTTTTAGGATTGTTTAGGTAGGCTTGGAAAGGTGTATGGGCGGTCTCTTCTTGTCTTAATTAGGTGAGTCTTAGAGTAATTCTAGGTAGTGAGTTTGATTAATGAAATGGGAATAATCTTATCTTAGGTAGTCTAAAGGATCTCTTTGGTATGTGTGAAAGGATCGTATGAGCGATCCTTTCATAACTTACTCGAGTGAACCTTAGAATTAAATTTGGTAGGATCATCTCATGGTTATGTAATTGATGTGTTCTTGATGCTATCTTGTGATATATGAGTTTTATGTGAAGTTGGTGTGATATGTGGTTCTATATACTATGATAGAAGGTTTTACTTTAACAGAGAATGTTTTGATACAAATGTTTGTTTCTCATGTTTTATTCATTAAGTCATACTTAGTACATGCATTGTACTAATTCCATACATGTTTGATATATCTAAAGTTGTAAGTTGAATATGAAAGGCATTTTGAAGCAAAGCTTGGAATCGAGGACTCTTTCAAGCAAAGTTGGGGTATGTCCTCACTTGATTCGAGGAAATAACTATCTTTAGATTTCTTTTATTAAGAAAGTATTGTAATAGGCTAAGTTTCTATATTTCGATTGTATGGGTCGTGTCCCAAGAATCCTTGAGTAGAAGATTGGCGTATGTTGAGACTTAGTATTTTCTATGGTTTTATATAAAAGATGTTTTGAGATATTATTCGAGCAAATTTTTTTAATTTCGCACTACTTTTCATACATGTATGCAATGAATGATGTCAAAGGGCTTCTACAAGACCTCCGAGAGGTCAAGTAAGCCATGATGCAAATCCAAGAGTACCATATCTTCTAGGGTGTGATCTCGGGTCGTGACAATAGCCAAGAGGAACTGGTTCTAAAAGGTTGCTACCTTTCAAAATCCACACGATCATTCATGAAAGTTTGCAACCTTTCAAACGATCGTAGTTGTTTCTGAAGGTTGCAACCTTTCGGAAGAGTCATTTATAGCGGTAGAAAATTTAAATAAAATGGAAAAGTAATTTAAATAAAACGGGTCAAGCACAGATCCGAGTTAAGTCGTAATGTTTTTGCTAATCAACTAAATAAATAATTGAAATATTTCGGTTCATCATCTAAATAATTGAAACATTTCTATCAGTCAACCAATTAATTTAAATGGTCATTTAATTTAATTTATTTTAATAACTAAAACAAATTTAGTAAAAAAAAATCTCAATCAATCATTTTCCAAAGATAAAGCCAAAGTCGAGTCGAACGACGACGATGACAACGCGAGGGGGATCCCTGTTTCCAATCCTTTTAACAATTAATAGAAGTTCTCTCTATTTAAACACTTATATTTTTCCTTCCGCCATCAATGAGGGATAAATTCCTTTTTACTAAACCATAGAAGGACTTTTCAAGTCCAACATTTCCAAGTTCCCAACTTTCTAAGTTCCTCACTTTTCATCTTCCCTCCATTTACCATTAACTTTTGCTATTTGCCCAACAATCTCCCACATGAATGGGTATTGATTATAACATAAGGAATGCATGATGATTCCTCAAACACGAGTTATCTAGGGCCTTATTTTAATACAAATAGTGTCCTCAATTGTGTATTTTATCTCTATATCTGATAAAAACCTCTAATTTTAAGGTATTTGAGGATTTGGTGGGAGCATGGACACTTATGCGCAAAATGAACGAACAACGGAAGAAAAGATCTAAAGATTAAACGTGCCCATCTCCAAGAACACTTGGCGATATGCCATATTGAAGAGTTCTGCCTTCTGTTACAACAAGTGAGCCCTGAATAAGTGAATCAAAAGATGATGAAAAGAAGCAGTCAGCGCTTCACCGAATAGTTCCGCGAAGTAGAGTTATTCCGCCCAACGTTACAGCATGCATGGATATAAAGGCATGGCTCAAACGGTGAAGAATGAGAGAAAGGGTGAATCGCCAAATCACTCGGCGATTCCCAACTAAAGACACTGAATAGATCCACCAGAACTATACCTAAAGCCTATAATACTAATCTCTTTTATTATTTAAAGAGATTTATAAGAGTTTTGAGAGTGTAAAATATTAGACACTTAATATTTTATTTTAGACGCTTTTGTTCTTAAGTTAACTACCAAGTTTTTGGAGAGAATTTTTAGGAAGCTTGAAGAAATAAGTTCTTCTTCCAATCATGGAAGTGGGTCGTCTCCGTTTACCTTCCTTTGCCATTTTTAAGGTTCTCTTATAACCATTTTATTCCTTTATCATTTTAAGTATATTTTATTATTGCTTGATGTGTGGCTAAAAACCCCCGTACTTGGGGTAGGATTTAGCATATATGTGATGATATTTGTTGGGCTTTGCTTGCTGATAGGGTTAGATTCATTTTAATGTTGATTTAACCTAGTTGTTGTGGTTTAATTTTATGGGTTTCTAGTTGCAAATACAAAAATCACTCATATGTTTTCGGCTTTCACAAGAGGAAGGTCACGAAACAAAGACCACTAGACTAATGGCCTAAGAAGTGGGTCTACATGTGATTCAGCCCAAGAAGGTGTGACCTAGTCCTATATCGAAGAAACCTATATCAAAAGGTCAGGGTGTGGGTAAGGAATAGGGTTGTTATTTTAGATGATTAAGTTTCCGAAAAGAACCCATTTGATATTGGGTAAGTTTCCCTAGAGGGAATTTACTTTGACCTAAACTTAGACTAGTCAACGTTGTCTTGCGAATTTTACTATCAAAAGCATGTACCATTAGTTTGTGTCAATTTATATTGTGGTCACCCCCCAATAACTCTTTCCCATACTTGTTTTCTTATTTATTTTTGCTATTTTACAACTTGTGACAAAACCCCTTCTTGATATTTGATACTGGTGTCACAAATTAAACTTGTTTTATTTTAATACTCAAAAATAATTTAAGATATCACTGTTTAGAATGAAATTCTAAAGTAGCTACTTCTTTCACTACCACTCCCTTGGGACACGACCCCAATTCTTGGCTGTGTTACTTACTAGCTTCGATTTGTAGACACTCAAGCTATAGGTTAGTGTCGTTAATCATGAAATATAAAAGATACACATATTGAAGCATCAATGCGCAGACGAGTGTGTACTTTACAAGCAAGGATCAATTGCATCTGGATAAGTAGGTCTCTCCTTGGATTTTCTGCTGTGAACATATGTCTGATATACACAGTCAATCAGTAGATGCAATATCTTTGAATCATCGAGCTTTGTTATATACCTAGACAACCATGTGTGACATAATTAACCCTTTACCGTTTATGGTTCTTACGGTTGTGTTTGTTTCAGTCATGAACACCTTCTAGTTTCATGAGTGTATAAAGAATAGACTTTTGACATAAATTTCTCTTTGAAGTTGCTTACACTTCACACTCAAATAGGTAATTTCAAACCATGTCATCTTGTAGATACAGCATTTGGTTAAATCTGCCAAACTTACCAAATCATTAAGACTTTAATCTTTATTAACTTATTAACAAGTCTTAAAGTCTTAAAATTGCTCCTGAACATTGTCTATATCATAAAAATGAATTAAGTTGACTGACAATGTCGAGCCGTCAGTCACAACTTTTTTTTTCTCCTTGAATATAGCTTTTGGGATCTCTAGTCTGCTAGATATATTTACATCCATGCTAACTTGTCCTAAGTCGTAAACCCATTCCATTAGATGTTCTTTTAACTGCCTCTCTCACTAGGACTTTTGTTGGTAGATCTGACACATTATCGCTTGACTTTACATATTTAATTGTGATAATTCCACTAGAGAGTAGTTGTCTTATGATGTTATGTCTTTGTCATATATGACGAGACTTCTCGTTGTACATGACGCTCCCATCCCTACCTATTGTTGTTTGACTATCACAATGTATGCAAATAGGTCCCACAAGTTTGGAACAGAATGGAATATCCTCCAAGAAATTTCGGAGTCATTCATCTTTATCAACAGCCTTATCTAAAGGAATAAATTTAGAATTCATTAAGGAGCGAGAGATACATGTCTTTTTGGACGATATCCAAGAGACTGCTCCTATACCAAGTGAAAATACACAACCACTAGTGGATTTTACTTTATTTGACTCGGTGATCCAATTTGCATCAATATATCCTTCAATCGAAACAAAATATTTATTATAATGCAAAACATAGTGTTGTGTATGTTTCAGATATCTCAACACACGTTTCATTGTCATCCAGTGTGTTTGATTCGAATTACTTGTGAGCCAACAAATTTGGCTAATAGAATACGTTATATAGTTCGTGTACAATTCATAATATACATTAAACTTCCCAACACTCTGACATATTCCAATTGAGAGTCACTTTCACCTTCATTCATTGTAAATGTAATGTTTAAATTAATTGGAGTGTTGTTCAAGTACTCGAACTTATCCAATACTCTTTCAATATAATGAGATTGAGATAATGCTGGTTCCTAAGGAGTTTTGAGAATCCCGAGCCCTAAGATCAAATCAACAACTCCTAAGTCCTTCATATAACTTGTTTGACATCACGCGCTTAGTAGCACTTATATCATCAATATCTTTATTCATTATTAACATGTCATCAACAAACAAAAAAACGACTTCATGATTCAAAACGTTTGTAATGTGTCCATTTTTCAACATTGTTTGGTCAAATTTAGCATGTCATTGTTTGGGTTCTTTCTTTAGCCCATAAAGAGACTTCACAAGTCTGCAGACTTTATCTTTTTTACTAGGAACCACAAACCTTTCAGGTTGTTCTATGTATATTTCATTCTCCAACTCGCCATTTAAAAATGTTGTATTTACATCCATCTGGTGGATTTTAAGATTATACACTGCCGCTAGTGCTATTAACATCTTAATTGATGTTATCTTTGTTACTGAGAGTATGTGTCAGAGTAGTTCAGACCCTCCTTTTGTCTGTATCATGTAACTACAAGACTAGCCTAATATTTTTCAATAGTCATATTATCTTTAATATTCCTTTTAAAGATCAACTTTGATCCTAAAGATTTATTTCATGGAGGAAGATCAGTCAACTCCCAAGTATGATTACTTAAAATTGATCCGATCTCACTATAGACTAAATCTTTCCATAGATTGAATCAAACAAAGACATAACTGCGTTAAATGTTGGAGGTTCATTTTCAAGCAAGAATGCCAACATATCCGGTCTAAAAGAAGTGGATTTCTGTTGGCGATTACGACACCTGAGATCCTCATTAGGAAGTGTATTTTCCATTAAATCTACTCATGGTCGTTTAGGTCTTTCACTTGTCAACTCACATTCAGTTTTATACAGATAAATGTGTTAAAAGAAATCAACATTATCGGACTCAATTACCATATTCACATGAATTTCAAGATTATCAGATTTTTGAACCAAAAATTGACAAGCCTTACTTTTGACAACATATCTAATAAATACACAATCCATTCTTTGGTCCAATTTTCACACTCTTGCGTAAAGAAACATATACCTTATCTAGAACCCCACACTTTGAAATATTTTAACTTTCGTTTCCTACCTTTCCATAACTCATATGGAATTGATTGCAATTTTCCACGGGTACTCTATTGAGTATCTTGTTAGCCGTAAGGATTACATCCCCCCACATGTTTTTTGGTGAACCAGAATTTATTATCAAGGCATTCATCATTTCCTTTAATGTTTTTTTCTTCCGTTCCCCCAAACAATGTGATTGTGACGTAAAAGATGCAGCAGTCAGATGAATAATATGCCATATTCCAAACATATCTCTGCAAAAGGAGATTCATATTCTCGATATAACACTCTGAAAGTCTATGACTTTGTCTAGAGCCTCCTTACATGAACTAAGACTCAAAACAATGTTTGTAAGAAAAAAATAATGTATTCAAATTAAGTAGGAAGTGTTAGAGTCAAAATATTAAGAAACGACCATGACGTCATGAGAATTGTGAAATGTGTGCTAGTGTGTCTTGACATGTTTCATGGGGTTTCAAGAGTCGGAATTTAGTGAAATTTGGTAAAATGGTAATAAACATGTATTAGAGTGTGTTTAGGATTGAAAAGTCCGGGTACGACTCCCCAAGTACCATCCTAAGGGTCCTTGGAGAGGACCATTTCGTTTGACCTAAACTGCCGAATTTGGCAGTGGCAGTCCACGAACCAATCGACGAGCCATCGATGGGTCAACAACCCTTCAATGGTATACGTTGGTTAGGGATTATCCATATGTTGAGAAGGTTCCAAAATACTGTCTCTGATCCAAACTATGTAAAAGTAGGACGGTCCCTGGTCCAATCAACTGCCCGTAGGTCGGGGTCACGTTGGTTGGGGGTCAAAGTTTATTGTTAATTTCTAGTTTAGGGAGTCAATTAGTGGGTTACTTAAGTGATTAGTTAAGGGATTAGGGTTGATTAATTAAGTACTATATAAATATACTAAGTCAACAAACTAACCAAACACCTCATTTATTCCCAAACCCACATCTCTCTAACATCTCTCTAGCCACTCTCTTCCCACACTCAAACATCCATTGATAAAACACTAGAGCTCAAAATCAAGGACGAATTCACCAAGGTTTTCATCCCAAATTCGTGGAAAGATCATCACAAAGGTATGGTTTCTTTCACTCTTAGGATTCCTTTTCCCAAGAGGCCCTTTCAAAGATGATTTTCAACTTCCCCAAAACTAGGGTTTCAATCTAGACATGGGTTCTCTTTTCAAAATAAAATTGTTATACAATTGTGATAAATTATAGTCGTTTATCGTTGTTTAACTAAGTATTGATGGTCAATTTTTGTTCATCACTCAAGATTGTCTCTTTGAACCCTTGTTCTTCCCTACACTCATTGTGCCTTGAAGTTCTATGGTAATTGTGGAATAAAATGACTAGGAATATGTAGAATAGTAATTGTTATGTATTACATATTGATTTTACCTTGTTTATGCATTATCTATATATTGTTTGGTAATTTAAGTATGAAGGCAATGAAAGGTCAATATAGTATGAAGATGATTCTTCTTGAATTCAATTATGAAGTATGATTACTTAGATCATCATACTTCTATGTCTAATGTTTGGTTGTGATTTTGATGGCAAGTATTCCTCATCCTTAACCCTAGACTATTGAATTGTCTATGAAGTATGCAAGTATGTTAAGATATGATTATTATATGATTGAAAGTTACTTTTCATGATTAGGATAAAGTGTTGTGTGCAAGGTTTACTCACTTATATATGGTTTTATAAAGTGAAAGATAGTTCTCACTAAGAAATACTTATGAGCTATTATGATGAAATATTCACATAGGGGTCTAGAAAATACAAATATGAAGAGTATGATGAATACTAAAGGGAATAAATTCTTCGCACCAAAAGGGCATGTAAATGAGATGGAGGTCTCACGTTTAGTAAGTCCAGCCTCCCACATGGGTTTCTTCATGTCTAATAAGTCTGGATTCCCAAGATATGTATCGTCTCATGAGATGGAAACCTCCAAGTCTAGAAAGTCAAGGTTTCTAGTAACAATATTTTTGACCCTTAATTATGTGCCCACATAGGACCATAAATAAGTGCATCCACCTAGATAGCTATGTACGATTGGTTACACCTTAGGCAAGTGTTAACCCTCTCCCTTCGATGTGGAGGGAGAACAACAGATTCCATGTAGCTCACATAGTCTCATGTCGGTTGTTGCACTTCTTCCCTAATGAACCAAAGTAAATGAATAAGTCAAGTATGTAAAGAAGTATTAAGGCTTGTCTTAAAGATTACTACATAGGGTGAGGGAGGGTATGGGACTTCTCTTACTCATTTCACATCTGGGATCCTAAGAGAGGGTCTTAGTAGTGTTCTTGTATGATTAAGTTGATTACGTGTTATAGATGTGAACTTATGAATCAAACATGTTATGGTAAACTATAAAGCTATGTTGTATGCATGTAGTAAGTGACTTAATGGGATGCTTAGCTTTGGATAGGGTTATGGAGTTCTATTATTGGCATTTCCCAAGTATTGCTTTGGCTTTCTTATATGTTAGGTTAATATCATGTTGGGTTGACTTATAATGTTCCATATATGTACATGTTGAGTTATTGAACATAATGCATGGTTTTTAGTAAATTGTACATTTTCTCATGCATTGATGATTTTATGCATAGGAACCATACTTAGCACATGTGGTTTGTGCTAACCCATATTTCTTCCCTTTTTCCAAACATTCTAGCTTTCAACCATTGAAGAGCTTCTAGGACACTTTGCGAGAAGACTTGGACCTTTCCTCCAAGTTATTGATGAGTCCTCCCGTTCAAGGATGGTGCCACGTACTCTACCTTAGTAGTTTTGTTATAGTCTAAAAACATTCATTTCTTTCTTCTTGGTGAATATATTGGTATAAGCCCTATGTGTCAAATATGAGTTTATATGAGGGCTATGCCCAAATGTTCTACTTTGTTTTAGATGGTTTAATGTGAGATGGTATTATTAGACTAAATCCTTATATGTTGGTGAGGTTGTCTAAAGAAGAAGCCTATGTAAGCTTTATATGCGATGAGTCTAAGTAAACTTCATATCTGTGAGAGGTTTATTTATACCTCAATATGTCGAAAAGTTTTAATTCTTCCGCATTTTGACCTATGATATGTTATGACGAATGCTAAGAGGCTTGTGTAAGTCTTCTCCGAGGACGAGAATGTTGGTTACCTCTAGGGGGTGCTCCATGGTCGTGACACTCCACCGTTATCACTCCAAATCATTTTTATCTTTAGATTCAGTTGATTCTCCACTTTATTTTTGTATTGCTTAAATGCATCAATTTGATCATCCTTTTTATTAAGAAAATATACATAAAAATTGAGTGCAATCGTCAATAAAAGTTATAAAATACTATTTCACAGCACGAGATAGTGTCAACTTCATATCGCAGTGAATTAAGTCTAAATGTTTTGAATTCATCTAAACAAACTTGTAAGGATTTTTAACAAGCTTACTTTCTACACAAATTTTGCATTTTGATCTATCACATATTAAATCAGTCAATACTTCTAATGTAGTCAAATTTCTCAAGGCTTTGTAATTTACATGTCCCTAACGAGCATTCCATAAATCATTTAACTCTAATAAGTAAATAAAAGCATAATTCTTATTAATATTGTCAATAATCATTACATTCAGTTTGAAGAGGCCCTAGTGTGGTAGCCCTTTCCTAAGAACATATCATTCTTATTTATTACAACTTTGTCACTAATCAGGACACACTTAAACATGTTGTTAACGAGCAGTGTAGAATATATTAAATTCTTCCTAATAGTAGGAATGTGCATAATGTTTTTCCAAGTCAAAACATTTTAGGATGTTATTTTCAATATTACTTTCCTTGTTCCTTCAATCTTTGTTGTTTTTGTGTGCCATGAACAAATCTTAATCGATCTCAGCAGGACTGTATGTTGCAAAGGCTTCTTTTACAGAGCAAATGTGTGAGTGACACCATAGTCGAGAAACCACTCTTTTCGATTTCCAATTAAGTTGCACTCCGAGATCATTACACAAAGGTCATCTCCATCTACCATCTCTTCCACGATGTTTGCTTGTCTTATTCCTTTTTCTTTTTCTTTGTGCTTTTTTGGAGCATGACAGCAAAAATACCTATGACCAGCCTAACCACAATTGTAACAGTTGCCCTTGAGTTTCTTCTTGCTCTACTTCTTTGCGTTGTACTTCTTTCTTTTCATACCTTTGGTAGGAGCTTCTTCAACAACATTAACTCCAATTAGTTTCAAACTATAACAAGACTTTTTTCGGCGGTTTTTTATCTTCTTCAATCTTGAGCCGAATCACAACATCTTCAAGCTATATTTCCTTACGTTTGTGCTTATATAATTTTTGAAGTCGTTCCACGAAGAGGGTAACTTCTCGATCATTACAACCACTTGAAAAGCTTCATTACTACCATATCAACAGCAATCACATCATATCATGGAAAATAAGTTGAAATTCCTACACTTGTAATCCAACAGTTTTACTATCTACCATTTTATAGTCTAAAAACTTTGCGACCACAAACTTTTTGTAGCACGCACCTTTCTTATTGCATCCCACAATCCTTTTGAAGGTGTCATTGCATGATGGACATCGACGATGGATCGCCATAATCACGACGGTCCGTCCTTCCTATCCGTCATAACTATCAGAGACTTTTTTGCAGGGGTCTCCACATACACATAGTTTTAAGTAAGACATGACGGACCCCATGACGATCCGTCATACTCACGACGAGCCGTCACCTGGTCCATCGTGTTTCACTGTTACTATAGAAATTTCATTAAAGCTTTGCTCTTATATTTATTTTGTGTCATTTTTTCTTGTCTTGTTTGCTCCTTCAAGTACTTATATTGATTCCTTATAGGTACTATCTCCAATGGCATCAAAACAAGACCGAGTTTACGCACGTGGGAGTTCAAAGTCTCTCGCCCCGTCTGCCTGCCTGGTCATCGGCTCTGATGATGATCATGATCCCGAGTACATACCCCCAGGCACTGCCACTCCATCACGAGCTGCACGAGCAACCAGAGCTACGCCCAAAAAGGTGGCATTTGGCGTAGTCACTGCCTCCCAGTCTGATGAGGAGCGCACATTGACCGGCACACCTTTTGGGTCAGCTACACATGAAGAAGGAGCATCTGTATCCTTAAGAGTTTCGTGGTCGGAGGAAGCCTTCGGGTCCGCAGAAGTCCCTCCACCCACCACAGCTGCACAATCTGCCTTGTCTAATGAGGCTGACAGTTCTGATTCCACTCCTGGCTTACCACTCGTGCTCTCACCCCGGTTGCCGACCAACTGATACGTTCAAACTTACTTTCAAATAAGAAGTAAAATGGTCGTGACAAGTAAATAACCCAACTAGTGAGGTTGGGATGTTTCCACGAGGAAAATAGTTTAGACTTAACTTCAATCTATTATTACTATTGCTCAGTCAATTACTTCCTTGGAAAGCAAAAATGATAAAAGGAGGGTTTTCTATTTCTAAATAAATGAAAAAAACTAGCAAAATTGAAGGAGACAACTACCAGCTTCAAATGCTGAAATTTAATCAGTTAATAAAAGTAACTACGGTTTACATGTTCCCCACAGGTTCATAACTTGATAATTCTAACTATAACAATTCTTTCCTAGTATCTTGCATGCAAAGTGATAAGTTATATATTTCTAAATCCTTGGTCCGGCATCTAGAAAATTTCACTCCGCACCTTGGTCCGACTACGTGTGTTACTATACTAACCCTTACCCTTACATCATATTAAGCATCATATTCGATATTTGACTAAGTTATTACCTCTTACCAATCAATTCAAGCCTATTAGATAGTATACACTAAATCTATGTTGATAATTCTTTTCCAATTATTTACCACCTTGGTCCGGCAACTAGCATTAAGGCGAGTTCTAACGTTTGCCATCCGTTAAAAAGACTTCTAAGCGAAAGAATTATCAACACATGCAAGAAACTATTCTAGAATTGTTATTTTAGTTAGGTTTTACCTCATTATTCTCCTATGGTTCCAACAACCCTAGTTATGGAGTTTAGTTACCCATATTCATAATCACAATATTCAAATATATGATATAAGAATTCATGCACTTACTCCAATAAAAAAGAGTAAAATCCAGAAGTTAACTTGATTAATCAACCAACATCACCAACAATAAATTGCTGAAATTAATTGAAGATTAAAGATTCTTCAAAAGTATAATAGTAATCACCAAAAGTCTAACAAAGAGTCTAAAAATATTCAAGAGTCTAACAATAATCCAGGGTCTAACAATAATCAAGGGTCTAACCTCAAAAATGAGGTCTTTCGAACTATTTATAAAATAATAAAAACATAATTATATAAGCACTCTATTTGCTGGAAATCTGTCAAAACGCGGCTAGATCGACGGACCTCGCGGCGGATCGTCTTGATCACGATGGACCGTCATGGACTCCGTCGTCCCATACTTATGCAATTTCTTCTGCTGCTCTATTCATTACCCTTGAGGGCAGGTATGACGGACTGTCACAGTACAACGGTCCGTCGAGGATCTCCATTCCAAAAAATTGAACTCTTGGAATTTGGATACAGGAACTACTTCTCTGATCTTCATGACGAATCAACTGGACGGACCGTCATGGCTACAACGGTCCATCATGCTTTCCGTAACCCCACACTTGGTCAGACTTCCCCATCTTCCTTCAGCAGCTGCACTACGATGCCACCTACAGACCGTCACGAACATGACGGACCACAAGCTCCGTAGGTGGTACTTTTATGTATTTCTTGCTCAAAAACCTCCACATTCATCTTTTAGACAGATTTCCTGCAAATAAGGAGAAACTTATATAAAATTAGCACAAAAAGGCTTTTGGACACACTAAACTTAAGGAAAAAGTATTAATAATACCGTGAAACCACGATATATCAACACCCTCAACTTAAATTTGTTGTTTGTCCTCAAGCGACGCACTATGACTCAGTACAAAATCTTTGTACAATATTATCCATGTTTTATCCTTCGCAATCATTTGGCTATCAATCCCGATCAATCTCATCATATTTATGCATGCTATCACTATTAGGCTTGAATTATGTGGAATCAGACCATGACACAGACTCACCATGCACTAACACCTATCCTCTTTAATTTCTCACCGAGGTGCTAATATTTCAGATACTCCAACTAGTGTCCTCACTTCAAAACAAAATCCTCATTTTTCACACAATGATTTCATTTTGAGTATAAGGTTTACTTTTCAACACTCACTCTCATAACAAATTCACACTCATTCATACATATTGCCATAAGCTTGCCCTTATTTTCACTGCTTTAAGTTCGCTTTACAACTCTTAGGATCACGATAGGACTTTCTTATCTTGTAACATAGGCTCAGGGTCAGGTAGGGTATATTTAGGATTACTTTAGTGACTTTTTGGCCTCCTTGACATATCGGCTAAACATACCATTTTCTATCATTTTATATTGCCCAGTTTCTCATATTCTTTCACCTTGCTATTTTCCCTTTTTTCTTAATTTGTGTAAGTGACTCTCTTCTTTTCTTGCTTGTATTTCTTGTATATATTTTTTTTCTTTACTTTTCTTTCAACTAATTCTTGAGTCACTTTACTTTTGTTCTTTCTCTCTCTTTGTTCTTTCAACCCCACTTTCCAGAGCATTCCTCATAATAGCCACCCTCAACTCATGGCTTTGCCATGAGTCAAAGTACACAATACCCAAAGTTGGGTCAGAGCCATAAAAAGGGTTGTTTACTGCATTTTCCACCCTCGACTTATGCTTTTTGCATAAGCTGAGGTGCACATGTCCAAGGAGGGACCAGGGCCAACACATTATTCTCAAAAAAGATCAGTTAGGGTGAAAAAGAAAGGTCTAGTTTAAGCTCAAATCATTTGGATCAAAGAAGGATAAATTTCATTTGGTTTTCTTTTATTTAGGCTAAAAATGGGCTATATTGAATAAGGCCCTATGATCCTTTCCTAATTGTCTATTACAGCTTACTTTTAGCAGGACTAACCAGGCAAGTTCTAGCTCAGTACAAATAGTTGACTATCTAAATCTTCCTCGCACTCACTTGACATCTCATTACTCTACCAGATTATCAGACACCTAGTTCGAATTTTAGACTTAGGGTCATGCAGTGGTGTACCTCTATGTCATGCTTAGAGCCACACATTTATCAATTAGTATGCCTAGTCATACATCATTTTACATTTTATCAAGATATCATTTTAGCCATCATGCTTCAGAATTAAACTATGTACACAAGATATAGACATGCCGATTCAACTGAAAAAGTAATCAGTCTCTTGGGATAAAAGAACACAGGCAAGAAAACCCCAAAAGAGAATAGTGAATTGGGCTACTCAAACTTCACCCTACCACTCACTTTCCATTTACCCCAACCCCAACAAAAAAGACATGCAATTGTCCCCTATGCATAAAAAAATTGAAATACAAGAGTGGTAGGTGAAGCAAACCTGGGGCGCAAAGCGCCGACGATCAGCAAGCTGGTGGGTCCGGTTCCCCAGAACCCACTACCATTGTAATCTGGACACCCTCTGTTGTGTCCTCAGCATCAACAGCACTATCAGCAGTGCCTCCCGCTATCTTCACATTTCTGGAGCTAGACGCCCCAGCAGCTAACTGTCCTGCTCTCATCTGACGCGCGTCCTCCTCAGCAAGCGAGGCTCTCCTTGCAGCCTACACCTCATGGCACTCCTTCTTCCGTGCTCGAGCTTCATCCTCCTCTCGACCACTACGCCTCTTGGCATGCTCTTGAGGGGGAGGTGGTGGAATCTCTGAAGTGGCGAATAGGGCCGCCATCACTGTGTCTTGAGTAGGAACTGCAGAAGGGGCCTCAGACTCAGGCACCTTAGACTCAAAGATCATATCGATGTCTGCGCGAAGACTATCGACTGCATCTTGAAGGGTCGACACATCCACCCGAGGGGCTGGTTGAGCTAACACCCGCAACTCAAAAGCATCCAAGCGCTGATGAACCTCAACGATCTTCCGCTCTGTGTGTTGTACCATTCGCCGCTCCTAGCGCTCTTCTGCTGCAGCAATAGACCTCTGCATCCAAGGCTAGATATGATGAAGAAGTGTAGCCATTTGTGCCTCTAATTTCTGGACCCTAGCAAGCGGGACCAGAGCGGGTAAAGGGGCTGAGCAGGAGGAGCTCGGGGCAGTGCTACTACCCGGGATAGACTCGACCGGGGTAGTGTCAGTGGATGCCGCCTGCGTAACCGTATGGGCTTGTGCTACCATATCATCCAGATTATCACCAAGTGGAGGCAACTCTGGACGGGGCGCTCTGCGTGGAGCCAACTCATTGGCCTTATCCCTGATGAGGTCGATATCAACAGTGCCCAGCGGGGTCTTGAGCTTATCAACGTGCCATATAGGCACACCTGCGGACCTGCATAGAGAAAATATCATGCTTGGGAAAGGGTAAGTAGCTGTGACCTTAAAAGCCCTCTAGTGCATGACCGCCTGTAAAATCCAAGCAAAATCCACCTCAAAACCGGCTATCATCGCCGCATTCAGTACTACTCGATCCGATGTAACTATATTATCAGCGGCTGTGGGGGAAAGGCAGTGGCGGGCAATCAACAACAAAAACTTCGCCGTGAAGGTCAGGTTAGCCTTCTTGATGGCTCCTTTCGGCTCGGTCACCCAGTCAGCACCCTCTCCATCAACGGACAAGTGCAGGGCCATCCACCTCTTGGTGGTCTCTCTCAGCGATGGCTCACGCAGAAATTGGCCATCTTGGACATTCTGCCATCGGTAGTCAAACTCGGAAGTGAGAGGGGTCCGGTTAGCCTCAAAATTCTCGCCGTATAGATACGTAGCATGGCAGGCAGGGAGATATCAACCTGAATGCCACGTACTCGGAACTGCTCCAGTGGGGCCTGTTTGGCAGGGGAAGCCCGCCTATCAATTTGTTATCGGAGAGTCGCTACGTAGGAGGCGGAGAACTCTCGGACCAACTCTTCACTATAACGTCCCAACGGACGCGCTGTCCACTCCAGTTGATGTCTTGAAGAGAGATTGGGGATCTCTGGCATCATCGGGAGACTTCCCGTAAGGACCCGCCGCTCCAATATAAGTATCCGAGTCATGACTCCTTTTTCATTCAAGAACTTTTCATCGGAATGACTTGATACTGCCCGTCGACACACCACTGGTTGGGCTGGTTGGTAACAGGGGTGAGAGCACGAGTCGGTGAACCGGGTGTGGATTCCGAACTGTCAGCCTCATCAGACGAGGCAGACTCTGCAACGGTGGCGGGTGCGGGAACCTTAGCAGATCCGGAGGCGTCCTCCGACCATGAAACTCCTAAGGAGCCAGACGCTCCTTCTTCATTAGTAGCTGACCCAGAAGTTGTGCCGGTCAGTGTGCGCTCCTCATGAGACTAGGAGGCAGTGACTACGCCGGACGCCACCTTTTTGGGTGTGGCTCTGGCAGCACGTGCAGCTCGGGATGGGGTTGAAGTGCCTGGGGGCACGTACTCGGGGTCACGTTCATCATCAGAGCCAATGACCAGGCGGGCAGACCGGGCGACAGATTTCGATCGCCCGCGTGGGTAGACTCGATCTTGTTTTTGTATCATAATAGATAGTACCTGTAATGAATCAACATAAGTACTAAAAGGAGAAGACAAGACTAGAAAAACCACACAAAATAAATAAAAGAGTTAAGATGTAATGACATTTCTATAGTAATAGTGAAACACAACGGGCAGGTGTCGGCTCGTCGTGAGTACGACGGACCGTCATGGGGTCCGTCGAGTCTTACTTAGACTTTGTTTATATGGAGAACCCTGAAGGAGAGTCTATGACAACTATGACGGTATATGCAGGATGGATCGTCACAAATACGACGGTCCATCGTAGGTGTCCGTCAGAGGTCACTTGAAAAATATAAGGAGACCCTTAGGAGAGGGGTATCTTACCATCATAACGGTCATGCAGGACGGACCGTCAAGGGTATGACGGTCCGTCATAGTTGTTCGTAAGAGGCCACATAGAAAAAGTATGGACACCCTTAAGACAGGGGTCTTTGACCGTCATAACGGTTATGCAGGACGGACCGTCGTGGGAATGACGGTCCGTCGTAGTTGTCCGTTGGAGGAAACTCAGAATAATAGAGAGAGACCCTTAGGAACAGGGTCTATCACAAACAGAATGGTTGTGTAGGACAGACCGTCGTGGGAATGACGGTCCGTCGCATGTGTCCGTTGGAGGACACTTAGAAAAAGTGAGAGACCCTTAGGAATAGGGTCTATGAAAACCAGAACGGTTGTGCAGGACGGACCGTCATGGTGACGACGGTCCGTCGCATGTGTCCGTTGGTGGACACTTGGAGAAAATTGGACAGTGGGGTGTTAGGGTTGTTGGAACGGACCCAATGACGGTCCGTCGTGGGTACGACGGTCCGTCATCGGGGTCTCGTTCTGTAACTCAGTGACAGAATTGGGGATGCCCCATTCATCCCCTATGACCCAAATCGAATTGGTAGTGCTTTAACCTACATTTGTCTAACCCACATACCTAGTAAACTAGCAATGCTAAAGCACCTATTTCTTGAGTATTAACACGTCAATTTCGAGGATTTTCAACCTAGGTCAGACAGAATTTTATTAAAGAATGAACCTATCTAGAAGAACTAGGCTAATACAAATTGATAAAGAAAAATGCAATATAAATGAGTAGAAATTAGAGACACATACCTGAGAATTTGAGAAAAACAAGAGAGAAAGGTACTTGGTGATCAAGTAGAGAGCCACAGCAGCAGCTCCGACTAGTAGATGATGAATTTTAGGAATTTGGAGAATTTGGGGAAAATGATCGGTTGTAAAAGAGAGAGGTTATGATATTTGAAAGTTGAAAAGGGAGGGAAATGGGAGAAAGAGTAAAGGAATGGGGTGAAATGAAGGGGTGGGGGTTTTAAATGTTGAATTTTTAAAAAACCCCAACGGAGTCGGGTCGGGTACGCTTCATTAATGATGCGAAGATTCCCCGACGAAGGTCCATCTCAGTTGTGATGGTACGTCGTTGGTTCCGTCGCGTGTGCCCTAGTTTGAAAATAACAGAAATACGTACCTGGCATGACGGATTCATGCGACTGTCCGTCACAGGCACAACGGTCCGTCGCTGTATCCGTCAATGACTGCTGCAGATTAATTTTCTGCAGAATTTCCTGGTGATGTGCCTGCAAATTTAAAACTCATTAGTAGAAAATGCTACCATTACTAGAATGAAAAACTAAAATTATTGGGTTGCCTCCCAACAAGCGCCTGATTTAACGTCGCGGCACGACTAAAAACACTTGATTACTCAGCCTTCATCAAGATGGTATGCCTCTATCACTTCATTCACCGATGCAGTATGCCTAAAATAGATTTTTATTCATTCTCTATTCACCTTAAACCGCAATCCCTCCTTAGTTTTTAACTCAACTGCTCCATGAGGGAATACTTGGGTAATCAAGTAAGGGCCAGTCCGTTTGGACTTGAACAGCACCAAATCCTCAACCATAAACTCTCGTTTTTCACTTTTAAGGTCATTATCCTTCTTCATATTTTCTTTGTGGGATATAGCAGATACCGATTGGAGCTCTGCCTCATGGACCTACAAATGTTGAAGGTCGCTTCTTTATTATTCAACCGGAATTTCATTTGCCCCTTTTCCATATCAACTAAGGCTCTACCCGTAGCAAGGAGTGGCCTCTCAAGAATAATAGGCACTTCAAAATCGACTTCACAATCAAGAATAACAAAATCTGCCGGAAATATGAACGACTCCACTTTTACTAGCACATCATGGAGTATCCCTACAGGCCTTTTCACTATTCGATCAGCCATCAGTAGACGCATTGCAGTGGGCTTTTGGTCACCCAAACCCAACTTCTTGTAAATCGAGAGGGGCATGAGATTTATGCTTGCACCCAGATCACATAATACTTTCGCAAAATATAATGACCCGACTACACAAGGAATAGTGAACGCACCCGAATCTTTTTTTTTGTGCGAGAGATCTTGTAGAAATAGCGCTACAATGCTGCATTCTATCATCATCCTCGAAAGTGACCGATCTTTTCTTTGTATGCAGATCTTTCATAAACTTGGCATAACCGGGCATTTGTTCTAGAGCTTCTTCCAAAGGGACATTGATAGAAAGCTTATTCAACATTGTTATAAAACGCCGATATTTACCATCATCGCTCTTTTTCACCAATCTCTGAGGAAATGGGGTGGTGGTCTAGGCATGGGAATTACCTTTATAGAGACTTCTGCATCTTTTCCAGTGCTATCTTCTTCTTCACCACCACCCTCTACCACATTATCATTATCCTTTCTCACCTTTTCCTCATTAGACGGCATAGGTGGGTCATTGGTATGCTTACCACCCCGAGTCGTAATTGCCATGCAGTGTGCATTATTTTTCGAATATTGGACAGTGTTGCTAGGAAGAGTGCCTGGTTGCCGTGTGTTGACATACGCAAATAATTGGGCCATTTGCAACTCGATCTGCTTAATCGATATTGCATGTGTATTGACTTTTTGCCCAATAGCCGCTAAATCACTCCTTTACTCTTTAATGTGCTCATCACTAGCATCGAACCTCCTCATCATTTTGTGCAACATATCCTCAACTCGCGCCATACTATCTCCACCATCCCTTTGAGTAACATCACGATTTTGAGGAGGGACATACGGCCCATTCCTATTATTTTTGTTACCGTAGTAACCCCTGTTGATGTTGTTCTCACGGTTGTAGTTTCCGTCTAACACATAATGACCATCACAGTTATAGTTACCATAGTTTCGACCTTGGTTCCCTTGACCTTGGCGCCAATTCTCCTGATTAGAGCCTTGGGCACTCGGTCGGAAACCCCCCGTCTTCTCATTTATTGCATAGGAATCCTCCATATAATAGCATTCATCATTAGGTGGTGGTGGTTTAGACAAGTAATTAACTGCATTTATCTTTTCTGCACTCACAGTGATATGTTTTAGTACCAACCCAAGCTCAGTTCTTATCTGAGCCATTTCTTCACGAATCTCATCTGTGGCTGGGTTGTGAGTGGACTGCACTGCGAAGGTATTTCTCCCGGTATCTGACTTCCTAGTACTCCAAGCTTCATTCTTCCGGAAGATTTTCTCTAATTTTTCAGCAATCTCAGCATAAGGACACCACCCACAAGATCCACCTGCTATACTGTCCAACACCGCTTTATTATAATCATCCTATCCCCCATTGAAGTATTCCTTTGGTGACTCATCATTTATACGGTGATTTGGGACGCTTCTCAAGAACGAGGTGAATCTATCCCAAGAACTACTAACTGACTCTCATGGTAGTGCCACAAAGTTGTTCACTCTGTCTTTGTGGTTTAGTTTCTTGGAGACCGGGTAGTAGCGTGCTAAGAAAACGTCCCTTAGTTGGTTCCAAGTGAAAATTGAGTTGTAAGGGAGCTTAGTGAACCATATAGAAGCCTCTCCCGTAAGTGAGAGAGGAAACACTCTTAGCCCTATTACATCCAAGTCCAAGTCAGGCCTCCCTACACAGCTCTTACACACTGCCCTAACCTTAGCTATATGAGCATGTGGATCCTTAGAAGGTAGCCCTGAAAACAAACCTCTGGCAATGAGCATTTGCATCAGGCTACTAGTTACCACAAAGGTGTGTCTTGGTGGCAAAGGAGGCAAGACAAGTGTCCCATCGGAGTCTGCTATATTGTCATAGCCTCTGTAGTATTCTTTGGGCCATGGAGCGGGATTTTGTCCCCTCTGTTGGTGTTCACCCGAAGCATCGGGTAACAACAAACCATGAACATCACCCGGAGCAGGGATGTTCTGGTTTGGATCATCATCATTAATTACCAAGTTTCGATTCATGTTGCGTAGTGTACGATCTAATTCATTACCGTAGGGAAACAAGGGTTCTCTTCCTCTTCGTGTATTGGGCATACAAGCAAGATGATTCTGCAAGAATCAATAACAGTAAAACAAAGTAAAATCAAGAAAATATCAACTAAACTATAGTAATAAGTTTAAGTTAATCTAAAAGCTACTTTCCCCGGTAGCGGCACCAAAATTTGATACGCTCAAACTTACTTCTCATATAAGAAGTAAAGCGGTCGTGTCAAGTAAATAACCCAACTAGTGAGGTTGGGATCATTCCCACGAGGAAAATAGTTTAGACTTAACTTCAATCTATTATTACTATTGCTCAGTCAATTACTTCCTTGGAAAGAAAAAAATGATAAAAGGGCGGTTTTCTATTTCTAAATAAATAAAAATAAATAGCAAAATTGAAGGAGACAACTAACAGCTTCAAATGTTGGAATTTAATCAGTTAATAAAAGTAACTAGGGTTTACGTGTTCCCCACAGGTTCATAACTTGATAATTCTAACTATAACAATTCTTTCCTAGTATCTTTCATGCAAAGTGATAAGTTATGTATTTCTAAATCCTTGGTCCTGCATCTAGATAATTTCACTCCGCACCTTGGTCCGGTTACGTGTGTTGCTATACTAACCCTTTCCTTTACCTCATATTAAGCATCATATTTGATATTTGACTAAGTTATTACCTCGTACCAATCAATACTAGCCTATTAGATAGTATAAACTAAATCTATGTTGATAATTCTTTTCCTATTATCTACCTCCTTGGTCCGGGAAGTAGCATTAAGGCGAGTTCTAACGTTGGCCATCCGTTAAAAAGATTTCTAAGCGAAAAAATTATCAATACATGCAAGACACTATTCTAGAATTGTTATTTTAGTTAGGTTTTACCTCATTATTCGCCTATGGTTCCCACAACCCTAGTTATGGAGTTTAGTAACCCATATTCATAATCACAATATTCAAATATATGATATAAGAATTCATGCACTTACTTCAATGAGAAAGAGTAAAATCCTGAAGTTAACTTGATTAATCAACCAAAATCACCAATAATCAATTGCTAAAATTAATTGAAGATTAAAGATTCTTCAAAAGTATAATAGTAATCACCAAAAGTCTAACAAAGAGTCTAAAAAAATTCAAGAGTCTAACAATAATCCAGGGTCTAACAATAATCAAGGGTCTAACCTCAAAAATGAGGTTTTTCGAACTATTTAAAAAAAAATAAAAACCGAATTATATAAGGACTCTATTTGCTGGAAATCTGTCAAAATACGGCTGGATCGACGGATCATCGTGATCACGACGGACCGTCATGGACTCCTTCGTCCCATACTTATGCAATTTCTTCTACTTCTCTCTTCATTACCCTTGACGGCGGGTATAACGAATCGTCACAGGCACAACGGTCCGTCGAGGGTCTCCGTTCCAAAACACTTGAACTCTTGGAATTTGGGTACTAGGACTACTTCTCTAATCTTCATGACGAACCAGCAGGACGGACCGTCATGTCTACGAGGGTCCGTCACGCTTTTCGTAACCCCACACTTGGTTAGACTTCCCCATCTTCCTTCAGGAGCTGCACTACGATGCCACCTACGGACCGTCACGAGCATAATGGACCATCATAAGCTCCGTAGGTGGTACTTTTCTGTATTTCTTGCTCAAACACCTCTGCAGTCATCTTTTACACAGATTTCCTATAAATAAAGAGAAACCTATATAAAAATTAGCACAAAAAGGCTTTTGGACACACTAAACTTGAGGAAAAAGTATTTGTAATACCGTGAAACCACAGTATATCAGCAGCCCAACCGGTGGTGTGTCGACGGGCAATATCAGGTGTATTGAGACACCAAGTTCCTGAATGATAAAGGCATCATGACACGGACCCTTACACAGGAGAGAAGGGTCCTTACTAGAAGTCTACCCATTATGCCAGAGATCAAAAATCTCTTCACCCGACACCAGCTTGAGTGGACAGCTCGTGCTTTGGACCGTTACAGTGAGGA
Source organism: Solanum pennellii (assembly GCF_001406875.1). Classification (NCBI taxonomy): domain Eukaryota; kingdom Viridiplantae; phylum Streptophyta; class Magnoliopsida; order Solanales; family Solanaceae; genus Solanum; species Solanum pennellii. The sequence continues at coordinate 65,102,930 of NC_028637.1, read as the reverse complement.
GATGGTCCGAGAGTTCTACGCCTCTTATGTGGCTACTCTCCGATCTCAGATAGATAGATGGTCTGCCCCCGCCAAACAGGCCCCACTTGAGCATGTCCGAGTACGAGTCATACAGGTTGATATCTCACTACCAGCCATTCGCAGGTATCTATACGCCAAGGATGTTGATGCCAACAGGACCCCTCTCACCGCTGAGTTCGACTACCGGTGGCAAATTGTAAAAGATGGACAATTCTTGTGTGAGCCATCACTGAGAGAGACCACCAAGAGGTTGATGGCCCTGCACTTGTCTATTGATGGAGAGGGTGCAGACTGGGTATCGGAGCCGAAGGGAGCCATCAAGAAGGCTAACATGACCTTAACGGCTAAGTTCTTATGGTTTATTGTCCGCTACTTCCTTTCCCCCACGGCTGCTGATAATATTGTCACATGGGATCGCGCAGTTATGATGGCGGCAATGAAAGCTGGGTTTGAGGTGGACTTCGCTTGGCTTCTACAAGCGGTCATGCACGAGAGGTCTTTCAAAGTCACAACTACTTACCCGTTTCCGTGCATGATATTTTCTTTATGCAGGTCGGCAGGTGTGCCTATCTGGCATATTTATTAGCTCAAGACTCCGTAGGGCACTGTTGTATTGGCCTTATCAGGGATGAGACCAATGAGTTGGCTCCACGCAGAGGGCCCCATCCAGATTTTCCTCCACTTGGTGAATATCTAGCCGATACAGTAGCACATGCTCAAACAAGTATGCAGGTTGCTTCTGAAACCACTGACACTACTCCGGTCGAGTCTATCCAGGGTAGTAGCACTAAACCTAGCTCCTCTCGCTCAGCCTCGTTCCCCGCTCTGGTCCCGCTTGCTAGGGTCCAGAAACTAGAGGCACAGATGGCTACACTTCTACATCACATCCAGCCTTGGATGAAGAGGTCTATTGCTGAGGCAGAGGAGCACTTGGAGCGTAAAATGGTCCAACACACAGAGCGGAATATCACTGAGGTTCATCAACGTTTCGACGCTTTTGAGTTGCGGGTGCTAGCCCGGCCAGCCCCTCACGTGGACGTGTCGACCCATAAGGATGCAGTTGAGAGTGTGCGAGCGGACATTGATATGATCCTAAAGGCTAGGGTGCCTGAGTCTGAGGCCCCTTCTGCGGAGCCTGCTGAGTACACAGTGATGGCGGCCTTATTCGCTACTTCTTAGATTCCACCCCCCTCGAGAGCATGCCAATACGCGAAAGGGTCGAGAGGAGGATGAGTCCAGAGCACGGAAGAAGAAGCTTCATGAGATGGAGGCTGCGAGGAGAGCCTCGCTTGCTGATGAGGAGGCGCGTCGGATCAGGGCTGTAGAGTCAGCTGATAGTGCTGTTGCAGATGAGGACACTACTGAGGGTGTCCAGACTACAGAGGTAGTGGTTCCTTACCGGACCCACCAACTAGCTGATCGTCGGCGCTTTGCGCCCCAGGTTTGCTTTACCTACCACTCTCGTATTTCAGTTTTTTATGCATCGGGGACAATTGCATATCTTTTTGTTGGGGGTGGGGTAAATGGAAAGTGAGTTCTAGGGTGAAGTTTGAGTAGCCCAATTCACGATCCTCTTTTGGGGTTTTCTTGCCTGTGTTCTTTTTCCCCAAGAGACTGATTATTTTTATTGTTTAAACGACATGTCTATGTCTTGTGTACATAGTTTAACTCTGAAGCATGATGGCTAAAATGATATCTTGATGTAATGAAAATGATGCATGACTAGGTATTATAATTGAAAAATATGTGGCTCTAAGCATGACATAGAGATACACCACTGCATGACCCTAAGTCTAAAAATTCGAACTAGGTGTCTGATAATCTGGTAGAGTAATGAGATGTCAAGTGAGTGTGAGGAAGATTTGAATAGTCCACTATTTGTACTGAGCTAGAACTTGCCTTGTTAGTCCTTCTAAAAGTAAGCTGCAATAGTCAATTAGGAAAGGATCATAGGGCCTTGTTCAATATAGCCAATTTTTAGCATAAAAAAAAAACCGAATGAAATTAATCCTTCTTTGATCAAAATGATTTGAGCTTAAACAAGACCTTTCTTTTTCACCACAACTGATCTTTTATGGGAATAATGTGTTGGCCCTGGTCCCTCCTTGGACATGTGCACCTCAGCTTATGCCAAAAGAATAAGTTGAGGGTGGCTAATGCAGTAAACAACCTTTTCATGGCCCTGACCCAACTTTGTGTATTGTGTAGTTTGACTCATGGCAAAGCCATGAGTTGAGGGTGGCTATTATGAGGAATGCTCTGGAAAGTGGGGTTGAAAGAACAAAAGTAAAGTGACTCAAGAACCGGTTGAAAGAAAAGTGAAATAAAAAAAAGATATATATATGATATAAGAAATACGAGCAAGAAAAGAAGAGAGTCACTTAAACAAATGAACAAGGAAGGAAAAATAAGAAGGTGAAAGAATATGAGAAATTGGACGAAGTAAAACGATAAAAAGTGGTACGTGTAGACGATATGTCAAAGAGGGCAAAAAGTAAATAAAGTAGACCTAAATATACCCTACCTGACTCTGAGCCTATATTACAAGATAAGAAAGTCCTATCGTGATCCTAAGAGTTGTATGGCGGACTTAAAGCAGTGAAAATAAGGGCAAGCCTATGGCAATATGTATGAATGAGTTGTGAATTTGTTCTGAGAGTGAGTGTTGAAAATTAAACCTTTCACTCAAACTGAAATCATTGTGTGAAAAATGAGGATGTTGTTTTAAAGTAAGGAAATTAGTTGCAATACGATAAATATTAGCACCTCGATGAGAAATTGAAGAGGATAGGTGTCAGTGCGTGGTGAGTCTGTGTCATGGTCTGATCCCATATAATTCAAGCCTAATAGTGATAACATGAATAAATATGATGAGACTGATCGGGATTGATAGCCAAATGATTGCGAAAGCTAAAACATGGATATTATTGTACAAAGATTTTGTAGTGAGTCATAGTACATCGCTTGAGGACAAACAACGAATTTAAGTTGAGGGTGTTGATATACCGTGGTTTCATGGTATATTTAATGCTTTTTCCTAAAGTTTATTGTGTGTCCAAAAGCCTTTTTGTATTCATTTTTATGTAAGTTTCTCTTTATTTGCAGGAAATCTGTCCAAGGATGAACGCGGATGTTTTTGAGCAAGAAATGCAGAAAATTTACCACCTATGGAGCTTGTGACGGTCCGTCGAGCTTGTGACGGTCCGTAGGTGGCATCGTGGTGAAGCTGATGAAGGAAGATGGGGAAGTATGACGAAGTGTGGGAGTACGAAGTTCATGACGGACCATCATAGCCACGAGTCCGTCCTGCTAATTCGTCATGATGATCAGAGAGTAGTCCCAGTACCCAAATTCCAAGAAGTCTAAGTTTTATAGAACGAAGACCCTCGACAGACCGTCTTGCTTGGAACGGTCCGTCATACCTGTTCGTCGAGGGTAATGAAGAAAGCAGCTGAAGAAGTTGTCAAGTATAAGATGACGGAGGCCATGACGGCCCGTCGTGACCAAGACGGCCCGTCATGAGGTTCGTCGACTTGGACGCGTTTTGATAGATTTTCAGCAATTAGAGTCCTTCTCCTATTAGGTTTTTGTTTTTTTATAAATAGTTGGAAAAACCTCGTTTTGGGGTTAGACTCTTGATTACTGTTAGCATCATTGTTATGAGACTCTTGGATATTAGACTTTTGATTTATTGAAGGATTAATTTCAGTAATTGTTACACTTTTTCTGGAATTAATTGTTGGTGATTTTGTTGATTAATCAAGTGAACTTCTGGATTTTATTCTTTCTCATTAAAGTAAGTTCATGAATTCTTATATTAAATATATCAATAGTATGATTATAACCATGGGTAACTAAACTCCATAACAAGGGTTGTGGAAACCATGGGCGAATAATGAGGTAAAATCTAAGTAAAATAGCAATTCTATAATAGTGTCTTGCATGTATTGATAATTATTTCGTTTAGATGTCTTTTTAAAGGATGGCCAACGTTAGAACTCTCCTTAATACTACTTGCCGGACCAAGGAGGTAGATAATAGGAAAAGAATTATCAACATAGATTTAGTGTATACTATCTAATAGGCTATTATTGATTGGTACGAGATAATAACTTAGTCAAATATCGAATACAATGCTTAATATGAGGTAAAGATAAGGGTTAGTATAGCAACACACGTAGCCGGACCAAGGTGCGGAGTGAAGTTTTCTAGATGCCGGACCAAGGATTTAGAAATATATAACTTATCACTTTACATGCAAGATACTAGGAAAAAATTGTTACAGTTAGAATTATCAAGTTAGGAACCCGTGGGGAACACTTAAACCCTAGTTACTTTGATTAATTGATTAAACTCCAAGATTTCAATCTGTTAGTTGTTACTTTAATTTAGGTAATTATTTTAACAAATTTAGAAATAAAAACCCCCGTTTATTGTCTTTTATTTTCTAAGGAAATAATTGACTGAACAATAGTAATAATAGATTAAATTTAAGTCTGAATTATTATCCCCTTGGGAACGATCCCAACCTCATTAATTGGGTTCCTTACTTGATACGACTGCTATACTTCTTTTTTTGAGTAGTAAGTTTTAGCGTATCAGGAATTCAAATCCATGCCCTTGGCTAACATGTGCAACACACTCAAAATATAGGCCACAATATGTGCAATGTGAGAGTAGCATCCCATACTACCACTCCCACGTAGTGATCCTAATGGATTCCATTAACTTAAGCACTTCACAATAATCATCCATAACATCACACCATAACAATAATCATCCATAACATCACACCATAACTCCCATAAAAGGTATCGGTCACACTAAGTTCAATGTGACAATAGCATCCCATACTACTACACCCACTTAGTGCTCCTACTGGTTTCTATTGGATTGAGCACTTCAGCATAGTCATTCACAACATCACTAAATAAACATCATAACTTAGTTCAATCAATTATTTTGTGGGAGTTAGCTTAACCGACAAATACCATGAGATCTAGACATGGAATCCCAATTTTAGCCCCTGTCAGATGAGTGATCCTCACTTTCCTAGAGTAAGGTTATGCTTTTTAGCTTTTACATGGATTTCCCAATAGCTACACATATGCAGGCACATAGTTAAATAATAATGAGATTGCTATTAATAACTCATACTGTAATAACGAGGAGTACTCATCTCAAAAGGTACATTGGAAATACAACATATCAACTCACGAAGTGTAATCCACCTCTCTTTCATATCCTCTCGGTGCTAGGCATAACTCCACACGGATTCTCATCATTATAAAATATAGGTCAAGGATAACGAGCGATTACCAAATCTCAACTCACGAAGGGAATTCATCCTCCAACCTATCTTAGATAGCTCATCAGGAGTAATGGGGTTGCTACTAAACACTTCATTTCAACTCACGAAGAATGTCCACCCCAAGGCTCCCCTCTTTACTACACTTAACTTCATACATTCAATTAAGTGTGTGTATGTACATGTGAACACACCTTACGTATAAGAATCATTTCATTTATATCAATTCCTATACATGCTTTAGACCTTTATTCATCAAAATACACACTCTACAAGCTTCACATAATCATATACTTCATTTAGACATAATGTAGGTCAAACATACAATTCAAGCTTCACAAGACATAATGCAAGACTCATACAATTCATGTTCATCAATTAAACACCACCACCAAGAAGGTGGACCATACAACTCAAGACCAATTTATAATAAGAACTATACAATATAAGCAACTCACCACTTTATCAAGCCATCATCACATTTAATCAATTTATCAATATATCATTATAATAAGGCCCTTATAGTAGTAGTTAAACCTAAAATAATAACATAAGAAAACCAAAGTTCATACATTACCCAAACATACTCATTTAATACGTTTCTTAATCTAAAAGTTTGAAATATGCATATACATGAGTTCATTAGGGTTTCAACATCAAAATCATCAGTTCATACTAGAATAAACACATTTAAACCATTAGAACACTATTACAAGAAGGCCCATGCTTAAAATCAATGATATAAGAAATTTGAGTTTTAAAACCCTTTTTGAAATATTTGGGACATGACTCCTTGAATGAAAGAGGGTTAAAGGATGGATACCATACCTCAATGAGAATAAAACCCACTATTTTTTTATGAAGACACACTTCCAAACCATCCCTTCTTTCCCTCCTTGAGTCTTTGATCCAATGGTGAATTTGAGAGAGTTTATTTTAGAGAGGGAGTTTGAATATTTGAAGTGAGGGGTCTTGTCTAGGTTTAGGACTTAAAAATAACCTAATATAACTTTAAAAACCCTAAAAGTATCATCCTAGGGTCATAAAACACTTGGGGTGCATATACAAAACACCCCAAAACTTAACAGGCAGCGTGCAGCTTTTTGGGACAGCCACAATCGACGGACCAATTTAACGGTCCGTTTGTCAAGGGACGGGCCGTTGGTGAGCATTCGTTGGTTGGGGATTCAACTCCCCAAATTTCAGAGGCTGGTCGACTGGCCATCGATTGGCTCGTCAATTGCACACTGTTTTGGGAGTGTTGGTCCAAGTCTTGGGCCCTTCATCTAGGGCCCCTTTTGGGTGCTAGGTTGGGTTTTTACCGGAAATTATACCCCTAAAGTAAGTTGTCTAGCTCTTAGGAACATCCCACATCAATTTTGGTTAAAACGAACACGTAAAATTCACTCAAACACAACAAGACGCAATAACACTTTTAAAGGCATATCTTCCGAATGTCATGGACGTTCTTGGACATTTAACCTCCAAACTTTGTACACTACCTAAGAACACTAAATTTACTAGTTGTAAAGTAAAATTAACTTAGGAAACACTCACGAGGCTCTAGTTCACCTTAGTTCGTTTTAGGACGTTACACTTAAAGTCATATCTAGTTATGGAGAGTTCAAACTTCAAATTTGTTATATTGTTTCCACCCTCCAACAATAATTGAATCTTTTATTCATATAAATTCTTAAAATTTGTCAAATGTTGAAAAGTTACTATGCATATCACTATTTCTGAATCATGTTATGATTGATGTGCTAACCAAACTTTGCTTTGTGCAATTGAAGAGATGGTACAAATTTTGAAATCATTTTCGACTTTCTGTATTCAAGACTAATGCAAGGAAAAATTGCAAACTGAATTGAGCAACAAAAAATAAGAAAAAATAATATTTGATCCTTCCGACAGAAAATAAAAATAGATTCCTTTTAGAGTTGTGGCAACTCTAATGATCATGAAATGCATGTGAAATTAAATAACTTGACCTGTCCAATAAATTTAAGCATTATATTTGTCAAACTTTCAGCCTTTCAAAGTCATACTTTTTCCAACTTCGCGCTAGATTCATGTCTCACATTTGATTTATGATCTCTCAAAAGGGTTTTCACACACAAAGCTCTCTCATTTTGTATGTCTCTTACTTACAATTGTATGTTAGTTCCATGAATGTTTTTACCAATAAAATCTCTCTTTTTTCACTTTCTCTCTATTCCAAATGTTATCTTACTATGAGATGAGGATTTCACCGATAGAACTCTCATTTTTACTTTCTGTTATATAATATTTCTCTTTATGTGATAATAAATACTGAAAGCTAGCTTGATTTGTCATTATTAAAAATTGATGGAGAAGTCTTTATTTGAATTGTAACGTGACTTTTGGAATGGATTGCAAAGAAAGGGATGAATGATATAATACTCGTAAAATGCTTAAAATTTACAACTTATGGAATTATGTTTTTCTACAAAATAAAAAAATTATTTTTTTTGCCCCAATTTTTGTGATGGGGATTTTCTTGTTATTCTAATTGGTAAGACCAAACCTCAAAATAAGGCTGCCTATGTATCTTATCAAACAAAAAATAAGTGGAACGTAGTACAAGAAGTGTGTATTTTTTGTTGTTATTTTTTTTTCACTCCAACTTTTCTTTCTTCTTTATTTTGATTTTGACTTTATTTTTCTTTTTCATGACTTCTCTTTTTTTTTTGACTCCTCATGTTTTTACTATTTCATGACAGGGGTATGAAAGAATATAAATTAGGCTTAAAAGGGATAGTAAATATTACATGGTGTTCGGATAGTAGAATGAAATGTCTTCGTCATATCAATTATTAAAAATGTCAAATACAAACATTCTATTTTAAGATGTGAAGTAAGAATCATGCATTATCTCTTTGCAACGTATGCACTGATGGAAATGTATATTATTTTTTATCCAGTTTTCCAGCCAAAAATCTCCATTTGAGTAATACCTTCTTTGTAACAAATGACATATGTCAATATAGATGACATTTACCCTTATAACCATTTTCGATACTAAAAGACATATCAAGGTGTTTAAGTCCTTTATTCATATTCTTAGATATATAATTTTTTGACTTCTAGGGTGTATTCATTTCATGAATTGATAATTTTAAGATCGTCTAATCAAATCCTCTTGCATATCATGCCATAAAAATTTAATAGAAAAGGGATGTCTACATGTAAGACTTAATAGAATGGTTCAAAGTGACATAAAAGAAAGATTAGAAAGACTTGATGACAAGAAAATAAACTATTTTAGGTAACAATCCTGTAATAACTCAAACTACGACAAGACCCAACAAACATTCACAAAAAAAAATTATAGAAGGATTTGACTTAATATAATGAAATAAAAATAAAAAACAGAATAGCATACCAGAAATAAAACAAAACAAACTATTTATACACTCTTTGGATCTAACTTACTAAAATAAAAAAATTGCATAGAAGAAATAACGACAAAGAAAATTATTTTTATAACACTCTTTTCTAGACAAAATAAGAGTATCTCCCAATTACTAAGCTTGACTTCTTAGCTATTGCTTTACATGTTATCCTTCACAAAAGCTCCACCAATTTAAATGAGGTGTACATTATTAGGTGCCAATAAAGGATTATGAATTACATTTGGGAGGTTATTATTTTTTATCACAATCATCTTTGTTTGGATCATCTTTACCAAATCACTTTTCATTGTTCGACAATCTTCAATATTGTGCCGTGGACATAAGAACGGAATGCAAAACATACTTAAGGAATGAAACCATTTGAACACAGATCTACATAATTTTTGAAAAATCTGCACTATTATCTTCAAACATTTTAGTTTCTCAAATAAATTTGTGTAAGACTATGCAATTGGTGTGAAATTATTAATAGGTCTTTGACCTCCTTCAAGTCTATCTTGGATAGGGATTATAAGGTGCTTGAAAATATTGAGAAGAAAAAATATTTTGATGTGTTGGCGCTCTTCATTGAGGACGATTTGTTTGATACCAATGTGGTTGTGCACTATAGACAACATATTAAATTGGAACGTAGCGTTTTGTGTGTTTTCCATGAGGCTATAATGATGACATTGAGATTGTGTATATTGATAAAGTTTCCCCCTTAACTTCTTTGGTCCCTGACACGATAATAGCTGCATCCTCCTTCAATTTCCCCCCCC
>NC_028637.1:65032245-65092636 GCF_001406875.1 Solanum pennellii | reverse complement strand
ATATATATATATATATATGATTTTTCAATCCATTTTTAATAACTTGTGTTATGGCTCTTAACGTTCTTGAGTTACAATCTTTCCATACTTACATGAGATTTTCCACCATCTTCCAATCATAATAACTATGGTAAATATTTTTTCAACAATAGAAAATAAATAATGAAAGAAAAAAGATTCTTGCACCCGGACAAAAACATTAATCATTTTAGACTCCTTTGGTGGCTTAATCCTAGAAGCTTGCTCCCTCCACCTCATAGCATATTCATGAAAATTTTTTGTGGTATTTTTCCTCATTGTTGTGAGGGGCGATCTACTACTATGTAAATGTTATATTGAAATTGTTGAACAAAATATCGAGCCAAATAATCCCATGTATGCGGTAGGAAATATCTTGATCTCTGAACAATTCTGATGCAATTTCCATTATAATTTCCCCAAAATAAGTCATGAGAAAGTCCTGCTGTTTGCAACCACTCTTAGTTGATTACAACATCTCTTTAAATGAGCTACATGATTCCTATGACCATCATATTTCTCAAACTTTGGAGTTCTAAACCTGATTGAGAAATCAACATCGGGAAATATGAAAAAATCTCTGAATGAGATACTTTTATGAACTCCCAATCCTTGAAAATATTTCACAGCATGTTTTAAGATCAATTTTCTATTCATTTCTTCATGTTCCTCGTTCTTAAAAAAAATTTCAACATCGACATGGAAACTATACCGATGAGTGTGGGGGATAAAAGTTGGAAATTTCAAGAGTTAGTTCAGGGGTATAATTTTGATCATGTTGAATTTTGGGTGAAGAATCATTGTTGAATTTTGACGCCATTGTGGGCTGCAGAACTTTATTAGTTATTGAAGTTTGCATGAAGAGTGGATTATTCAAGTGAATATGGATAGGAGATGACATTCGTATCAGTTACTCACAAATTGAAGATGGTAGAGCTCTTCCATATATCAAAGCTTCATACATTAAGGATATTTGTTGTCTACACATCCTTGATTCTTCGACTTACACTGATTCTTGTGAAACCACTTAATTTTGGACTTCATCATTGTCTGACTATGTTCCATCTTTGAGGGTCAATATATCTTCCCTGTTGACCTTGTATTGTATGGATGACATACAAGTTTAACCACAAATCAACCACCTTTAAGATAATTGTGTTCTTTGATGATCAATCTTGTTAGGCTTAGACATTCTTTAGTTTAACCACATGTTGCACATCATGCATACATATGTCGGTTTATTTATGGAATGCGCTTAGAGAATCTAATGTTTAATCCTAACTTGATCATATATATCCATTTCATTAGTATAATTAATTAATTAATTTTTTAAAAATTATTTGATAATACATTGAAAACATGAATAAGATCTTTGCATATTTTTTAAGTATTGAGTGTGTTACATACTTGAAAACATGAATAAGATCTTTGCATAATATTTTTGACTAAAATTAAATAACAAAGATTTCTTTTTATTTATTTTTTTAGAACTTTGAGATAAAATATTTTGTTTTATTTTTTTAATTACTAAAGGAAAATTAAGAAAATTATTTTTTTTATCTTGAGCTTCCTACCAAACTTTAATAAATATTAAATAAAAAATAATATATATATTTTTTTATTTGCAAGAGGAATTGGAAAAGTTCCAATATTACCTTTAATACATATATATATTTTTTTGAAAGAGATAAAAAAATTTGAATAAAGGTTAAAGTGTTATGAAACTATATAAAATAATGAGAAGAATAAAGTTGTGAGAAGAGAAAAGACATTTTATTCTTCTTGAAGTATATTCAGGTTTCATAGATCTTCTTTACAATGAAGGAAAACCCCTTTATTTATAGGGTAAACCTAATTTTTTCCCCAAGTAGGTTACCTAACTATATCCTAAAAGAACTCCACATAGTTAGACATTCACTATAATATAAATATGTTTATAAAACTCCCCTTGAATGTTGGTAGATTATGTGCCTCGTTAAAACCTTACTAGATAAATACCAATGGGAAAAAAAACTAGTGAAGGAAAAAAAGTGTACATATCTAATAATACACATTATGAATGCCTCATTAAAAACCGTACAAGGAAGACCAATGGGACAAAACCTTTTGAGGGAAGAAGAGTACATCACGTATTAACTCCCCTTGATGAGAACATTAATCCACAGACTTGAATCTCCGTTTTCCAAGCTTGTGCACCATCTTCTTGAAAGTTGTTGTTGGTAGAGACTTGGTGAATAAATTAATTATGGTATTACTTGAACAAACATGTTACATGTTAATATCACCATTCTTGGGAGCTCATGAATGTAGAAAAACTTTAACAAAATATGCATCTTTTTATCTCGTCATATGAATCTTCCATTTAAGATCAAAGTTTTCAGTCAATTCCTTATTTCAACTTCTTTAAGAAAATAATCTATTGCCTTTTGAAAACTTTTCAAGAGTGTCAATTATAGTCATCAACTTGCATAACAATACTTGTATATGCTTTATGCATTTTGAATCATTTAATTTTTAGGCGGAATATGAATAAGTTTTCCAAAAACATGAATATGCTTTAGATTTTGAACCCATCGGGTATCTTCATATTTGTTTTGTCAAGTGACTATTCAATATCAAATGTATGATATTTTCTAGTGCATAGATTGCAAGTCAAATAAGTTTTACGCTTACACAGATGCATCATTCCACTTTTCACTTGATAATGATTTCTACACTAGCATGCTTTAATAGATGTAGAATTCATATCCTCATAATCTTTTACAATATTGTACAATATTGTATCAAAGATATCGTGAAAGATATATCATTTTGTATTGATTCACAATACGACATAAATTATTGAGATCTCATCACTTCATTATTTTTAGGTACGTACCCTCTCATAAGGTTTCATGAAGTGTTATGTTGTAGGCTCTCCAAGAGCACATTGTTTCCTTATTATGAGCATTTTTTATTCTTTCATCCTCCCCCATTTTCAAAGATTATTTTATAAGAGTTGATTAGTCTATCATGCTTCATACATGTCGTAGACTCTATCCTTACGAGACATACAATAAGAGTATTTACAACCTTGTGCTTCTTCTAATCTCCCCCTTATGTTAGACAACCTAACATATATCTCAATATTTTGGAGAATCTATCTTTGTGAATCATTGTATATTCATTGATTATATACTACATATCAAAATAATCAGATGAAAAATATTCGGTCCCTGACCATAAATCAATTGAAAGAAAATTTGATCATTATTTATTTGTCAGAAGTGTAGAATTACTTTTGTATGCAGTATCATATTTCAAATTAACACATGAACCTTTATTTTCACAAGCAGTGATTTCAATGAGACATTTAATGTCACAACATCTTGAATATTTATCAATAATATCAAGAAGAATTATCTTGATATTCATATTCTAAAAGTTGTGCTATTAAATTAATTATCTTGCACAAACAATTTTGCGAATGTCAAACTATATATTTACAATAAACGCACGTGTGATTATCTTATTAATGCATCTCTTTATCATATCACATGATAACAGACCCATATTCACCTTTTATACTTTTCAGAATTTAAGAATTTAGTCCTAACTTTAGTTGATCCAATCAACTTGTCATCAAACAAGCAACAAAAGAATTTTTGAATAATTTTCTAGTTTTTCAGTGTATGTTTATTACTCACTTTGCATATCTTTGTGGTGATCAAATTATTCATGTCAACTAATAAAATTATTAGTACTTGTAAACTCCAAGTATATTATGCCATTTGCCTTTTGCTTTAGTAAATTTCAAATTTACTGTTATATGAGTAAATTTCAATTTTATTACTCTAATAGTAATTTTTAGATTTATTTCTTTTCAATTACTCTACTCCGTCTAGAGGTGAGTCGTGATTCTATCACTGAATGAACTACTGTAATTATCAATAATATTGTGTCTATAATAATAATTTGTACAAATAATTTTGCAAACCCCAAGTTGAGAGATGACAACAGTCACATATGAGACCATCTAGAAGGATCATCTATTAGGACCATGGAGTATCTGAACAACCCATTAGGTGAGTGAATAGGTCCACAAATATCCCAATGTATACATTCAAAGAACGCATGTGATTTAATCTCATCTTTCATTGATGATGGTCTCACAATCAACTTAAAGGGAAATCAAAATCACCATTTAAAAGAATCTTTAGGTTCTTTAATGAATTTCTATTCTAATTATCTATAATTCACCTAATCATTATAGAAACATGATGTCCAATACAATCATGCAAAATTAAGACAATATTGGAATTAGTATTAGAATGTGCCTTAATTGCACTAATTATAATCCAATAAAAGTCAAAAGATAAAGTATGGGACTTTTATTTAACATATGTTTTGCCAGAGACAATCATGGAAATACCACATCTGCAACCAAAGGTCACGATCTTTTCCACGCCTAACATGGTGGCTCACACCTCATTCACTTAAGAAAATGAATATATTTTTAGCATTTCTCAAAAGTTCTCATTCTTCATGAATGAAACACAAAAATGTGAGCATATTAAATTATGATAGCTTTAGTACCCATTATATATTAATGTGCATTATTTCATCACTTGTCTTCTTTGAGACATATTATGTACTACTACCACATTCACTTTAAGTAACGTAGCAAATACAGTAAATTTCATGACTTCTCATAAAAACCCATTAGTCATTATTATATACTCAATATGGTCAATTAAAACTTAAATTCATTTTCTTATTCATATAAAAGTGTCTTGGGCAATAAATTGATGGAACTTGAACTTAATATCTTCTCATCATGGTGCACCAGCACTTTGACCCAATGTCTTACCCTCTTGGTGCAATTGGACGTAAATCCACTATCTTATTCTTTTGGTGCAATAAAACTTAAATTCATCGTCTTACCCACAATGAGGCTCAACCTCAAGCCTTCAAAATAATTATAATTTTATCACTTTTAATGATCATTAATATGATCGTACATCATAATTACACACAAAATTGAGATTATTAATTTATTATAATCAAAATTAGTAGCTAATAGATATATTACGCGTATTCTTACTCCTTAATTGAATGTAATGATGTAGGAATCCCATATGTAAACATAGTATCAATTTAGGTAGGACCGAATGACCCCTTCTCATTATGAGAATTTATATAAACCTATTCCGGCCTGGTATGGTATGGTATGAACTTATAATAATGGAATCGACTCAATCATCATATTATAAGTCAACAACCCTAGTCTATCCGATTTTCGGAGAGAGTGGTAATACAATAATAAAATCTTTTACTTCTTTTTGGGATTCTCTAACCGATAACGATCACTATTAGCTATGTGATTATACAACGTCCCGCCCACATTTTCAGAACTCTCCTACACCTTACCGGAGTATAAGACATCCACAATTAAATGGATCCACAAAGTTATGGTTTAAACTAATAAGGAATAATGTAAAAAGTATGATCCTTTACCTACATTGACATGCATGATTTATGAGGACTTTGATTTGTATGAACTCGTCCCCGTATTGGTGTTCAATATATATACATACATATATATGTGTATATAAATCATGCTCATATTATTTGAAGAACACATTACTCCTTGTCAATTTGAGATGATTAGTCAAAACATTTCTCTTAAAAAAATAATGCTCAACACTCCTCATAAACTCATTTGGAAATAGTGTTTCTTTCATTTTAAATGTAAAAATGTTACGTACTTGGGAATACTTAGTCCCCTTATACTCATTTTTAGAAAAATGAACTATTCTCATCCTCAAACTTATTTACTCAAGCTTTAATTAAAGTTTTTTAAAAAATGAGAATATCATCACAAAGCTACTCAAAAAGGTTTCTCGGACTTCAGTCATAATCTTTACTTTAATTTTTTAAAGGAGTGAAATTAAGAGACATGATTAGGATGTATGAAGGATCTCTGGATGATTTATGTTGTTTAGATAGTTAGTATTAAACAAGAAATAAAAGCTTGACTAAAAGAAACAAGTGCGGAATGAGAAAGAAGAAGAAAAGGGCCCAAACGCTTCTAGTGCAAGGGTGGAACGTCGCACCAAGCGTCCCATTTTTCACGCCTCGAGTCTAGATGCTGGACGTGGCCGACACCCAATAACCATTGCTGGCCTTGAGCGAACCCTTGGCTTGTCTTACTTAACTCAGTGGAAGACTTAACTCGTTATGAGAAAGAACATTCTCTAATGATTAGTTAAAGTAAAATAACTTTGCCAAAGTGGCACGTATGGCTCATATGATGAAATATTTGTAAATAAATAGAGACTCAAACTAGACTATCTGACTGACTATCTGTCTATGAAGCCTCTATAATACTAAGATTAATATTGGGACAAACCCCTCAAAATTCGATAAGAGCAAAGACTAAAAGCAATAAAAGAGTCCTCCGGATGCAAGAGGCTCACCATTGAATCTTGATGCCCTAAGTAGATCAACGAGATGATGGATGTTGATCCTGATTACATGTGTCTGCATCATAAAACAATGCAAGCCAACAGGCATCAGTACATTGAACATATGAGAATGGGAGTTGGAGTGCTAAACAACAACTTTAATTTTGAAAGGAATAAGAATAAACGTACCTAGACTTTGCTCAACTCATGAATTACTGAACTTGATACAAAGAAAATAAAACACATGCGATATATATAAAGCTTTGTAAAATAGTAAAACGACTTAGTTCGTCAAAGAAAATGCAATAACAAACTCAACTTTACTCATATATGAAATTAATATAGTTTTTGTGGGAGATTCTCTAACCGATAACCATAAATATGAGCCTAAGCGATGATACAACGTCTTACTTCACCTTTCAAAAGGACCGTCTTATACCTTGCCGTTGGTATTGAAAATGAACAACTAATTGGACCCACTAATCTATGCTAAACAGAACTGAGGAATCATATAAAAAGTATGACGCTTCTTCTGTCCATGTTGGCTACATGGATTATGGGGGATTGAGTTAATATGAACTTGCGTCCCCATATCGGTGCTCAATAATACTTCCAAAGTACTTAGCTCATATGTTTTACAAAATAAATTCTTCTCTGGAAGTCAAGGTTCCTTAACTCAAGTCTTAGGGAATACTTAGTTCTCATGTGTTCTTGAAGGAAGGACTTCAACTTCTTACTCTTTAGTCTGACTTATAACTTGAGCCTTAAAACGACTTTAAAACATTCAATAAACAATCTTGAAAATTTAAAGAAACTTTACTTTGACTTGCTTCTTAACTTCTAGACGTAACTCGTAACTTCTTTGACTTTGATCTTAGCTTTACTTGCATTGGTATGTAATCACGGTTATGATTTGCATTCTTTAGTGATTTCTAGGTGCTTAAAAATCATTTGAATTAATAAGAATAATCAGAAGGTTCCAATGTACCTTAGAAGAACTTAAAAGGGTTAAACTACAAAAACTGGTCAAAAAACATCGACTCGGGCACATTGGTGGCGTGCCGCGCCAACCTTAGTTGACTGAAGCTTGTTTCTGGCGCACAAGTGGCGCACCTACCAGGTCCCAGTTTAATGAAGCTCTTTTTTGGCGAACTGCAGGCGAGACGTTCCAGGCGTTTCCCAGGTGTGTCTGACAAATATTTCAACTTGCTCTCTGGCCCTAAATCACATAAACCTCCATAGTTTCATCCCTAAACACATAGGTATCATCAATACATTCAATAGACCACAAATCTAATGTCACGACCCTGTCCTCTGACCTGCACCTATAAAAATAGCAAATAGTACGGGGTTAGTACACCACTTGTACTAAGTATGGGTGTATGCACATATACACATAAAGCTATGCATGATCAATGAAAGCTCTTCATAAACGACATGCTATTTCTGGAAAGTCTAGTCACTAGACTTTCTTAATTCATTGGTTGTGAATTGTGGTATTAATATGATGTATTTTAATGCATTCAAAGAACACAACTCATTTTCTATATGATTACAATATTTTAGTATCATCAACATGATTTTAGAACAACTCGGGTGAAGATTTGAGATTTTGATCCTCTTAGGCCGAGAGCTCCTCTTTGTACACTTAGATTATTTTTAAGTCTTTTTCTTCTTGTTGTTGTGTAGTTCAATAATTCTTTTCGTCCTATATTTTACTTACAAGTCCAATGATTCATTGTAGTACCATACCCAAAATGAATCGATGTTAGTAATCCAAGGACTAAGGAATGATTTCCCTATCTTATAGTTAATCATTCTTTACACTATATATTCATTACCTTTCATAAACAATTCTCTATTGATCATGCCATTGATTTCATTAGTTTCATATTTTATATATGATACATTTCATATACACGATACTTTGGAATCGTTGATGTAGACTAAGACATCTGAAGTGAGGGCCAAACATATGGGACCTGAACCCGAGGGCCTTCTTTAGTGAACACAGAGTCTGCTTCATTCGTTCATTCATATTTCACCTTATTCATTTCATTTTATTCGTAGGCTGATGTAAACACCAGCTATACTTAGGATGAAGTTTAAGACTCTCATCGGGATCATGAAGTGCAATGACCAAGAATGACCTAATCTCATTACTTGAATCTGATTTCACCTCCTGATTGTCTTGCACAAACACCTTCGGTATCATTCATTTCATTATCTTTCATACTTTGAGGTTGGCCTCGTTATTTCTTTGGAACTTTAACCTTAACCGACATAGATCATGTGAGCATCAAGAAATCTAGTGTCTGCCCCACACCGAAAAGAGGTGGAATCACCAGCCAAAGTGACCCAAATATGCTAGCGTATATAGGGAGTCGAACCCTGCTAGATCCCCATATTGGCAGTATAGGTTCATAGACTACGAGATATAAGGAGACCCATACCCGGCATGCCGGATAGTCTCATGTCATGAGAGTTACGTGAACATCTGCCCCCCTCGAAAGAAGGCATCACCGCTCATAGCTAGTCCATCGGTGCTCAGTATAAAATTCCATTTCATTCAACTCATACGTCATGGAATCTGTCTTTTAGTATGAGGACATCATAGTTCAATAGATGATTTCTCATCTCATCATTAGTATTAAGTATACATTAGTCTCAATACTTTCATTAGAGTGTACATAGAGACTGGTCTCTTCATTAGCTTTACACTCTCATAGGTAAGTACGTTTTGGTAACATCTACTGAGTGTACATAGAGACTGGTCTCTTCATTAGCTTTACACTCTCATACATTTTTGTAAAATTTACTTACACTATTGATGACTTGTAATCCTTTTCTTTACATTGATGAAATGTGAATTGTCCTTGCATAACATCTTTGGTGTTAATGAGACTTGTCTTACACATTCTAACACCTTCATTCGTGAGTATTTTTTACATAGTAGCTTAGGTGTAAGTGAGGCTTGTCTCACTTCTTTTAACACCTCATTCTGGTCACTTTCTTAACTTAGACATCTTTAGTTATGTTATTACTCACGTTACTTTCTTACTTTCGTTTGATAGCTTCATATCATTGTTTATAGACGATAAGAACTTTACTCAATGAATTACATATGTTCATAGTTCATTTCGTTAGGGCATGTTGGGACTTGTCCCAATGATTGGCATGACTTTGGACATGGATTCATTGAATTACCTTCTTATATTGTCATTTCAATACTTTGGCTATATATGATTGGCACAAAATTAGTATTGGCCTTGAAAATTTGAAAACTGACTTCATAGCGAATTAATTGGCACCAGCCAAAGTTACACTCATTCATGTTTAGTTTGGTGTACCTTATCCATTAGCTATTTATTTAATTATTTAAAGATTACATTATAGCCAATTTGATTTATCACTTTTAGACCATGTATTATTATCCATTTTATTGGCATAAGGCAGACAATTAATTCAAGTATAATTTCATGGAATCATTAGCCAATTCTATTACATATTTTGAAAATAACGTTGTAGACAAATTTATTGGCATAAGCCAAACTTTCACTATAGTTGACATTTTAATCTTTGATTAACTTACAAGAACAATTCAATGGTTTGTTTTGCCAAGCTAAGAGGTTATTTTGGCATTATAGATTCATGAACTATCTTTGATTCTTTATGAAAGTTATATCTACTTATTCAATGCTATTACGTTCACAAGTTCGTGTGGATAGAGCATGTTGGGACTTGTCCCATTGATTGGCATACCCTATGTTATGAGTTCATTGATGTAAAGATTGGTATCACTTTGTTAGTATAACTCCATACATTTTGGTAAATAATACTTTGGAAATAGTTTTGCTAACAAATTTGTTGGCATAAACCAAACTTTCACATATGGTGGTCATTTAAACTTCATTTGTTGTAAACCAACCTTTTTACATTCAATTAACTTGTAATTATCATTAAATGAACAGACTATAACAGTAGACTCAACTTCATAAACAACTCATAACAACTTCATCTTTCTCGAGCACAAAATTAAGCAATATTAATTCGTTAATTTGTGTAAGTAATCACTCAATCATCCAAATCCAATCTATAGACCTCATTAATAATTAATAAATCAAGAAATTATAAAATAATATAGAACCACATACCAACAACATGTTCAAGATTATATCTATTTACTTAAAGAATCGAAAACAAGGATAACTAGGGAGATGGACGTTGAACAATATCATTGGGAAACAACCCTAGTTTCAAATTCATGAGTTTGAAACGTTTGAAAAGCCTCTTGGAGAAAGATTTTTATGAGATAAAAAACCCATACCTTAAGTAGAACTTAATCTACGAAGACCATTTTGAAAGAACCTTGAAGAAAACTTGAAGAAACCTTGAAAATCATCTAAGAGATTTTCTGTTTCTTTTTTCTTGAGTTTTATTCACTGTTTTTCTCACGCTTGTTTTTGGTTTTAGTCGTGTATTTGAACCTGTTTTTTAGTTTTAGGAAATGACCTTGACTTATTAAACTTAGGGTTTAATAAGTTAATTAAATAAATTAATTAAATAATTACTAAAAAAACCCTCCTAAGTTGACTAAATATCGGAGAACATAACACTTAGTCAAATCTTGAAATTGGTGTTGACTATGGTTTTGGTCAACATTTTGACTTTATATTAATCAATTAAATCCTTAATTTAATTAATTTAGGTACCTTGGGTAAGTACTAAAGTACCCTCAAGTCATTGGAACCAAAATTTACCCTTTTGGACCATCCTAGGTTAAGTACTAGGATGTTTCTTGAGTTGTACTAGGATAGTGTAAGAATTTCAGTTTGAACCCTTTAATTTAATTAATTAAATTTAATTAATGAAGTTACCTAGGGTAATTACTAAAGTACCCTCAAGTAGTTATAACCATGACTAATCATTTCAACCATCCTTGTTTAGGTACTAGGTTGTCTTTTTCATTTTTTAATCGAAATGTGGAAATTGTTTTGGGATTTCAGTTTTGCCCCTTTAAATTAATTAATTAAGTTGCTAAATTAATTTATTAAGTATCCTATGGTAATTACTAAACTACCCTTAATGCATTAGGATCTTAACTTACTCTTTGGACCATCCTAGGTTAGGTACTTGGCTGTCCCTTTCTTGTCTTAACCGAAATCTGAAAAATTCCTTCTTATTTTTGGTTTTAGCCCTTTTAAATTAATTAATTAATTTGATAAATTAATTGATAAGGTAACCTAATGGATTTACTAAAGTACCCCTAAGTTGTTAGGACCATAACTAACATTTTGGATCATACTAGGTTAGGTACTAGGTTCTCTTTTTAACTAGTACTAGGTTAGAAACATTGTTCATTCCCTATGTAAAACTCAGAACCCTAGTTTGTGTAAATACTCTTAGTCCATTAATTATACTTGCTATGTCAGTTTAAAAAAAATCGTCCTCGTTATTTCGAATGTCACATTCTCAGTATATAAATGTTGCATTCTCAATTAACATTTGAGTATTTTGAGCTATTAAGTATTTAGTGCATTTTATCTTCATATTTGTTCAATTGGGAGTAGACTTAGCACCAAGTTGCAGTAGGATTCGACACATCCTTATAGTCCCAGATATCACGACTCGAGAGTATACCTTAGAAGAAAAGGTATACTCAAATCGTGGCACGACATACTCGACCTCGCGAAGGTCTTGTACAAGCCCTTTGACATCATTCATTGCATATGTATGAAAAGTAGTGTGGAATTAAAACTTTTCACACAATCGGATAATACTTAAAAATCTATTTTCCAAAAAATCATTGGATTATGGCTAAGTCTCTTATAGCAATCTTAGACACACGAAATATCATGGGTCACAACCCATACTTCAACAAAATAGAAATAACAAAGTCTATTACAATGTTCTTGCCCAACAAAAGTTAAAAATGACTATTTGCTCGAATCCATTGAGGACATACCCCAACTTAATGGAATAAATACTAATGTCCAAGCTTCAGTTCAATGATTCCTCTGAATTTCCACCTACACCATTAGAGATAAGACAAAAAATATGGAATTACTACAGTAAAATGCACTAAGTATAGTGTAATGCAATAAAATCATGCAAAAACGACATTTGTATAAAACATGGTCTTTTTGAAGAAAACTTTATAACATAAACACAAGAGTCACTTACAAGACAACATACACTCATATAAGTTATATTCCAAGTAATCCACAATGTAGCATAACGTCACTTCAGAACATATAAGAATAAGACTCTCTTACCAAAGATTTTCCTAAGACTCACTTGAGTGAGGTGAAGAGACCGCCCATACAATCCCTTCACACACACCTAAGTTATCCTTAAGACTACCTAAGATAAGATTATTCTCATTTCATAAACTCACTCGCTACCAAGAATTACTCTAAGACTACCTAAGTAAGACATGAAGGATATCCCATACACCCTCTCCACTCTTACCAAAGGAATCCTTAAAGCTACTCTTGATAAGTACATTTTCATTAACATGCATTTAAGTTAAGTCGCTATGTTAATTATGAAATTTAAGGAACATTCAACAACTAAGTACTTTCACATAATGGTCATGGAAAAGACCTAGGGAACCTACATACTAACGTCTTCAAAGCCGACTCGTGTGGAGTAACATTTATTAGAGATGATACCTATGGAGTGGCACTAGCAAGATGTAAAACAAGAGAAGTTTTGGCGGAGCTAGACGTTGAGCTTGTTGAGGACTAGGTTCCTCCCATGTTTGAAGCTCCGTTGTTTTAGGAAACTTTGTTTAGGATGTTGGGTGTGATAGAGAACTTTTCTCTTCGGCTAGTGTGACAAGTACAACAGATGGTTCAAACTAGATTAGAGGCATAGACTCCATGTAAACAACAGACTCTGAATATTTAGGATAAGGTGGGTCAGCCACTATTGGTTTAAGCAACAATTATGGGTATTCAAAAACCATTTGAGGTTATTTTGATGAAAATTTAGAAGTAGTGTTAGGAGATATTTAAGAAGATGAACCACCATAGTTTCAGGGAGGTAAGTGATGAGTTGGAGATTTGGACTCATTAAAGGCTTAATTAAATCGATATAGTGTCCTTAAATGCTTAATTTGTTCCAATAATTGATGTTAAATCCTTGATTTTCAAGCATGTGGATTGAGGAATAAAGAAAGGACACTAACAGGTAAAACAGAACAAAACAAGCTAAAGAAATGAAAAAGTGCGAACTCGAGAATCGCCAAGAGTACTCTACGTCTCGCCGAGTGGATCATCAAACTGCCCAAAGTTCTAGTGTGCCAATACCTGAGTGAAAGAGCCAAGTTGATGACGGAAAGGAGCACCTAGTGGATTGTTGAGTGATTCTGCGAAGCCAAGATAACTCTCCCAAAGTTCAGACCTTGAGGATGCGGAGTATCAAGGCAAAAGGGTGATGGAAGATACCAAAGTACGGCTCACTAAGTGCTTCGGCGAACCTGACTTACTTCACCGAGTAACTCTTGATAACACATTTTTAATGACTATAAATACATTTTTCAACATTTAGTTTAGTATCACTTATCACTTACCATTGATTAATTATCACTTATCACTGAACAATTACTCAGTAGTATAATTTATTTTTAAGATGAACATCTTGAGAAAGTTTTCTTTAGTTTCCTTAGCTTTGAAGGATTGAGGAAATTCATTTTTGAGAAATTTGAAGTGGGTCTTAGCGATTCTTCAAATAGAAATATTTTATGGTCATAATTAATCTTTCCAAGTTGATGGATAATCAATTTGGTTACTGTTTTTACCATTTTATATGGTCTAGCTAAAGCACCAATTCTTGGGGTATGGTCATGTCATTATGGGCTAATTTAGTTTATCAGTATTGCTAATTGTTAGTTTTAATGCTATTTAGAAGTGAGTTTAATCATTAATTATGGTTTAATTTAACAATTCTATTTGCAAAGGTAATTTGATGTTTTCTTTCTTGTCTTGCTTGAGAGATGTGTTAGAACTACAATTATTGATTAATGATTTTTAGGTATCGGGTTTACCCTGCTTCAGTTCGAGACACTGAATCCTAAACCCAATCCCACATATTCAACTCAAGAGAGTGAATGGTTTAAGCTGTGGGCTGCTCTTTTTTTGCATGGTTATTGATGTTCCAGAGAGATCACATGAATTGGCGTTTAATTTTTGAGAGAAATTTTACCTCCACTGTATCCTAGCCTACTCACTAATATCTAGCTATTTACTAATAGTTGCGATTATCTATATGTCTATATTTGCCTTTAATCGATAACATCCCAAGAACCGTCTCATTATTATTAGTTTGCGTTATTTGTTACTCTTTGTAACTACTAATCAAAACAAAAATCCCGCATTTGACATTCATGTAACCCCTAATTTGAATGTTTTATCTGATAATTTTTATTCCTATGTT
Source organism: Solanum pennellii (assembly GCF_001406875.1). Classification (NCBI taxonomy): domain Eukaryota; kingdom Viridiplantae; phylum Streptophyta; class Magnoliopsida; order Solanales; family Solanaceae; genus Solanum; species Solanum pennellii. The sequence goes on along the minus strand of NC_028637.1, from coordinate 65,077,733 downwards.
TTATTTGATTGTGTTCATACTTCCTATCGAATCTCAAACGTGTACCCCTTCTTATGGGATTCGACCCCAACACATTTAGTTGAGTTATATACTGATTAACAATTGTTGGCGCATAGAATTGGATGAAGTTCCTTAATAACATTAAGCTAATCAGCAAGAGTAAGGATGCACACGCGTTCTTGATTTTGTGCCATGAGATGCTTGAGTTAGTGTATATGGTGGATACTCGGGGCGTCAATTTATTGCATTTCTGTTTTGTGGATGCGCAAGACAGTGGTAAAGGACTTTGGTGAGGTCTAGACTAGTTGGATCTCTTTTGGTAAAAAGGCATGTGTTTCTCCAGTTCTTTATAGGATCCTTTCATTAATTAGATGTCATGACTCAGGGTACCCTTAGATGTAAAAAGGTGTATGGAATCCCGAATGACTCGACACAAGACTCCTAATTCTCATAACATAAGTAAAAAGAATAATGAGCTAAAACACATTTCAGTTCTAAAAAGTTTTTCACAAATGAAAGTGGAATCTAGATACTTTTTCTTAATGTAGTCATCTGTTACAATCTTGAATCAAATAGGGAATATCCCATATAACATGTTCAAAAGGGAAAATACATGAAATAAAATAAAACATAAGAAGTTTGTCCTGAAACAATGAGAACTCCCCAAGATTAGGAACACAATCAAATCTAAGCTCTAGCAAGAAAAATTACCACATTGAGAATTGGACCCTACAGTTGCGAAAAATGTAGGTAAAAGTAGGTGTTAGTATAAAAATGCGCTAAGTATGATACCCATGAAGAAAAATACTTAAAACATGCCAAAAGGAACATTTCACTTTAAAAATTTGAGTTTATCAAGTTTAAACATCACTATGGAGATAGTTGTAAAACATAATTCAAAACATCATCTTGAATGCAAGCTAGCCTTTTCTTGAAAACCTTGAGCACTTACAAGATACTTTTAAAGCATGCCTTAGTTCATGATTACTTTGAACACTATGAGATGCTTATTTAAGAAAGACTTAGTCCAATATTAAACCTATTATTATTGTGAGAAATAAGTCTTCATTGACATGAGACCATGTGATCTTAAATTGATATTCGGCTACTCTCTCACCGAAAAGGTGTGGTGTACTTGCCTAAGGTAGAACCGATAAATCTTTTCTTAGGTTGATCCACTATCTAAATAACCTATGAGAGAACATAGTTTATGGGATAAGAAGATTGTTACTAGAAACCCGACCTTATTATGGGGGAGCTTCCATCTCAACAGATTGCTTCTATAAACTCGACCTTACTACCGGAGAGCTTCCATCTCATGCAATATCCACTCGGCGCTAAGCATTAAATTCCCATGGAGTAGTTATTAAGACTTCACTTAACTCCATTTCTCATTAAAGGGCACCCTTGTCCTACCGATTCAACATAAATCACTAGTATACCTCATTAGTCACTCATGAAAGGGTTCCCTTGTCTACAAATTCAAGGTACATCATTGTAGATTACTCTTAGATCATGCGTGAGAAAATCTTTCATCATCCATCATAACTTTCTTTTAGATTCAATTATGTGAGAAATTATTTAAACCTTAGAACCTTCATTATTCATGCATAGGTATGTATATGAGAATGTCCTTTCAACAACACCACAATAACAACAACATGGATACTTTACTCTCAAAGCATCATCAATACAATGTGCAGATTTCATCGACGATGCATAATCTCATATTATACCTCCTTGAGGTTCTAATCTTTCTTTCAATCATGACATCTTAAATTCAAGCACTGATAAGGATACAATTTAATTCAAGTGATTTTATCATCTCATGTATTAATTCATAAAAAACATATGGGATTTACATGGGTTCTTTGGGATATACCATTTAAATCTTAGGAATTAATCAATTCATGCTTATTGTAACATAATTCAACCATTAAAATCAAGTTTAAAAAGAACCTATCACATTTGAATCAAACCCCAATAATTGAGATTTTTATATTTTTTGAAATTTGAGATTTTGAGAGGACTCCATGGATAAAAACTACCATACCTTAACAACTAATCCCAATGAATTCGATGTACAAAATCTTTCTTTTGAGACATAGCTTGAATCTCCTTCTTCTTATTGATCCTCACGTTTCTAGAGGGACAATATTTTGGAGGGGATGAACTTTGGGAATTATTTTTGGTTCTTAAAAATATGACTTAATTGGGTGAGTTTTATGGTTAAAATTACTTATACCCTAGACTGAGGCAGAACGACCTCACTTAAGTTGGATTAAAACCAAAAAAGACCGAAGTGCCCTTGATAATGTCTATCATCCCACGACCGATGGACCCTGACCGACTGACTATGGATGAACCTAGTGCCCATCCTGGTCAGCCGTGGTATGGACAGAGAGTTTTTGCCATTGATGGACAGACAGGCAACAAACCATGGACCCACCTACAATTCTTGGATCTAGTCTTCGACCGGGCATGGATATTTTTTGAGCTGCCCAACCATGAATCAACCTAAAATGCGTGGTCCCAACTACAGTCCGTGGTTAGCCACCGTGGATTGTACGTGGAACTTGCTATAAAGATGCTATTAGCCTCATTTCAAATCTTAGGCGTTACATTATCTTCCCCTTAGGATCATTCTTGCTTGAATAAGATTCTAAGCATGTTTCGAAATAAAAGACTCAAGACTAGCAACCCATCATGAATGCAACATCATAACAATGCACAAATCAAAGAAGGAAACATCAACTCCAACTATACGATACTCAATGCATAAAAAAAACAGGAACTACATCTAATAACTCATTTTGCATAAAATCTAAACATTTCTCACGGTCTTAAGAGAAATTACCTTCTCTAAGATAAAAGCATCTCAACACAATGTCATGGAGGCTTTATGACATTTACTCTAAAAAATTATAATTAAAGCATGTTCAAGAATTCATCCCATGAAGCATATAGTAAAGTCTTACTCAATGCACAACATAATGCGGAAAATCAATTAGGTGTATTCATTTTTCTTGCTAAACATAAATTTCTCATGAACATGCATATCTGATTTGTCAACAAATCGGACTCATTTGGGGCTCTATTTTGATAGGTTTAGTGTTAGCAAATGAATATTTTGTCTCATGAACTGATGAATACCTTGAGTTTCAGGTATTTCGAGTTTAAGGCAAAGCATGGGCACCACTTGGCAAAAAGGAACACAAAGGCTGAAAATAACGAGAAATGAAGGTTTGAAGATCGTCGAGTTAACTTGTCCAGTTGCCAATAGGTCTTAAGATCACCTTTTGTTCCAGTGAGATGAACCCTGGAGAAAAGGATCAAAGTAGTGGATAAAAGAAGTATTCCACGCATCACCGAGTAGTTCCGCAAAGTAATAATATGTTACCCAATGATCCAGAACACGAAGATGTTGTTGGCTAGCACAAGACGATGATGAATATACATAAGGGTGGATCCCCAGTTGATCGACGATCTCGACTAACTTCACTGAGTGATCCTCTGTAGCACATATCTTTAAAAACTATAAATATATGTTACTAGTTTTTAGTATGGCATCAATTATCATAGAATTTTTAGTATTGAACTGTAACTTTAGCTTTTATTTTTCACTTCTAAGTTTGAAGAGGATTTTGAAGAACTTTAAGATTCAAAAGGTTCTATATCCATAAATTTGGACTTGCGTCTCTTGGGTTCTTCACTTTTTGCCTGTAACAACACTTAAATCTTGATATCCATTTGAATGCAAACTCATTTTGGTATAAATTTTGATCTCTTATACAAATCTAGCTAAACCCCCAATTCTTAATGTGTGATTTTGTGAATATGGTTAGATTATATGTTGGGTCTTGCTTGTTGATGGTGTATTTGCTGTTTAGATGTGATTTTTCTAAGTTTTTGTGTATGAAATTAAAAGTGTTGTAGTTGCAAATACAATTTCACCTCTATATGTTTGGTTTGCTCAACAGAAAGATGTAAAACAAAGACTACTAAGTTGATGGCCGGTGGGATTGCGTAGACATGAGGAGCTTCAGCTCGAGAGATTCAACCCTAGTCTTTTTTCCACACACTCACCTCGAGAGAGAAAGTGCTCTAAGATGGAGGCTTCTTTTAATGCGGAAAATTGTGCCAGAGAGGAACCCATTTTATATAGGGTAAGTTTCTCGCGATAGATACTACCCTACAATAGTCTAGCCTATTCACAAATTTTGAACAAATTTATTGTTAAAAGCATGTACCCAATAGGTTATTCTAATCCATATTCCTATAACATCAAAAGAATCCCATGTCCCATTACTATCTCTCATTGGTTTTAGCTATTAATTTTTGTAGCAAGACCCCTCATTAATATTTTTCGCTTGCATCACCCCTATTATTTAATATGTTTTTGTTCGATGATGAATTTAGATATTACAAGTGAGAACTAAATTTTATTTTTCAATTAATTCTCACAACCACTCCCTATGGAAATGATCCCAACCTTTGGTTGGGTTACTGGACTATTATGCGATCGTAGACACTTCCATTTGAAGTTGTGTCGTTTATTATGTTGACATAAAAATCGTGATGCTAGTAGTACACAGTGTTACATGAAATTTTTTATTTAAGTTAAATTTTGTTCTTGCTTAGTTTTGAACTTTTTTGTTTTGTTTTATTTATTTGTGAGAATGTTTCAGAAAGCATGAGTGGTAACAATTTTAATGGTAGCCAGGTGGGTGACCAAGACGACATCATAAATTTCAACGATGTCAAAGATCCAAACAACAATGGTCCCCATCTCATGGGAGGTATTCGAGCTATCCGTCTACCTCCAGCCGAGGGAAACGCAATATTCCATATAACGAGCACCATGTTTCAACTCTTGCAACTAAAGGGACTCTTCAATGGATTGTTTCGTGAGAACCCTCTGAACATCTTTGAAACTTCGTAGATTTATGCGGGTCATTATCCTTCAAAAACATCTCTCAGGAGTTTCTCAGGCTGAGTTTATTCCCATTCTCGCGATGGAGGAGGCATCCCAGTTGTTGGATGAACTTCCTCGTGACTCCATCACTTCTTAAGAGGAATTAGTGACCACATTTCAAGTGCGTTTTTTCCCTCTCTCAAAGATGATGAGCCTTCGGTAAAGTATTTGGAGATTTAAATTTCTGGAAGGGGAGACTATGTACGACACATAGTTACAATTCAGAAAGTTGGTGCTTTAATTCCTAACCCATGGTTTGATTGATAATGTGATGCTTCAATACTTTTACAATAGTTTGGACTCGGTAAACAAAGTGGTCGCTTACCATCTTTCGCCAGGAGGCTCAATGAAGCAGCCATATGTAGTAGCAACCCAACTTTTATATGACATGACAATCACCAACAGGGTGTGGCACACTCGTCAGGACGAAGTATCTCCTCTAGCCTTCAAGCTATCTAAGGAGTATATTTAAAAAGATCATGAGAGATACTAAAACATAGCCAAGATCCTAACACAACTTGACATTTTATCCAAAAATTTCATGGGGGATAGTGCTAGTGGTGTTAATGTTGTGGGGTGGAGTGTGCATATCTGAGAAGATAAAGTTTGAAGCCTTGTATAATGAGAAGTAAACTTTCTAGCCAACCAAGGCGTTGTCTCTATTAAACTACCAAGACAGGGAGGTAACAAAGCTTGGGTTATAGATGAAGGGTAGAAGGATCAAGATCGTGAATGGAGGGGCAAGAATTTAAATAAGAAAGATGGCGAGCAGGATATATATGTGCTTTCACATATCCTCAACAAATTTGAAGGGTCACTCAAAATTTTGAAAGGCATGAAAGAAGATGAGTCCACTCTTAAATAGATTGTCACCTCCTATTTAGTTTCCATCAAGCAGTTAGAGACCCAAATGGGCCATATCTCGTCTCACCTCAATCTGAGACAAAAAAGGGGATTTCTTAGTGATACTATGGCTAAACCTAAGAATGAGGTCTTAAAGTGGACTTGTGCCGTGCCATGACGTTAACCAAGGCGCCGTTTGGGAGGAAATCCAACACCCATTATTTTCTTTTATTCATATTTTGGTAAAATTAAAGTGTGTTGGTTGTGCAGGATGAAACATGACCACTGTTAGAAAAAAGGAGCTTTACGAGCAAAAGTATCATTTAGTGGATCACCGAATATATCAGCTATCACGATCCACTCCCTCGTTGGAGTCAAGGAAATACCAAGCTAGAGTATGTATAACTCAGCCGAGCCCAAGAAATAACTGGCGTGTCTCCACCCTTTTGGGTGTTCCTAGTATATACCATCGTTTGAATTCCCAATATTGACTAGGATCTCTGTAAAACTCAATGAGGTGAGTGAAGACTCGGCGTTTCACCGAAATTATGAGTGACCACGACTAACATCGTCGAATGGGTAAAGAAATGGATAGTCCTTAAATTCAAAGTTTAAATTTCTTAAACTCCTTAAAAACTCCCTCACTTTTCATTCCTCTGACACACACATGCAATTTTTCCTTTGTATTTACGCAAATATATTTTATTTTGGGTATTACGTTATGCTCGGATTTCAATTGCATTGCCGCCTAGAATCTCAATTTCATTTTTATCGACACAAAAGGTTGTTTCTCGACCCTGAGTTATTCTTTATCATTTTTTTCACAAATTCAATGACATTACCCTGTTGATGTGGTCTAGACCTTTCTGGTAGGATTATAATGTTTTTCGACATGTTAAGTTTTCAAAGAATTTGCCTGTTACGAGTTAAATGACCTATTCCAGAAAATTCTGCTTTAAATTTGATGAAAAACTTGGGTTGGGCATGATTTTCACTGGGTCTTAGCATAATTTGACAGGTTCATGCTTTAATCTTGTTTTCGGGGATTGCCGTGCGAAATTTGGGAAGTTGGGTCACAGATAGGAAAGTTGGGTCATTTGGCGAGTTGGTCAAGCTTGCCGACTCACTCGGTGGTTCACCTAAAGTCCCCATCTCGCCCTTAATTTAAGGCTAAATGTGATGAGATATTCTTTAACTTTTGGCACAAACCTAAGGCCGTCAAAGGCATTCTTCGGCTCGGCAAAATAACTCTGCTTCACCCATTGTCTACACCCTTTTTTCCTCTGTGCACTACTATCCGCGAATCACCAAAGTGGTTACGCATTTTTCCAACTAGTTCTGTGAAGTGTTTCTCATTTCAACTTCAATGTTTTTGTTTGAATACTTTCTAACTTTTTCTCGAAGCTTTGCAGAAATGGCTGGACCAAAAGTTGCAGGAAGAGATACAACACCCCGGTAGATGTGAGCTAAAAATTCCAAGAATAGTAAAAAGGAAAAAAATAATCCTAATATGGAGAATGAGGGCAAGAATCCCAGTACCAATAAGAAGAGTAATACCCAAGACCCCACTATCCCCTCATGGATACGTGTATTCTTCATAAGTATCCATTCCTTTTTTTGTGGCCCATGACTTTGACAATCTCAGACAAGTCAGTTGCCACTCTTCTGAAAAAGCTCTGAGGGCGATTATCCCACACTAGTCAGCCACATCGAGCACTGATGCCTACAAAGATTAAGCTATTGTGTACACATGACCCCACTTTACCTTTGTCATTATTTTTCTATATTATATTGACTTTTGAATTTTTTTATTTACATTTGAGGAAAAATGTATTTTTATTTATGGTGGGGTGAGGCTCACCTTTTGTATGTTATTTGTGAATTATGTTTTGTGTATATATTATTTTGGAATGTTCTGTTTTAAAATGTGTTTTGCACATTGCTCTTTTCAGATGTTTGAGCTTGTTTCCCTTTTGTTTAAATAGCAAAAATTTGGATCCATCCGAAAAAATTTCTTCTTTCACCACCACTTGTATGTACTTGAAATATGACTGCTCTTAGGAAAATTTGAGTCTCAATTTGATCAATACCAATGACTAAATAGTGCTTGAAATCGAAGGAACATGGAAGTGCAGCCAAAATGAGGCCAAATAAAGTTGCATAGATAATATACTCATTGCATCTCGTTGTGATTAACCAATTGTCAAAATGAGTTTCTTGCGATGAAGATTGCATGCTTTCAAAAGTATTGAGTCTTGTTTGATTTTAGTGTCGATGCCTTGTGTGCTAAGATTACCATGTACCGTGCATGATTGTACGTAGAATTCTCCAAGTTAGTCCATTTGACTAAATGATGTGAGCTATGGATAGGATCTTAGGTACCGTTGAAAGAGTGTGAACCAATTTGGCATATACCTCTTTTAAGGATACTTTGTGAGTCTGCGAACCTCTTTTGAACACTCCTTCAGCCTTACCATTCTTTGGATGAAACTTGGACAAAAACATGACCTCTCTTTATCATATACCCATAATCCACTTGATTTGTGGTTGATTAAATAGACAATTTAGGCAAAAATCCTAAGTTGGGGATATGGTGAAAAGAAAGTCAAGTCAAAGAATGCAAAAATAGTCTCTGATAACCTATGGTTATGAAAAAGTGGAATTCTTCCATACAAAAAAAAACAAAATGAAAAAGGAGAAGAAAAGAATGAAAAAGAGAAAGTCATGAAATAAAGAATGAAAATACAAAAATAAATGGGGCTCCCCATAAAATCCACGGAATGTGAATAAAGGGATGACTTATAACCACTAGAGAAAAGAATTAAAGAAAGAGAAAGGCAGTGTAACGAGCACCACATATCATGAGGATAAAAATCACTGAGCCTAAATGACCATACCGATGTACTTAGCCCCTTTACAAGACTAAAAACACCTTTTTATCTTAAGAGAGATAAAACGAAAGTTGATTGGAAAACAAGGGCAAACCTATGGGTTAATTCATGCATTGTGTTCATTTTAATGAGTGTGACGTTGAAATTGATTCTGAAATGTTAATTGATGTACCATTGTGTGTGAAATAGAATCATTCTTTTGGTGAGGGCATTTGATCACTTTTGTTGAGCTTGAACTTGCATTTGAGCCGAGTACTGTGAGCTTGAAAATATTTGTAATGATGTGTCCCAGCTTGAGTCTTTGAGTCTACATTTGATCCTTGCATAAGTATGTTATGTTTTGTTTTGTGCATTCATGATTGAGCCTTGTGTAGCATTGTTTGAGACATCCTTTTGGAACTTTCGAACTTGAGTTTTACTTGAGGACAAGCAAAATTTTAAGTTGGGGGTGTTGATGAATCTACAAATTGGACTCATTTAGGGCTCTATTTTAATAGATTAAATGTCCTTAAATGAATATTTTGTCTCAATAACTGATGATTAATCTTGAGTTTTAGGCATTTTCAAATTGAGGAAAAGAATGGATAGTACTTGGCAAAAAGGAACACAAAGGCATACAAGAACGAAGAAATGAAGGCCTGAGGATCAAGGAGTCCACTTGGAAAGTCGCCGACAAGCCTGAAGATTGCCTTTTGTTCCAGTGCGATGAGTCCTCACTAAAGAGATCAAATCGGAAGAGAAAAGGAGCAGTCAGTGCATTGCCAAGTATTTCCGCAAAGTAGTTTTGTGTCGCCCAATGATCTAAAATACATAGATGATGTAGACAATCAGAAGACAACAATGAAAATACCAAAGGGTAGATCTCTGATTTGATCGGAGATCCCGACTTACTGCATATCGTAGATTTTTCAGTATTGAACAGTAATTTCTAACTTCTATTTTTGAGTTCTAAGCTTGAAGAGGGTTTTGAATAACTTGAAGATTCAAAAGGTATCATCTCTAACAATTTGAACTTGGGTCTATTGGATTCTTCACTCTGGGCATGTAACAAGATTTCTTCATACTCATTTGAATGAAAAGTCTTTTAGTATAAATTTCTATCTCTTGTACATGTCTAGATATAACCCTAATTCTTGGGATGTGATTTTGTGAATATAGGTTGGATTATCTACTGGTCTGTCTTGTTGATTGTTTATTTGTTGGTTAAATGTGATTTCACTTAGTAGTTGTGTATGAAATCAATGGCGATGGAGTTGAAAATACAATTTCACCTCCGTGTTTTTGCTTGCTCGAGAGAGAGGTTGTAAAACCAATACTACTAAGTTGATGGATGGTGGGATTGGTCGACGTGAGGCTCAGCTTGAGAGAGTGAACCCTAGTCCTTTTCCCACACACTCATATTGAGAGAGTAAGTGGGCTAAGGCGGAGGTTGCTTTTCTTGCGACAAGTGGGTATCCAGAGGAAGCCATTTGACTTGGGGTAAGTTTCTCGCGAGAGAGCTTACCCCCACTTTAGTCTAGCCTAGTCACAAATGTTCAACAAATAAATCGTTAAAAGTATGTACATAATAATTTAAACTATCCCATATTACTATCACATCCCATGAATCTTGTTTCTCGTTTGTATCTCTCATTGGTTTTACTTTTGTAGCTATTAATTTCGATTGTCAACCCCCCCCCCCATGGATATTTGACGCTTGTGTCACCCCTCTAATTTAATATGTTTTTATTCGATAATGTTTCTAGCTATGACTAGTTAAAACTAAATTTAATTTTTCTATTAATTCTCACAACCACTCCTTGTGGAAATGACCCCAATCCTTTGTTGGGTTACTGTATTATTGTGTGATCGTAGACACTTGCATTGGAAGATGTTTCATTGATACACAAACATCAATAACATAGGGAAATCATGGAAGACTCAAATAACAAACACAATTCCCAAAACTAGGAAAACTCAAGAGGAACTACTTACTTCAAGCTAGAATAGGAGTAGATGGAAAAACATTAGGATAGCGGGACTTCATGTTGGCCTCGTACTCCCAAGTAGCACCCTCAACTAGTTGATTCCTCCATCAAAACTTCCACAGAAACTAATTACTTGTTTCTCAATCTCTTGACTTGTCAGTCAAGAATATCTACCAGAACTTCCTCATATGTAATACCTTCATAAACCCCTAACCTTTCTAAGGGGATTGTGGATGTCAGATCTCCAACACACTTCTTAAGCTTAGAGACATGAAACACCGGATTCACCGAAGCCAACTTACTTGGCAATTCTAGCTCATAGGCAAATTTATCAATATGCATCAAAATTTGGTATTAGCCTACATACCGGGGACTAAGTTTCCTCATCTTGCTGAATCTCATGACACCCTTCATGGGTGAGGTTTTAAAGTCGACCCAATAATTTACGTCAAGCTCTAGATCCTTTCACCTCATATTGGCATATGACTTTTGCCCATTTTGAGTCATTCTAAACCTCTCCCTAATGACTCAGACTTTTTTAATGGCCTCTAAAACCAATTCGGGACCTATGAAGGCCAATTCTCACACCTCGAATCAACCTATAGGAGATATACACCTCCTACTATACAAGGCCTCAAATGCAGACATACCAAAGCAGAGTGAAAATTATTAATATAGGTTAACTCTATCAATGAAAATGGTCATCCCAATTACCCTTAATGTCAATTATACAAGAACTTAACATATCTTCCAATGTTTGGATGGTGTTCTGAACTTTTCCATCGATTTGGGGATTAAATGTCATGGTAAGCTTATCCTTGGAGTGAAGACCCTTTTTGAATGACATCCAATAGTTAGAAGTGAATTGAGAGACATGATTGGAAATAATCGATAAAGGTAATCCACGTAACTGCATTATCTCTCCTATACGCAACTTGTCATAGTCCTCCTCCGAATAGAAAACCATAAAAGAATAAAGTGAGCCAATTTCATCATATGATACATTATAATCCAAATTGAACATGTTGTCTACGGGTGAGAGACAAACAAAAAATGAAGTCCATATTCACCTCTTCCCACTTCCAAGTAATACTACCTATATCTTGGGATAAACCTCCCGATCTTTGATGCTCAAACTTAACTTGTTGTAAATTAGACACTACACAATTTTAGGTCTTTCGCCACACTTAAAAAGTGTTGTCTAAATAATCAAAAAGTGTAGACTTTGATCAAAGGGCACACTTTTTGATTTTAGGCAACACTTTTTAGGGAGTGGCCAAAGCAAGCGTAACCTTTGATCTAAGGCCACACTTTTTAAGTGTTGCTTTAAATGCTACACTTCAAAAGTGTGGCCTAATATCTACAAAGCCTATGCTTTTAGAACATCATATGGTAATACTTTTCATGACCTCAATCTACATTTTTCTAGTGTGGCCTTTACTATCATAGGCCACACTTACAAAATGTTGCATTTGTTACCTCCTCTAAAGCTTACACTTCTTATGTGTTGTGTTTTCTAATTTACATGGAACAATTTGAGATGAATCAGCCGCACAAATAAAGTTCTATGGCCACATTCTAAAATTGTGGCAATGTTATATAGGCTATAAATATTATTTTAAAATATCTATATGCCACAATTTTTATTTGGCATCTGATCCTCACCTTATACAGTACTATCATAAATAGTTAAGTCCAAGGTCTAATTTATAATGTGAATAAATAAAAAGTATATTGTCTAGAATATAATTACTAAAAATCAATATTACAAGGTGTGTACTTGTATTTAATTTCACAAAACAAAAATAAAATTAATCAAAACTTTTCAAGAAGTCTTCATTAGTCACACGATTTTCCATAATAGTGAGATCCTTGCTTCACTCATGCTCTAATTCATTAGGATATTAAACCACATGTAAGATGTATGACTAGATATAATATTTTTAACTAGAAAATGTTTATGAAAGACACTTTCCTATACTATTTGCAGTCATCAAAAGAAAATCCATTAAAAACTCAAATTAAGTGTATCAAAAAGAGAAACATACCAACATTTGATTGAATTCAAGCAAAAAGTAGTGAAAGAGAACTTTAGAACATCTGCCACAATTATAAGATGAAGTTAGCGAAAACGAAAGCGAACAATCCTAGGATGAAGCAACTAGTGTAAACATATGACTTACCCAAATATAACAACCTAATATAGTAAACATTTTGTATATCCATTCATTAATTAGCAGTTCCGATTTGGGCGTGAGAGAAGCTATGGTTTCTCTTCTTTCAAGTCATTTTCACATCTTCATCTTAAAGTGAGTACTAGGTGTTAATAAGTTTTACTTGGATCTAGCATGATATGCTTATAGAGCATGGGATAAGGTGGACACAAACTAGTTCAAATATAGATTAGATTTTCTTTTGATAGCTCAGAAATCCTTGAGGGCCTTCCAATCCCTATTAGGGGTCTATGTTCTCCAATTTCAGTAACAAACTCAATCAAATATGTAACTTTGACAGAATAAAATAGCTGAAAACTTGTCTTTACTCAAGAAGAAACATATTACATCATCATTTATTTTCTCATACCAAGTTGAACTTCAATTCACTCTATTAAATTCTAAACAATTAGCCTTGAAAGAAATGCTACCAAAAATGAGATGTCATCATCACTGTAAATTTACAAATCCACACGTAAAAGTCAGAATAATTTTATTGTTAAAAAGTAAAATAGTAAGCACACGTAAAAGTCACAATACATTTAGGGTATTTACCATTCAAAATAGTGTTCCTGGTATATAGAACTACACGGGAATATCTCTAGATTTAGTAATTTTGGCTGGAGTTTTCTTCTGATTTCTCTTATGGGAAGCATTTGAACAAGGTCTTCAACCTTTGTTTGCGCCCTATCAGTAGCACAAACTTTCCTTCTCTCCGAAAAAGGACAAATGAAATAATATGTACATCATATCATATAGAAAGAGGCATACACTAGGACAAGCATTCAACCAGTTTAATAAACAAAACTATACGGAAGTATTATATAACCCCCCCCCCTCCCAGATACACACACTTTGAGATCTATGAATATTGTCACTACCTCACTTTTAACTTGTTTCTAAAACGCACCTGTAATGTCCTCCTTCCTTTTTGTCTATATTTCACCAAAAATCAATTCTGACTGTAATAAAAAGTTGAAAACAACACTACCTGATCTTACTACAGTTAGAAGGGAAAAGATGAACACTAATGTCGTAACTTGAGTTGGTTCTGGATGGATATTAACCAGCAAGCCCATACATCACAATACTCGTTATAATTTCTTTTAGAAGAAAGAAGCTAAACAAAACTAATAAGCACCATATGTATGGCGCGCGAAATACTAATCCAATTATAAAAGCACAAATCTTTCTATATGAAATCACTAAACATATCTAATAGGGAGGAGAAGTTTCCTATAAAAAATAATTGTAATGAATTTATGGGTATCATGAAATGTATATAAATCAGAGCAACAACTCTGTTTTTTGGAAAAATATCTTGTACCTGCTAGACTTCTTTAAGAAGTAATGATATTTTTGATGGCACCACGAATGGTAAAAAAGTTAATAATACATACATCTCTTTTTGGGGGAGTGGATATATGCAATTCATATTGCCAATCTAGGTAGTATTCATGTGACATAATAATTCTAGAGAATTTCTGAAAAGTATTTTCTTCTATGGCCAGGGCATGTCACTCAAAATATAGAACCATATATTTTGTTTACTACCTAAAATTTACACCAAGCACATAAATTTTGATAGGTTATTTGACTTCACATCCAAGACTGAATTAACAATCTAAATACCTTGAATCATAGCATGTAGTATCTAAGATAAGACTGTGGACTCCAGAAGTCTGCAAGACCGCATTACTTCTAATTTCTTCACAAAATCAGATATTCCTCGTGTACAGGAAAACCTATTGTAAAACACAAACAAAGCATTCATCACAAGAGAACAATTTTGAAATAATAGGAGAATGCCTTACGAACTGATGCTATTTTCTTTGTTTCTATTTGTGCTGATTCGGCTTTAAACATTTGAAAATATAGTTGTCCGAAGAGTTCTTACGATCTAAATGGAAGTGGTTGAGGAACCATTGAGAACATTCTCTTCTCTAGTATGTGAAAACATCCCGCAATGATGTAAACAATATACTTTAAGAATTATAATGCAAAAGAGAGGTATAAAGAATTACAACTTTATATCTTAGTAGTTAGAAAATACATTCTTTCTTTATGAATTAGGATAAATGAAATAATTTGTTATCAACTTTGTTGGTTTAGTACAAACATCAAGAAGTGTAATCGTCCTAACAGATTGTCAAGCTACTTTTTCCTCGACAATTTCCTTTCAGCAGATGTAATCAGTTAGGATATGGATTGTATGTCTTTAGGGGGAACTGAATGGAGGGAATGACACACTATTTTCCAGAAGGGAAATTATAAAACAGAGAATTTCATTTGGAAGAGTGGCATAAATAAGTATAACCTGGATAGTTAATATATGTTTATCTATGTCAACGTTTATATAATTGTCTACAGAAAGAGTGAGACAGAAAGAGAGGATGGAACAGACACATATCCAGTACTTAAAATAACAGGAGTAGAGTCTAATAAAAAAATTAAGTTAAATTTGGTAGTTGGTGGGACGGGAACACACAATCTCTTTTCCTCTATAAAACAAGAAATTCTGCATAACAAACAACAAAGAGGACTCTATCCTAAGAAAGCAAAACAACAAGATGATATCATTTCCCGGTTATACCTCTAAAAAAAGTACAAAACATGCAAAAGAAAACTGGATTCTAGAATGTCTAAACCACTTGATCAGACAATTCAAAAAAAAACAAATCCAAACATAGAATTTATACATACTCTGTAGGCTTCATAATAGGCCACGTGCAGCACAAGCATGGCAATTCAAGCAAAATTACCAACAAAGTGTGATCATTGATGGATCACTGAGGGGTTGCACAATGTATATGTTTCACTAGTGGGTAGGCGCACACAAATAATTAATAGCATATGAACAAGTTCTAGGTGAAGAATTGTGATATAACTCAATCATTTTGAACGGTAACTTCTTGTAACAATAATCATCTAATAAGCTAGAATATATGTTTTTTATGCATTTAGAGTAACAGACAACTCACCTGAAGCTGTGGTGGAAGATATCTCATCTTTAAAACAGCGGGTCAACATCTCGTCGGATTCATCCTAAAAAAATCAGAAGTAGAGTAAGATCTCAAATATTTAAATGGAATAATAATAACCTGAAAAAAAGATTGAACAAGAAAGACAAATATGAATGTTGAGAATTATTGACTAATGGAACGTGGATGGACCTGCGGTTTGTTATGGTCAGCTATGGTTGGACAGGAAGTTTTGTCCATCAAGATACTCTGGGTCCAGGGATCATGGACACACTTATGGTTTGTAGGTCTAGTCGTGGACCTGGCTTGGAGAATTTTCTGAAGTGCCCAACCACGGACCCACCTATGGTCCATGGTTAGCCATCGTGAATGGCGCCTGGGACTTGCAGAAAAGCTTTTAGTTGCCTCGTTTTGAATTTCGGGTGTTACATTGGAGCTTATGAGCTAAGAGTTATTGAGGTTTAAGAGCTTCACTTAGGATATTTAGGTAGTGATAAAATATGAGGCCCATTTTTATGAGCTTTCTAAGCATGTTATGACTTTTGTTTTAGATGAGGAAGAGAGGGTGTACAGGTTCGTGAGAGGGTCGCCTTCTCCATCAGATCATATGTGTTAACATAACCCATAGAGGGGGCTTCTTTCGGTGTATTCTGATCCCTACTAAGAAGAAAAATTTGATTCTTTTTGAAGAGTTTGGGGATCCAAGATGGCCCGTTTGTCTGGTATGTTTTGAGGTGCTTCATATGGTAGCGGTGGAAGGAGTTTTAGTAGGGGTACACCAGCTCCACACGGTGTAGATAGCGGTTCTACTTAGACTGCATGTGGCCGACAAGGCCAATGTTATGCTTTTCTAGGGAGGCGTGAGGCCGAGACTTTTGATGGTGTGATCAAATGTATCGTCTTAATTTTCTAATGACACTTGTTTAAATTTTTAAATTTGGGTTCTACTTTCTCACATATGTCTACCTATTTTTCTTTGGATTTGATGTGATGTATGATTGCATGTGTTTGCCTATTTATGTTTCTACACCATTAGTTGAGTCTCTAGTGGTGGATCGAGTATATTTATCATTTCTAGTTTCTTTGGTCGGGCATGTTAATTAGGTAGAATTGATCATTCTAGGAATGACAGGTTTTGATATTATCTTGGGAATGGATTGACTTTCTCTGTATCATGTTATTTTTGATTGTTATGCTAAGATTATGACCTCAGAGGTACGTGGTGTCCGGATATTTTAGTGGTCGGGGTAGTAGTGGTACCTAACCTAGAAAAGTTATCTCCTTCGTTCGAGCTCATAGATTGATCAATAGAGATTATTTTCTCTATTAGACTTTCATTCGAGATACTAGTGTTGAGAAATTTCCAATGGATTTCGTGCCCGTGGTTTGAGAATTTTCTGATGTGTTTTGTACTAATCTTCTAAATGCGTTCATCTGGATATGGATATTAATTTTTCTATTGACTTGGATTAGGGAACCAAACCTATATCTATTTCTACTCATTGTATGACTTCAACGGATTTGAAGGAATTAAAGGACTAGTTGCAGGATTCATTGAGCAAGGGGTTCATTTGACCTAGTGTTTCTCCATGGGGTGTTCTGTGGTGTTTGTGAGGAAGAAGATGGATACATGAGGATATGTATTCATTATCCATTGTTGAATAAAGTGTTAGTGAAGAACAAGTATCTTTCCTCCAATTGATGATTTGTTTGATCAGCTACAAGGTGCATCTCTTTATTTAAGATTGATTTGAGTTCTGGTTTTCAGCAGCTTAAGAATAGGGCATAAGATATCCAACATCTAGAACTCGTTTTGGACACTATGAGTCTCTTGTGATGTCTTTTGGCTTGACTAACACCCCTAAGGCGTTTGTGGAGTTGATGAACTGGGTGTTTTGACCTCATTTGGATTCTTTTGTAATAGTGTTTATTGTCGAAATCTTGGTGTAGTCTAAGACTGAGGAGGATCACAATCGACATTTGAGGATTGTATTCCAAATATCGAGGAAAGACAAGATTTATGCCAAGTTCTAAAATTATGAGGTTTGAATTAATTCTGTGACTTTTTATTGATATGTGGTAACCTTATGGGGTATTCAAACCCAACCAAGATTGAGGCAATGTAGGGCTGGACCAGACCTATGCTAGTTATTGAGATCCGGAATTTTGTGGGACTTGCGGTCTATTACATGCGGTTTTTATAGAGCTTCTCCACTATTGCATCTCCTTTGACTAGATAGAGTCGACAGAGTGTGTGTCACATCCCATTTCGCAAAAAATGCGTGTATGCAACGACTTGACCACTGTTTTAGGTTTTGATTAGAATAAGCTACCTAAAGAATTAAAGGCATGTTAGGGCACCATTCTATCGAAATTAATCTTTATTAAGGTCAACAAGACCAAGATTTGGGTAAGGGTTCACGTTACCTCAAAAGTAAGGTGTTAGGCACATTTCGAGGTCCACATTTATAGAATGAAGTGAAGGGTTGATAAAAAATGTGACGAAAAAAGTCACTTATTAATTAATTTAAGAATTGTGTGATAGAGAATAAGAAAACATTTATTTTAAAACAACAATGTAAAGCTAATTTTAATAAATTGACACAAGTCTAAGTGATAGACCGCTTAGACATGATAACTTATTTTGTTACTCAAGATTTCTCCAAGAAGTACTAAGTCAATGAAGTCAACAAAGAAAGGAAAGAAAATTAGCAATGGTGAACTTTATCAACCCATCAGAACTCAAACAAAAAGACAGGTGATTAATAAACAAGAAAATTCTTTATGAAGGCACTCATATGGAATATTCGATTTGTGATGACTCAAAATGCTACTCAAAGAGTCCATATGCTTCATAATTTTGACAAATTCAATTTTATTGCTCTGATGGAACCATTCCAGCATGAAAGATGTCTGATTAGATTTAACAGAAAGCTTAACATGGCTAACGGGTATGCAAACAATAATAGAAAGATATGGTTGTTTGTTAATCATGGATTCGATGTGTTAGAAGTGAAAAATTCCAACCAATAGATTACTGTAAATTTACAATGGTGGTGACTATTTTATATGCCAAATGTGATCGTAATCAAATATTTCAACTTTGGGAGAAAATATCACATATTGTTGATGGACAGGGTCATCCATGGATAGTATGATGGGATTTTAATGTGGTCCTGAATGATGGAGAAAAAATTGGTGGACTACCAGTGATGGGGTATGAGGTAGAAAATTTCCGTAATTGTATAGAATCTAATGAATTGTATCATGTTCAATTCAAAGGCAGTCCTTTCACTTGGTGGAATGGCAGGACTGGAAGTGACTGCATCTTTGAAAGATTAGACAGAAGTTTGGTCAATAGTGTGTTCCAGTATCACTTTAATATCATGCAGGTGGAGCACCTTCCAAGAACAGGTTCAGATCATGCCCTTATTCTTTTCTCTTGTGACAATAGGAAAACTACATTCATAAAATCTTTTAGGTTCTTGAATTCTGGATTCAACATAGAGGTTTTAAAGAGATTGTAAGATTAAATTGGGATTACGAATTCTATGCCAACCCTTTTTTAGATTTCAAAAGAAAGATAAAAAAGGTGAAACGGTCTCTCTCCTCTTGGAGTAAGGATAGTGTTGGGGATATTTTCAGAAACTCATTAGTAGAATTAAGGAAAACCACTTTGAGGAATTCCCTTCTCCGGAAAATAGAGCTATTATGCAAAGGGCCAAGGCTGAATACTCTAGATATCTCCACCTTGAGGAGAAATTCTGGCAACAAAAAGCAGGTTATGATTGGTTTAAAAACGGTTCTGGAAATACAAGATTCTTTAAGAGTTTGGTTAAATGAAGAATGCAAAAATGAAGGTAACAAAACTGCAGAATATTAAGGGGCAATGGCTGGAAAATGAGGACGAAATTGCTATTGAGGCAGTAAATAAATTTCAGAGTCAATATTGCCACGATAGGAATGAGACAAATATTACATTGCTAAACCACATTCCAAAATTAATCACTAATGGGGGAAATGCTGAAATGGGGTCAATTCCTAATGATGAAAAATTGAAGAGCGCAGTATTTAAGCTTAATAGTGATAATGCAAGTGGTCCAGATGGACCTACATGATAATTCATGATAGACTGGAAAAGTTTCTTCCAAAGTTAATTTCTCCTAATCAGTCTGGTTTCTTTAGGTGCAGAAGCATTGTTGAAAATGTACTACTGGCGCCTGAGATTGTCACAAGCATTACTAAGAGGGGAAAAACCAAAAATGTGATCATTAAGGTTAATATGTCAAAGGTGTATGATAGGGTTTCTTGGTTATTTCTTATGAAAGTACTAAGGAAGATGAGATTCTCTTAAAGGGTGGTGGATCTAATTTGGAGACTCCTAGCTAGCAATTACTACTTTGTTCTTCTTAATGGCCAACCTCATGGATTTTTTCATTCTACTAGGGGTGCTAAACAAGGGTATCCCTAATCTCCAGCTCTGTTTATAATCTCAGTTGTGCTTCTATCGAGAGCACTGAGTGCACTCTTTGAAGATCCTCATAATGTGGGGTATGGTATGTTAAAGTGGAGTGCTAATCTTAATCACATAGCATTTTCTGATGACATAATTATTTTTGTTCTTCTAATGTCTATCTTTGGAGAAAATTATGTCGATTCTGCATGATTATGAGAAATAATCGGGCCAGAAGATTAACAAGGACAAGAGCTCTTATTACTTTCACCAGAATACAGCAACAACCACTAAAAATCAAATGGCGCAAGTCATAGGGAGGGTAAGAGGGTATTTCCCTATGAAATACTTAGGGTGTCCTATTACTCAAGCTAGAAAGAGAAAAGAACATAATTCTAAATTATTTTGACAAATTAAAGGAAGATTGCATAGTTGGAAAGGTAGAATGTTGTCATATGGTGGTAAGGAAGTTCAACTGACAAGCGTCTTGCAAAGCATTCCTATTTATGTTATTTATGCTATTACACCTCCAATTTGTATAATTAAAGACATTCATAGAATCTTTGCAAAATTATTTTGGAGCAACAAAGAAGATAGCAAAATAAACACTAGTCGAAATAAGTGGATGTGTGTCCTCCTATTAGTGAAGGGGGTCTTAGATTCAGGTCCATGTTTAATGTATCAAAATCTATGTTTGCAAAGATTTGGTGGAAGTTTGGAACTCAAAATACGATGTGGTTTAATTTCATGTGGACTAAGTATTGCAGAAAGCAAATTTTGGAACTAATTTATTCAAAAGGAGGATCACAAATATGGAAGCACGTGATGGAAAATAGGGACATGCTAGAAAAACACTTGTGGTAGGAACTTAGAGGAGGAAACTCTACTATATGGTATGATAATTTGTCCAGGTTAGGTCCTTTATATCTTCACGAGTCTGATATGCACACATGCTATCCAATGAAAGATACTGTTGAATTTTTGAAGGAGGGGGGATGGGATTAGACTTTATTGAGAGATCTTGTTCTTAAATATGTAGTGGATCATGTTCAAGCCAATTTGAATTCTGCATATCTAAGCGATCGTAATGATTAAGTGTGGTGGACAGAAACCAGTAAAGGTATTTCCATAGTTAAATCAGCATGGGAACTTTTAAGGCGCAAGACATACATAAATGAAGACGTGACAAAGTTCTGGATCCCAGGAATTCCTTTCAAAATATCATTTTTGGTTTGGAGAATTCGGTTTAGAAGGATTAACATGGCGTCTCTAATGCATAAATGGAATTCAAATATGTAAAAAGAGTGTAGATGTTGTGCTATCCTTGAAGAAGATATTGAAGAGCATCTCTTTCTTGATGGAGAAGTTGCTACAAGAATATGGAATTACTTTAGATCTGCATCTGGAATTTTGGATCCTATGTTGAATCTTAAACAATCCACAAAGTCGTGGTGGGATACAGAAGGAAATTATAGAGTGAAATTGGTGTGTCAGGCTATCCCTAACATCATTCTATGGATTTTGTGGAAAATAGGAACATTATCTTGCATGGAGGTGTTTTTTCAGAAGCTAGAGTTATTTAAGGCATAACACATACAGTTTTAAAATTTATTCATGCTAGATTTAACGTGAATTGTAGCAGCAATTCATGGCCCTACATAATAGCCGAAATGGAGCATTATAGACCTGTTTTTTATTGTTGAATTGTCAAATGGGAACCCCCTCCTAATAATGTGTTGAAATGTAATACGGATGGAGCATCTAAAGGTAATCCTTGACCTAGTTCAGCGACATTTTGTATTTGCGATCATGATGGTAATTTGATAGTTGCTAAAGGTTTCAAACTTCCAAATACGGCAAATATGGTAGCAGAATCTATAGCCATAAGAGAGCCTAATTTATTGTAGTGAACATGGGATTGGACATGTTATTCTTGAGACAAACTCGTTAACAATGGTTCATATTTTTGAGGGTGAATGGGATATACCATGGAGTATAGAACTCAAAGTTAATGACATCAGAAGGTTGAGAGAGGTGGTTTCAGCAAGAATAAAGCATTCAACTTGAGAAAGAAATACTCTTGCGGACTTTTTTACTAACCTAGTTTCTCTTTTGCAGGTGATTTTAAAATTAATCATTTTTAGGATATACCTAGCGAGGGAAGAAAGCTACTCAATCTAGATGTAACAACCCTAAAAATGTATAAGATAAGCAATGCTTAATGTGTCTAGAATGCCTACGATTAGACCGGGTTCTCACGGATTGATGCGTGTAGAACCAGACCTCTGAACCCTTTCTACGGCCAACCAACTAACTTGGGGAGTTAGTTGAGCTAGAAAAGGTTGAGTCCATCCATGTAGGGCTCTCAAATACGATGATCTACTCGAATGAGTCTTTACCGGACTTAAAAACTGAAAATCATAGGTTTGGAGGGTCTAGGGGTAAAATGGTCTATTTCCAGGCTAAGGATCTTAGTTACCCTACATATATAATTAATTATTGAATTAATGAGGTGGAGGGTATTTTGGAGAGAGAGGGATGAAAATTGGCCCTTGAAGTGATTTCTTGATCCACCCGGGTTCGAACCTAGGTGGAAGCAATAAATTAAATTTGTTTTTAATTTAAGTTGGTAAATTAATGAAATTAATTTTTATTTATTATTTATTAGCTGATTTAAAATAAAATGAAATCATATTTTTAATAATTAAATAAAACCTTATTTTACTAAGTCCTAAACTCGACTCCTAAGCCTAAGAAAACTCTTCTCTCCCACGCTCATCTCTCTCTCTCTCACGTCTCTATCACTCTCATTCACGATCTCTCTCTGCTAAATTAACTTTTAAGAACAGAAAAATAAACCAAATTCTTCACACTTGAAGAACTCACATGAAATCACAAGAAAACAAACTTTAATCACACGTTAGGCAAATGGAGGTTGTCCGTCGAGTGGTGTTGACATTGAGGGGACTTGGACGTGATCTTGGGTGAAACTTTTGGGAAGCAATTCGAGGGTTTAACGGAAAAAATATATGGGTTCTCTTCTCTCATTGTCCCTTTCCCCAGAGACCCCTTAAGGTTCAGATTATTGAGTTTGAAAACTAGGGTTGTTCCCCGTTGCATGTCCCCGTCATTAGCTCCCAATGATTCGTAGGTTGGGTATCATTGCTGGTAGATTTAGGTGCATGTTGTATTTTTATGATGAATATGTTTATGTTTGTATATTTGAAATCGTATGAATGACAACCTATGTGTTTTCGCAACTATGTGCATGAGTGTGCAAGAATATGACTATGACTAGGGTCTCGGCTTGAGGCTACAAAATGTCTAACATTATGGTTGTTATTTTACGTGGCAAAACCTAGGTAAATAGTGATGTTCATAAAAGATGAAATATGGCTTATCTAAGTAACAATCTCTTGGCTAAACGAATCTATGAAAAATGCACCCCAAAATGTGTTAAATGATCTACGAATTACCTTATGAATTCACCTGTAAATGTTGAAGGAAGTGACCTGAAAAATGTGATAAAATTTTCAGCAAATTACAAGTTAGTTTAGACTAAACACAAATGAAAAAATATGGAATTTTCGAACCCACGACCTCACTCGTGAAAAGCACTAAAAAGGTGAATAAAGAAATGGGGCTGAGGGGGTTCGAACTTGGGTACTCCTGGATGGAAATTAATATATGAAATTAAGAATTGAGAGGAGTGGGATTCGAACCCACAACCTCTCAATCAGGACTTAATGAAAAATGAAAAGAAAGAAATTGAGTCGTGGGAATCGAACCCACGACCTCAAGGAGTTAAGATAAAATTAAAAATAAAAGAAATGTGAGGCGTGGGAATTGAACGCATGACCTCCAGGCAGTACATGCGAATTAAAAGAAAAATAAAGAGAGGATGTGGAGGTTTGAACCCACAACATCATGGTCAACTCGACATAGTAAAGGAAAATAATAAAAAAAAAGGTTGTGGGGGTTCGAACCCACGACCCCTCGGCCAAGAAAGAGAATTTCCAAATGATAGAAATAAAAAAGGAAATGTTAATGTTGGGGCTCGATCTACAGTCCTAATGTCATGTGGACTAAAATTAAATAAAAAGACAAATGTGAAGTGTTGTCCAAGGGATTTGAAACCGGGTTCCCTTTCCCAAATTCTGTATTGATACATAAGTCATACGTGAATCAAATATTCAAGAAAAATTTTGCCTACTTAGATTGAAATCGAGATCTTGGCATACATACAAGATGCACAAGTAGGAAGATATGAATCAGTTAAACGAACGATGAATGAAGCCTCATGGCTTGTATGTATAGACCGATAAGTCTATCATACGTTTAAAAATAAGTGAACCAAAGATGTATGTAATGAAAAGATGTAACCCTAGAAGGGTTAAGTAAGAGTGTAAAACACACTAAATGGCCAAGTGCGTTGTCACATGATTAAATGAAAAATGAAATGATGAAATGAACAATGAAATGATGAAATGAACAAAGAAATGATGAAATGAACAATGAAATGATGAAATGAACAAAGAAATGATGAAATGAACAATGAAATGATAAAACCCTAGAAGAGTTAAGTAAGAGTGTGAAACACACTAACTGACCAAGTGCATTGGCATTTGATGATATGAACATTCGTGTAAAATGGGGTGAGTAATTATGAAAGGCAAATGTTCTAATGTTAATTAATGTGGTGACAACATGATATGAGGCTAATGTAAAAATGAGAGCAATCTCAAATGAGCCTAAGTAAACGTTACCAAAATGTAATCACCTATGAGAGTGTAAAGTTAATAAAGAGATCAGTCTCTATGAACATTCTAATGAAAGTATTAAGATTAACACATTTAATACTAATGATGAGATGAGAAATCATCTATTGATCTATAATGTCCTCATACTAGAAGACATCTTCCATGACGTATGAGTTGAATGTAATGGAACTTTATACTGAGCACCGATAGACTAGCTATGAGTGGTGATGCCTTCTTTCGGAAAGGGCGGAGGTTCACGTAACTCTCATGATATGAGACTGTCCAGCATGTCGGGTATGGGTCTCCTTATATCTCCTAGTCTTCGAATCTATACTGCTAATATAGGGATCTGGCGGGGTTCAATTCGCATGTACTCTAGCATGTTTTGGATCACTTTTGCCGGTGATTCCACCTCTTTTTGGTGAGGGGAGACACTAGATTTCATGATGCTTACATGATCTCTGTCGGTAAATGTTAAAGTTTCCTATGAATGAATAAGCACAGCCTCAAGTGATGCACATAATGAAATGAGTGATACCAAAGGTGTTAGGATTGGATAATCAAGAGGTGAGCTAGACTTAAATAATGACACTAGGTCATTCTTGATCATTGCGCGAACCAGATGAAAGTCTTAAACTACATACTAGGTATAGCTGGTGTTCACACTAGCCTATGAACTAAATGAAATGAAGTACGTATGAATGAATGAAGCAGA
This sequence comes from Solanum pennellii, assembly GCF_001406875.1. Taxonomy (NCBI): domain Eukaryota; kingdom Viridiplantae; phylum Streptophyta; class Magnoliopsida; order Solanales; family Solanaceae; genus Solanum; species Solanum pennellii. The sequence goes on along the minus strand of NC_028637.1, from coordinate 65,051,935 downwards.
CTCTGAGTTTGCTAAAGAAGGCTCCCTAGTTGAGGTCCCATATGTTGAGCCCTCATTTTTTAGAAGTATTGATGTCACGTCCATGATTCCAAGGTGTCATGTCATATAAACGAATGATATGCAAAATGTTATGTGCTATGTGCAATATGTTATGTGCTATGTGCAAGATGTATTTATTGTATGCAATATGATAAGTATGATGATGCATGTTACTCTCGTTGCATGACTATCCTAATCAAAATTTTGAAAGTTCACTCACATTCCTAATCCACATTTGGAAAGCTCACCAACTTTCCTAATCCCAATTTGGCAAGTCCACTACTTGACTTTACATAATCATGGTTTTATGGAGGAGCAATTCTTACTCATGCATGTCCTTGGTGTGCTTGCATATACCCATACTTAGTACAAGTGTCTACTAACCCTATACAACTCCACAATTTTAGGTGCATGCATAGGTGGACGCTAGAGCTATAGGTTGACGCTGAAACCATCTGGACGTGGAGCATTTATCCGGACTTGGTAGGCCCTCATGCTTTCGAGGATGCTTACCCATTATATTTTATCTTAGTTATCAGAATGAGCTAGTGGAGTATGTTCCACTAGCATTTCTTTCCGCTTTTGTTCATACATTGCATTGATTCCATTTTGGCAAGTATACATGTAATGCTATATTAAACTATTTCTTTCATTTGATGATTTTAATTGTAGATGGTTGATAGTGAACAATTATGAATCTAATAGAATGTTTAGTATGTATGTTAAGAAACAAAAATTTTCAAATTTTTCGCTAAAATTAACCTAGACGAAGTAAGTATGACGTAAGTAGTCTTGTTTGCGACCTCTGAGAGGTCAACGACGCCGGTCTCGTCAGGGGTCTAGACTTCGATCATGACACTAGATAAGCAGGGCACACCATACATAAGGAGACAGATACAAGAATACAAATAATATAAGCCTCAAAACTCAAGGCCTTTTCTGATTATGCAGAGTATGTTTAAGCTAATCCTTGAAGTAAATTCAATAGATTTGTGTACTTACACCAGGTGAGAGCTTAGGGTGGTCATTAGTACCAAATCAGAGTATTAGCTTGTTGCGAATCTGCAAAATTCAATAAAGGGTGTTGTATATAATGTTATTTATTCATAATGGTAGTATTAAATAATTAGAGACTCTAATGGTGGTTTCAATCCCATTGGGATTCAAACCATTGAGCCTTTGAAAAAGTTATGATTACTATTGTGAAATGGAGAAGAGGCTAAAACACTTTACTACTACTTTATAAAGTTCTGATCTGCAATGATTAAATGAGATTTATGTGGAATAGCAACTCAAAATTAGACAACAGGTGTATAAATTGGATCAATTTTGAAGAATCGTATCTCAAATAAATGAAACTTTATTTAAGAAAACTTGACTAAGATAGGAAAAAACAATTATTTAATTAGCACAAAAATTTAAGTTATAATGCAACAAATTAAACTTATTTATTGCTATTATTATTAAAATTAATTTTCTATAAAAATTAATATTAATAATGAGGCAACAATTAATAAAGAGAATAAATACGCAAGGAAAGAATATAAAACTCAAAAGACACGAAAAATTATAAAGGTCACACATAAGTCAATCTACCCCAAGAAAAGAAAAAAATAAAGTTGATTTATAGGGATGAAAAACTAAAGATTTGAATCAATTCATAAGAGATAAACGAGGCTAGAAATGTTTGTTTCTTTAAGAAATTAAACCAACAATATTATTAATTGCCCTCTTCCATAGTAGAAATATTTTTATTTGAGGTTGGTCATAGAAAATAATAATAGTATTCAAATATTATTGAAATATTTGACTTAAATATAACCACATAAATATATTCCTATATAACTAAACATAATCTATCTTCATGATAAAACAAAAACTCTTGGGTAGGTGATAGGTCGGCATAATTAGAAATTAGGGTTAACCCTTGTAATTTCTTTTACCTTTCTATTACCTATAGTGTAGCAGATAGTATTATACACAAAACTGTCACGTCCAATCCAAATCATGAAAAACAGAATTAGACAATGACTTTGAGAAATATTATTTGTACGAATAAAGAAACAAAACACATCATAATTAAAAGAATAAAAATAAATAGAGACAATTCCAAATAGACGGCTAAATTAGAGGATAATTAAGAAAAATAATCGAATTAGAGACAATTAAGAAGCATCAAAATGATCATATCAAATTTGATCAAATTGGATCAAGATTCTGGTTCAAATTCAAATGACCTAGTGAGTAAGAATCAATAAATTAAAACCAATCCATCATTTCACATTTCCATCACTAGCAGATGGTGATAATAGCACTAAGATAAGTTTACATGTTAGGCATATAGACAGTTCAAGTCAAAGTGTCACACCTCTATTTTCGACAGGTGGAAAGGGTTTTCCAATTAAAGCGGTGATATTGAATATGGATTATTTATTTAATTTTAATTATTTGGATTTGAGTTATAGTATTTCAAGTCAATTGTTTTTTAATCTCTAACCAAAAGAAAATAATTTTTATTTGATCTCCGAACTAAAAATTTGAATAAAAAATTTTATTAACCAAGGGAAAAGTTTAGGAATCCTCGAGTTTTTTTATTGTTCGAAAATGTGTAACAAAGGTTCTTATTAAATAAAATATGGCTTTCGTTATTTGCAAGTTATGAAGCGAAAATTTAATGTCATAAATTAACGAAATCTTAAAAGTTTCCTTTATTTTAAAAAAATAATAATATAAATTTTAGTATTTACAGAAAATTTTAAGCAAGCATTAGATCCATTTTATATAGAATACCTAAACTCTAAAATACCATAGATGATTGAGACTATGTTGTGTCAAAAAATGCATTTGGCTAATGAATAATAATTTACTTAGTCTATTTTTAAATTATGCCACCTACGAATAACTCAAAACTATGTGAATTGAGAAAGTTAATTAGTTAATAGCAATTCATAAGTGTTATGTCTCGGCTTGATAGAGTAGAGCGAATAAAGAAAAATATTGAATCCTCAATTAGTGAACAAGAAACAATTATATATTATATCACATTTTACTCCAAATTTTATGATACAAATATACAAATGTATTTCAATATTATAATGACAAGGCTAACATTTGAATCACGTCTTATATAATTATGAAATCAAACCATACAATGAAGATCAAGTGCTATCTTTGATCAAAATAATTCACGAAATTCAAAATTACGAGAACAAACCTCAAACTTAACCTTTGCGTTTTTTCTCAGGTTGTGTTTATATTTTTTGTAACTAGAAGGTAGAGAAAAATAGTTATATTGTTGTGTTTTTTTTTTCTTTTTCGTATTGCTAATCTTTTTCGTATATCTCTGTATGTTGGTTTGTTGAATTGTTGGCGTTTCTTTTTTCTTGTATTTTTTTGTGGTGCCTGTGTTGCGGTAGTATTGTAGTATGTATAGGGGTGTTATAACTTATAAGTGGTTAAGGTTGTTAATGGGGCTATGGGGTAGTTTTGGTAGTTGGTAGTTTTCAGGCTAATTAATTAATTTATTATTATTATTATTATTATTATTATTATTATTATTATTATTATTATTATTATTATTATTATTATTATTATTATTTTACATATTTTGTTGGTAATAATAATAATATTAATAATAATAATAATAATAATAATAATAATAATAATAATAATAATAATAATAATAACTTATTTGAATTAATAAAAATATATAAAAGTTAAATAATTGGAACTAAAAACGTAAATATTCAAATCACTAACCAATTTATTAAAACTTGAGTTAAAAGAATATAAATAGTTTTTGTTTAATTTCTTTTCTTTCTAATATACAAATGTTATTGATTTTTTTTATGTTTTCATACCTTTACTTAATAAAATAATATCAAAAGATATTTCTTTTATTATTTTTAAAAAATATTCAAGCATTAAAAATCGTGTGAAACATTAAGTTTGGTAAAAAATTATGTGTCTATATTATACCTTTACTTAATAAAATAATATCAAAAGATATTTCTTTTATTATTTTTAAAAAATATTCAAGCATTAAAAATCGTGTGAAACATTAAGTTTGGTAAAAAATTATGTGTCTATATTTTGCCTCCCTTTGACCGAAGGCTCGAAGAGCTTGCAACCAAAAAAGTAGACAACACTATAAGTTTTGACCGAATTCTCATTTGAAAGAAATTTTTTGTGATCGAGTCCATGTTTTGGACTCCTACATATTGTGGACTATAAGGGAATCACGTCATGGGTAGTTCAACGAGATGAAGTGATGAGTGAGAACGTACGTGAGGTTCCATCGAGGCTCCAATCTGCGGCTCCTATCTGATACGCTCAAATTTACTTCTCGAAACGAAGTAGACAGCGGTCGTATCAAGTAAAGAACCCAACTAGTGAGGTTGAGATCGTTCCCACCAAGAAAATGGTTCAGACTTAACTTTATTCTTTTATTACTTCTACTTAGTCAATTATTTCCCGAAAACAAATAACTAAAGTGGATTTTGATTAATAAAAGCAATTAGCCAAATTAAAGTAAAGAAGTGACAGGTTCAAAGATTGGAGTTTAATCAAGTAATGAGAGTAACTAGGGCATAAGTGTTCCCCACTGGCTCCTAACTCAGTAATTCTAGCTATAACAATCGTTTCCTAGTATCTTGCATGCAAAGTGATAAGTTAGGTATCTCTAAATCCTTGGTCCGACATCTAGAGAATCTCACTCCGCACCTTGGTCCGGCTACGTGTGTTACTTTACTAAACCTTATCTTTGCCTCATATTAAGCATCATATTCGATATTTGACTAAGTTGTTACTTAGTACAAACAGACACTAGCCTATTAGATAGTATACACGAAATATATGTTGATAATTCTTTTCCTATTATATACCTCCTTGGTCCGACAAGTAGAAATAAGGCGAGTTCAAATGTTGTCCATCCGTTAAGAAGATTTCGAAGCGAAAGAATTAGCAATACACTACTCTAGAATTGTTATTTTAGCTAGATTTTACCTTGTAATTTACCCATGGTTCCCACAACCCAAGTTATGGAGTTTAGTTACATATGCTAATAATCACACAATTAATATTGATAATATAAGAATTCATGCACTTACTTTGATGAGAATGAACAAACTCCATAAATAAATCACAATACACCAATAATAAATTCCGGAAATGCAATATCAAATCTCCAGAATCAAGAGTTCAATACTTAGAGATTAAAACTGAAAAAAAACCCAAAGGTCTAACCCCAAAAACGAGGTTTTTTGAACTATTTATAATAAAACAAAACCTAATAAAAGATGGAAATCTATTTAAGGATAAATCTGCCAAAAACGCGTCCAAGTCGACGACCTTCGTGACGGATCATTGTGACTACGAAGGACCGTCGTGGCTATCGTCGTTCCATACATAGCACTAATTTCTGTTGCTTTCTTCATCAACTCTCTTTTACCCTCAATGGACAGGTATGTCGGACCTTTTCAAGCACGACGGTCCATAGAGGGGCTTCTTTTCCTGACACTTAGAATCTTCTGAAGTTCGGTACTGGGATTACTCTCTGTTAGCCTTGACGAATGTGCAGGACGGACCGTCGTGCATATGACGGTCCATCGCGAGCTTCAGTAGTCCCACACTTGGTTAGAATTCCGCAACTTCCTTCAGCAGCTATTATATTCTCACAACAGTTTACCCCTACGAATAGTCACAGTCACGACGGACTGTCGTGGGGTCCGTAGGTGGTCACTTCTGCACTTTCAGCTCAAAATCTCTGTGTTCTCCTTTCGACAAATTTCCCGAGAATAAACAAAAAACTACATCAAAAATCGATACAAAAAGACTTTATACACACACTAAACTTAAGGAAAAGGCATTAAAAGTACCGTGAAACCACGATACATCAACACCCTCAACTTAAATTCGTTGTTTATCCCCAAGCGACGCACAATGACTCATTACAAAATCTTTGTACAAGAGTATCCGTAATTTAGCTTTCGCAATGATTTGGCTATCAATCCTGATTATTCTCATTATGTTCATGCATGTTATCACTATTAGGCTTGAATTTTGTGGATCAGACCATGACACAGACTAACCACAAACTGACACCTATCCTCTTCGATCTCTCACCTAGGTACTAGTTTTTCCGGTATTACAACTAGTGTCCTCACTTCAAAATAACATCCTCATTTTTCACATAATGATTTCAGTTTGAGTATAAGGATTAATTTTCAGCACTCGCTCTCAGAACAACTTCGCAACTCATTTATACATATTGCCATGGGCTTGTCCTTATTTTCAGTGCTTTAAGTTCGCCGTAATAACTCTTGGGATCATAATATGACTTTCTTAGCTTGTAACATAGGCTTAGGGTCAGGTAGGGTATACTTAGGTATATGTTTGAGTAACTTGTTGGCCTGCTTGACATATCGCTTAAGTGTCCTACCTTTATTTTATCCCGCCATATTTTTTAATTTTCTTATATTCTTTCACTTTGATATTTTCCTCTTTCTTATTTTGTGTAAGTGACTCTTTTATTTTGTTGCTTGTATTTTCACATTTTCAAAAAAAAATTTATTTCACTTTTCTTTCAACTTTTCTTGAGTCACTTTTCTTTTGTTCTTTCTCTCTCTTTGTTCTTTCAACCCCACTTTCCGGAGCATTCCTTATAATAGTTACCCTCAACTCATGGCTTTTCCATGAGTCAAAGTACATAATACCCAAAGTTGGGTCAGGGACACGACAAGGTTGTTGTCTGCATTAGCCACCCTCAACTTATGCTTTTGGCATAAGCTGAGGTGCACATGTCCAATGAGGGATCAGGGCCAACACATAATTCCCAGAAAAGATCAGTTGGGGTGAAAAAGAAAGGTCTATTTTAAGCTCAAATCATTTGGATGAAAAAGGGATTAATTTCATTCTGTTTTCTTTTTTTTAGGCTAAGATTGGCTATATTGAACAAGGGCCTATGATCCTTTCCTAATTTTCTATTACAACTTACTTTTAGCAGAACTAACCAGGCAAGTTCTAGCTCAATACAAATAGTGGACTATTCAAATTTTCCTTAGACTCAATTGACATCTCATTACTCTACCAGATTATCAAACACCTAGTTTGAGTCTTATATATCGAGTCATGTAGTGGTGTATCTCTATGTAATGCTGAGAGCCACACACTTATCAGTTACTATGCCTAGTCATGTATCATTTTCATTACATCAGATATCATTTTTGTTTTACTCATTATGCTTCATAGTTATACTATGTACATAAGATATAGACATGTCGGTTCAACAATAAAAATAATCAGTCTCTTGGGGAAAAAGAACACAGGCAAGAAAACCCCAAAAGAGGATCATGAGTTGGGCTACTCAGACTACACCCTAGCGCTCACTCTCCCTTTACCCCACCCCCAACTAAAAGATATGCAATTGTCCCCAATGCATAAAAGGATCCAAAATAATAGAGTGGTAGGTGAAGCAAACCTGAGGCGCAAAGCGCCGTCGATCAACAAGGTGGTGGGTCTTGTGACCCGGAACCCACTCCCTCTGTAGTCTGGACACCCTCAGTAGTATCCTCAGCATAAAAAAACCCTTAGTAGTGCCTCTCTCAACAATCAGAGCACCATCACTAGTGCTGGTCTCTGCGTCAACAACTCTTGAGCTAGACGCCCCAATAGCCAACTTAATAGCCCTCAACTGACGAGCCTCCTCATCAGCAATTAAGGCTCTCCTCGCAGCCTCCAACTCTCGGCGCTCCCTTTTCTTGTGCCCTAGCCTCATTATCATTTCGACCTCTACGCCTCTTGGCATTCTCTCGTAGTGGAGGTGGTGGCAGTGCAACAGTTGATAATAAGGCCACCAAAACAGTATCCTCAACGGGCTATGTAGAAGGGGCCTTAGACCTGGGCACCCTAGGCTCTAGAATTGTGTCCAGGTCTGCTCTCAGACTCTCTAAAACACCTTGAAGGGTCGACATGTCCACCGGAGGGGCTGGCCGGGCTAGCACACACAACTCAAAAGTGTCCAGGTGCTGATGAACCTCTATGATCTTCCTCTCCGTGTGTTGGGCCTTCTTCTGCTCCATGCACTCCTCCGCCTCAGCAATAGACCTCTACATCCAAGTCTGGATGTGATGCAGAAGAGTGGCCATTTGGGCCTCAAGTTTCTATACCCTAGCAAGTGGGACTAGAGTGGCGAAGGGAGTCGAGCGAGAAGAGCTTAGAGCGGTGCTACCACCCGGGATAGACTCGACCGAGGTGGTGTCAGTGGGCTCAGATGTAGCCTGGGTAGCCGTATGGTCTTGCTCTACACTGTCCGCCAGTTCCTCACGAAGTGGAGGTACCTTCGGGCGGGGCCCTCTGTGTGGAGCCAACACATTGGCCGCAGCCCTGATAAGGCCTATATCAATAGTGCCCGGAGGGGACTTGATTTGATCAATGTGCCAAATAGGCACACCTGAATACCTGCACAAAGCAAACGCCATGCACGGAAATGGGTAAGTAGTAGTGACCTTGGAGGCCCTCTCATGCATGAACATTTGAAGAAGCCAAGAGAAGTCCACCTTGAACCTTGCTATCATCGCCGCCATCAGAACTGCGATCGCATCTGACAATATTGTCTGCAGTAGTGGGGGAAAGGTAGTGGCGACTATAAATCACAAAAACTCGGCCGTGAAGGTCAAGGTAGCCTTCTTGATGGCTCCTTTTGGCTCGAGTACCCAGTTAGCAGCCTCGCCATCAACAGACAAATACCGGGAAATCCACTTATTAGTGGTCTCTATCAAATCTAGCTCACGCAGGAACTGTCCATCTTTAACCTGTTTCCACCGGAAGTCAAACTCGGTAGTTAAAGGAGTCCGGTTGGCATCAACACTCTCTCTATATGGAGACCGCTCGATAGCTGCCAATGATACTTCCACCCGCTTGCCGCGAAATCGGATAAGCTCTAGCGGGGCGTGTTTGGCGGGGGCAGCCCCGCTTGTCTATCGGGAATCGGAGAGTTGCCTCATATGAGGCGTAGAACTCTCTGACCAACTCCTCACTGTATCGAACCACATCACGAGCCATCAATTCTAGACGATACGTAGTGAAGAGGGCATGAGTTACCGTCATGGTGGGGAGACTCCCCGTAAGGAACCGCCTCTCCAGTGTAAGGGTCTGGGTCATAACCCCCTTATCATTCGACATCTTAGCGTCTGTGTACACCTGAAAATGCCCCTCAACACACCACGGGTTGGTCTGGTCGGTAACCGGGGCGGGGACTCCAGTCAGTGGTGCTGGAGTGGAATAAGCACTATTAGCCTCATCAGACGAGGCGGACGGGGATGCTGTGGCTGGAGGAGAATCTTCCTCTGACCTGGAGACTTCTTATGAACCTGATACTTCCTCAGAACCGGAAGCATCGCTGGAGTATGTAGCAGACCCAGAAGGCGTTCCAGTCAGTAAGCACTCCTCTTCAGACTGGGAGGCAATGACTACGTCGGGCGTCACCTTTGTAGGGATGGCTCTGGTTGTATGTGCAATCCATGCAGGAGTGACAGTGCTTGGAAGAATGTATTCAGGGTCACGCTCATCGTCATAGCCAATGACCAGTTGGGAAGATGGGGCGATGGAATTTGAGCGCCCTCGTGCGTACGCGCGATCTATCTTTGGTGCCATAAGTGTTAGTACGTGAAAAGAACAACAATTAGTACCAGTAGAAATAAAAAAGACATGCAAAGAATAATTCAAAAACATAATACCAAAACTTAAATGGTATTGTTGTAGTTTCTGTGCTGGACGACGAACTGGTTGACGGTCCATCGTGAGCATGACGGACCGTGATGGCGGTCCGTCATGAAATACTTAAGAAAATTTATTGGAGACTCTTAGAAAGAAAGTCTCTGACAATCATGACGGTTGTGCAGAACGGACCATCGAGAGAACGATGGTCCGTCGTAGAGGTCCGTCGTTGGACACTTAGAAAAGATTTTGAGACCCTTAGGAATAGGGTCTCTGACAACCATGATGGTTTTGGAGGATGGACCATCGAGAGCATGATGGTCCGTCGTAGAAGTGCCTCATTGGACAGTTAGAAAAGATTTTGTGGCCCTTAGGAATATGGTCTCAGACAACCATGACGGTTGTGCAGGACAGACCATCGAGGGCACGACAGGTCCGTCGTTGGACATTTGGAGAAAATTTTTAGACCCTTAGGAATAGGGTCTCTGACAACCATGACGGTTGCACAGGACGGACCGTCGAGCGCACGAATTTCCATCATAGAGGTCATCAACGGACACTTAGAGAAAATAAATGGTAATTGATGGGATAGATCCATGACGGTCCATCGATTGGGTCTCGTTCTGTCCTTTAGAGAAAGAAATGGGGATGCCTCAATCGTCCCCTAAAATTCAAATTGAAAGAATACTTATTAACCCAAAATTTCTAACCCAATTACCCAGCATAGTAGCAATCCTAAGGAGATAATTTCTCGAGTTTTAGCATGCCAATTTGGAGGACTATCAACCTAGGTCAGAAACAATTATCACAAACATACACCCCTATTTGATTTAGTTAACACAACACCCCCATTCTGTTTACTATGTGAAGGTTCTTAAGGCATGTAGGATTAACGGGGTGAGTTTGTATCATGCAATAGGGGTCAAATTTCGAAGATCTAACATTCAGAATCAAGCATGTAGCACGGGAAAACAAGAAAGAAATGTAGATGATATACAGATCAGAATCACATACCTGATATTAGGAGAAGATGAAAACAAATTAAGTAAGGCACATAACTCTGGTGATCAGCAGAAGAACAGTTTACTTAGACCGGCAGATTACTTGAAGAAGTAGGGAGATTGGAAGAGGGAAGATCAGGGAATTTGGGGAGGGATGGGGAATATGATTTTTTGGGTATAGGAAGAGAGTGTTAGGTAGTTGAATAGGGAGTAATGGGGGAAGTGAGGGAAAGAAACAGTTAGAATGAAAAGGTGGGAAGTTAAAAGGTTTAAAAACTTTTAATATTCGTCGGTCGGGTCGGGTCGGATCGGGTTTACGGGTATTGATGTGACAAGTCCCCGTTGACGGTCCTTAACAAGTCTGATGGTCCGTCATGGGTGCCCTAATTTAGAAAAAATGGAAAAACATACCTGGGCACGATGGATTTTTGTGACGGTCCGTCGCAGGCATGACGGTCCGTTGATGGTTCCGTCAATGACTTATGCAAACCAATTTCATGGTGATGTGTTTGCTGCGAATTTAACACCCACTAAGCTTTTCTTTTTGTATTTTCTGGACATTTTTTTGGACACGGACTCTAAACAATTCTATACCCAACACTTCTAAAAAAAAATATGAAAATGCAACTATTACTAGAAAGTCATAAAAAAGATGTAGTTGGCTTAGAGAATACATATTGGGTTGCCTCCCAACCAGCGCTTGATTTAATGTCGCGGCACGACGGAGGACACTTGATTACTCAGACTTCATCAAGATGATATGCCTCGATCATTTCATTCGCCGTTTCAGCATGCCCTAGATAGATTTTGATTTGTTGTCCGTTCACCTTAAACTGCACACCCTCCTTGTTTTCCAACTCAACCACTCCGTGAGGGAATAGATGGGTGATCAAGTAAGGGCCAGTCCATTTGGACTTTAGTTTGCCCGAAAACAAGCGCAACCTAGAATTGAATAAAAGAACCAAATCGCCAACCATAAAATCACGTTTCTAAATGTTTAGGTCATGGTACTTCTTTATCTTTTCTTTCTAGAGGGCTGAACTTTCATAAGCTTTTAGGCGAAATTCATTGAGCTCATTCAACCCACTTAACCTCTGTTCTACAGCTTCGTTCCAATCCATTTTCAACTTCTTAATTGCCCACATGGCTTTATGCTCTAATTCGACTGGTAAGTGACAAGCCTTCCCATATACTAGTTGGTATGGGGAAATACCTATGGGAGTCTTGTATGCTGTCCGGTAGGTCCAAAGAGCATCATCAAGTCTCCTTGACCAATCCGTTCTACTAGCGTTCACCATTTTCGACAAAATCTGCTTAATCTCCCTATTTGACACCTCAACTTTCCCACTAGTTTGAGGATGGTAAGGAATGGCCACATTATGGCGAACCCCATATTTCTCCAATATTTCCTTAAACAATTTGTTGCAAAAGTGGGATCCCTCATCACTAATTATATCCCTTTGGGTGCCAAATCGGGAAAATATATTCTTTTTCAATAACGTGGTGACAGTCTTCCCATCAATATTTGCGAGTTTGATAGCTTCTACCAATTTAGACACATGATCAACCGCTATTAGAATGTACTTTACCCCATGAGAACTCACAAAAGGACACATAAAGTCAATAGCCCACACATCAAATAACTCAATCACAAGAATGGGATTTAAAGGGAGCTCTTGCTTTCTTGAAATGACGCCATCTCTTTGGCATCTATAACATGCCTTGGCAAACTCATGAGCATCTTGTGAGAAGACCGGCTACCACTATGATGTCCACCTATGGGTGAAGAATGGCATGCCTCCAAAACACTCAACATCTCAACTTCTTGCACACAACGCCGAATAAGACCGTCAACACAACTCCTATACAAAAAGGGCTCATCCCCAAAGAACTTTTTCACATCATACATGAACTTTTTTCTTTGATAAAAGGACAAGCCGGTGGTATGATAGCGCTAGCCAGAAAATTCGCAAAATTTGCGAACCATGGAATCAAGTCTTGAGAGGCGGCCAATACATGCTCATAGGGGAAAGTATCATCAATTTCTGCCGTGTCAAGTAATTGTTCCCACAAGGAAAATGGTTCAGACTGAACTTTATACTGTTATTACTTCTATTTAGTCAATTATTTCCCGAAAACAAATAACTAAAGGGGTTTTGATTAATAAAAGCAATTATCTAAATTAAAGTAAACAAGTGACATGTTCAAATATTGAAGTTTAATCAAGTAATGAGAGAAAGAAGGGCGTGAGCGTTCCCCACAGGCTCCTAACTCAGTAAATCTAGCTATAACAATCCTTTCCTAGTATCTTTTATGCAAACGATAAGTTAGGTATCTCTAAATCCTTTGTCTGGCATCTAGAGAATCTCACTCCGCACCTTGGTCCTATTACGTGTGTTGTTTTACTAAACCTTATCTTTACCTCATATTTAGCATCATATTCGTTATTTGACTAAGTTGTTACTTCAGACCAACCAACCCTATGCTATTAAATATTATACACTAAATGAATGTTGATAATTGTTTTGCTATTATATACCTCCTTGGTCTGGCAAGTATCAATAAGGCGAGTTCTAACGTTGATCATGCGTTAAAGAGACTTCTAAGCGAAAGAATTAGCAATACATGCAAAATACTATTGTAGAATTGTTTATTTAGCTAGATTTTACCTTGTTATTTACCCATGGTTCCCACAACCCTAGTTATGGAGTTTAGTTACCCATGCTAATAATCACACAATTGATATGGATAATATAAGAATTCATGCACTTACTTTGATGAGAATGAACAAACTCAAAAAATTTACTTGAATAAATATAAAGACACCAATGATCGATTTCGGAAAAGCAATATAAAATCCCCAAAATCGAGAGTTCAATACTTAGACAATAAAACTGAAAAATATCCCAAAGGTTTAACCCCAAAAACGAGGTTTTTTGAACTATTTATAATAAAACAAAGCCTAATAAAAGAGGGAAATCTATATAAGGAAAAATCTTCCAAAAATGCGTACGAGTCGACGACCTTCGTGTCGGACCGTCGTGGCTTCCATCGTTCCATACATAGCACTAATCTCTGCTGCTTTCTTCATGAACTCTTTATTACACTCGCCGGACAAGTGTGACGGACAATTTCAAGCACGACGGTCCGTCGAGGGGCTTCGTTCCACGACACTTAGAATCTTCTAAAGTTGGGTCCTGGTACTACTCTCTGTTAGCCTTGACGAATGTGCAGGACGGACCGTCGTGGCTATGACGGTCCATCGTGAGCTTCCGTAGTCCCACACTTGGTCAGAATTCCCCAACTTCCTTCAACAGCTATTATATTCTCACGACGGTTGAGCCCTACAGGCTGTCACAGTCATGACAGACCGCTGTGGGGTCCGTAGGTGGTCACTTCTGCACTTTCAGCTCAAAATCTCCGCATTCTCCTTTGGACAGATTTCCTTAGAATAAATAGAAAACTACAAAAAATCAATACGAAAAGGCTTTAGACACACACTAAACTTAAGGATAAGGCATTGAAAGTACCGTGAAACCACGGTACATCACTATCCTTACATAAAAAAATGAAAGCTAAAAATAAAAAAAAAAGTACAAGCTCATATCTATGCAGCTCCTCTTATGAGTATATGTATCCTGACTTGAATTCACAGTTTACCTTGCTACTTAAAGTGAACTTTTGACACTCTTCAAAATGACAATATAAAATGTTATTGAAAGATTGCATGTTTTTTTGATTAGTAGCTGAATTTAGCCGATGTAAGGAGGTCAGACTACTACATGGATTGAAAATGGCGACTCTCACTATCACGAGGAATGAACGCTCTAATAGGAGTCGAAAATTCGGTTCTAAATTCATAATCTATGTTTTGTTTTGAACAAACCTACAAAAATCATAACAAACAAAAGAAAAAAAAGATTCCTAGTTATTAGGGGAAAATTTTGTGAGTTATCAACAAATGTGAATTTTCAAAAATAAATTTTGACTAGAAAGTGTGTTTATCCTAGGAGACAATGCTAATTAATCATCTCAGACCAGAAAGTGTTTATCATAGGAGAAAATAAACAATAACATTCTCAAACTAGCAAGTGTTTATACTAGCAGAAAATAATAATTAAAAACTAATTATCTTAGAGTTTAAATTTTTTATCCTAGGAGAAAACATAAAAATTGTCTTAGAGTAGGAAAGATTTAACCTAGAAGAATGTAAAAAATAATTGTTCAAACTAGGAAGTGTTTATCCTAGGAGAAAATAAAATATAACGTTATCAAACTAGGAAGTCTTTATCATAGGAGAAAGATAAAAAATAACGGTCTCAGATTTGGAAGAATGTATCCTCGGAGAAAAATAAAATAAAAATATCTCAGACTAGGAATTATTTATATATGGTGAAAATAAAGAATAACCGTTTCAAACATGGAAGTTTTTATGTTAACAGAAAACAAAAAATAACGGTCACATATTATAAAATGTTATCATATGAGAAAAATAAAAATAATGTTTCAACCAGGAAGTGTTTATCCGAAAATGAAAAATAACGTCTCAGCCTAGAAATTTTTTATCCTACGAGAAAATAAAAAATAACGTCATAGACTAGAAAATGTTTATCATAGGAGAAAATCAAAAGTAACGTCTCGGACCAGAAAATTTTTCTCCTAGAAAAAAATAATGGTCTCAAAATAGGAGGTGTGTATCCAAAGAGAAAAAAATAACGTTTAAGATAGGGAAGTGTTTTCCTAGGTAAAAATAAAAATTAACAATCTCTGACTAGTAATAGTTTATCCGAAGAGAAAATAAGAATAACGGCCTCGGACTAGAGAGTGTTTATCATAGGAGAAAATAAAAATAACGATCTCTCACTCGGAGTGTTTATCCTAGACGGAAAAAAATATTTTAGACTAGAAAGTGTTTAACCTAGGAAACAATAAAAAAAATAATGATTTCAGACTAGGAAGTGTTTATCTTAGAAATAAATAAAGGTTCTAGATTAGGAAGTGTTTATCTTTGTAACAACCCTAAAAATGGATATATGATGCGATGCTTAATATGTCAAGAATGCCTATGACTAGACCAGGGTTCACACAGATTGATGTGCATAGAACGAGACTTCGGATGCATTGCTACATCCAAGACTACTAACTTGGGGAGTTAGTTGAGCTAGGAAATGTTTCGTCCAACCATGTAGGGCTCTCGAATACGAAGAATTACTCGAAGGAGTCTTTACCGGACATAAAAAGAGGAAATCTTAGGTTTGGAGGGTCTAGGGGTAAAATGGTCTTTTTCCAGTCTAAGGGTAATATTGTAATTACCCTAAATATGTAATTAATTAATTAATTATCAAGGTGGAGGGGTAATTTGTAGAGATATATCCGAAATTGAGCTCTTGAAGTGAAGTCTTGCTTCACCCTGGTTCGAACCTAGGTGAAAGCAATGAAATAATGTGATTTTTATTTAAGCTATTGAATTAATATAATTAATTAATGATTATTATTCACTATCTGATTTAAAATAAAATAAAAATTAGATTTTTATTAAATAAATAAAACCCTATTGACTAAGTCCTAAAACTAGACTCCTAAACCTTATATAACTCCAACTCTCTCTCACTTCTATGTCTCAACTCTCACCCTCAATCTCTCCTATTCTTTTACACGATATTTCTCTGCCAAAATAAGATACAAAGGAAGAAAAATAAATTATGTTCTTCACACTTGAAGAACTCACACGAAAATTACAAGAAAAGAAACGTTAATCGCACACTAGGCTAAGAGAGGTTGTCATTCGACTGGAGTTAATATTGAGGAGGCTAAGACGTGTTCTTGAGTGGATTTTTTGGGCAGACACTTCAAGGTTTGAACATCAAAATAAGGTATGTGTTTTATTCTCTCTTTGTCCCTTTCCCAAGAGACCCCTTAAGTTTCGTATTAGTCATTCGGAAATTAGGATTGTTCCCCATTTGCTTGCCCCTGTCACTAGCTCCCAATGAATCGTAGGTTGGGTATGATTGATGGTAGATTTAGGTGTATGTGATGTTTTCATGATGACTATGATTACGTTGGTTTACTTGAAATCGTATGAAATGCAACCATCTACTCGAAAGTTTGTGCAAGTGTGTGTATGTGCAAAAATGTCACTGTGAAGGTTACTGCGAATGAGGTCAAGTTACTTCAAGTTTAATATTGTTTTGGTTGTCCTTTTACGTACATAAACCTATGTAAATCATGATGTTCATAAAAATGGAAGTGGGGATGATTTTTGAGACAATAATTTAGCTAAACGAATCCATGAAATACACAAAAAAAAAGTGTTAAACGATCCATGAATCTTCCAAAGTTTTCAAGTCGAAATATTGATGAAAATAAAATGAGAAAATGATTAAGTGTACACATAAGCTTAGTTTAGGCTTAAATATAGAAGGGAAATCTGAAATATTAAATTAATTTAAAAAGGGGTCAGGCCACCAGGATTTGAACCTGTGACCTCACATCCCTAGCGATATAAAAATAAAATAAGGAGGCTGTGGGGGTTCGAACCCACAACCTCCCAATTCCCAGCGAAAGTTTGATCCCACAACCTCTTGGTCTAGGCGAGTTGGAAAACACAATTTTAAATGAAAAATAAAAAGGGGTTGTGGGGGTTCGATCCCACAACCCTTCGGCCAAATAAGAGGAGAATCGAAGGAGAAAAATAAAGATAGAATGGTGATGTTGGGGCTTGATCTAGGGTCCCAACGTCATGAAGACAAAAAATGAAGTCAAGGACAAATGTATGTATTGTCCAAGGGGTTCAAACGTGGGTTCCCTTGCCCAAATTTCCGTATTGATACATAAATCATATGTGAACTAAATATTCAAGATAAATGCCACCTACTTTGATCGAAATCGAGATCTTGGCATACATGCGAGATACATAAATCTTGTACTACATAATGTTAGGAAGACATGAGTCACTTAACAAACTATGAATGAAGCCTCATGGCTTGTATGTATAGACCCATAAGTCTAGCATACGATTAAAAATAAGTTAACCTATGATGTATGTAATGAAATGATGAAACCTAGAAGGGTTAAGTACGAGTCTAAGATACACTAAATGGCCAAGTGCATAGGCATATGACGAAATGAACAATGAAATGATGAAATGAACAATGAAATGATGAAATGAACAATGAAGTGATGAAACCCTAGAAGGGTTAAGTAAGAGTGTGCAACACACAAAATGGACAAGTGCATTAGCATATGATGAAATGAACATTCACGTAAAAAGGGGTGAGTAATTATGAAGAGCAAATGTTCTAATGTTAATGAATGTGGTGATAACATGATATGAGGCTAATGTAAAAGATGAGAGCAATCTCAAATGAGCCTAAGTAAATGTTACCAAAACGTACTCACGTATGAGAGTGTAAAGTAAATGAATAGACCAATCTCTATGAACACTCTAATGAAAGTATTGGGATTAAAATATTTAATACTAATGATGAGATGAGAAATCATCTATTGAGCTATGATGTCCTCATACTAGAAGCCAGCTTCCATGACGTAGCAGTTGAATGTAATGGAACTTTATACTGAGCACAGATAGGCTAGCTATGAGCGGTGATGCCTTGTTTTGATAAAGGCAGAGGTTCACGTAACTCTCATGAGATGAGACTGTCCGGCATTCCGGGTATAGGTTTACTTTTATCTCCTAGTCTTCGAACTTATACTGCCAATATAGGGATCAGGCGGGGTTGAATTCCCATGTACGCTAGCATGTTTTGGGTCACTTTGGTCGGTGATTCCACCTCTTTTTGGTGTGGGGGAGACACTGGATTTCATGATGCTGACATGATCTATGTTGGTTAAAGTTAAAGTTCCCGAAGAATGAATGAGGCCAGCCTCAAATGATGCACATCTAACATTATAGTTCTTGAGTAATTGATCCAGATTAGGACTTTGACCTAAGTTTCTTATCTTAAGCTATGAACTAGTGATGGATTGTTATGTAGTGATTCAATCTGCTTGTTGTCATGTTGGTTATTAATATTTATGATATTACACCGTTATTGGGTTGATTTAAGGGTTGATGGTAAGAGTTTGATTATGGATTATGAAGGAGACTTGGTATGTCTTGCAATCCCTATTCCTTACTTCATCTTTGGTAAATTATGATTAAGTGATGATGTTTCAGTGAATTATATCTTATGTTAGGATTGATAGGGTTAGTATGATGATGAATTAGAATTTCGGCTAAGATGTAAATGATATAAGTATGGTGATAATTTACTAATGTGCCTTATCATGATGTGATTATGTAAATGTGTTAATGTCACTTATATGAATTGTAATTAAAGGACTATACTTATGCAATTCTTATTGATCTATGATGATGATGCTTATACAACGGATAGAGCCTATGACCTACATTAAGCTATGATGATTAAAATAGACATTAAAGACATTTTAAAAGGGACTCTAGCTTAGCAAAGGCTGAACTAAAGTGAGGAGTGTCCCTTTCTCACATAGGGAAGGTACGATCAGTAATGTACTCTTGATATTGGAGATCATAATGCATGTAGCATAATGAGGATAACAATTATATCTCCTAGTTCTTGAATTATATTGCTCCCATAGGAATACTAGCTATTGGATCCACGTAGTTGCTATGTTCATTTTTTGGTATTACCTTGGAAATTAGTCCGCCTTCCTTCGGTGTAGGGTTCAATTACACACGATTCCACATTAGCTCATGTGGGTTAAGGAAATATATTCACAAAAGGTAAAATGAACTAAAGAAATGAACTCTCACTAGGAAAACCTAAGGGGTTTAGCTTAGTCTAGGTAGGGGTATGATACTCTTTTTAAACATTGCACTAGTTAGCCTTGATCGAAGACTTAGAAGGATGTTCTTATATATATATATATATATATATATATATGTTTATATATAT